>NC_135818.1:68511475-68812440 GCF_964213995.1 Mustelus asterias
AATCTGGAATTAAAAGTCGAAAGATGACCATGAAAATATTGCAAATTATTGTAAATATCCACCTGGTTCAATAATGTCCCTTTAGGGAAGGAAATCTGCTGTCCGTACCCAGTCTGACCTACATCTGACTCCAGAGGCACAGCAATGTGGTTGACTCTCAAATGCCCTCTGAAATGGAGGGCATCAGGGACGGGCAATAAATGCTGGGCCCAGCCAGCGATGCCCACATCCTGTGAATGAATTTTTTAAATTGTAAGGATTGTTAGGAGATGATAGGGGCTGGTGGTGGGATATCTGAGACACGAATGCACAACACCAGCAAAGGGCTAGTAGGTTATCAAAAAATCTCCAGAGCTTGGGTTCAGCAGACATGGGATAAATCTGTCGACACTTCCCGCTGCCTTGGCAAAGTAGCCAGCATAATTAAGGACGCCACGCACCCCGAATATTCTCTCTGCCACCTTCTTCCTTCGGGAAAAAGATACAAAAGTCTGAGGTCACGTACCAGCCGACTCAAGAACAGCTTCTTCCCTGCTGCTGTCAGACTTTTGAATGGACTTACCTTGCATTAAGTTGATCTTTCTCTACACCCTAGCTACGACTGTAATAGAACATCCTGCACTCTCTCGTTTTCTTCTCTATAAATTGTCATTTTTATAAATGACCTGGATGAGGGCGTAGAAGGATGGGTTAGTAAATTTGCGGATGACACTAAAGTCGGTGGAGTTGTGGACAGTACGGAAGGATGTTGCAGGTTACAGAGGGACATAGATAATCTGCAGAGCTGGGCTGAGAGGTGGCAAATGGAGTTTAATGCGGAAAAGTGTGAGGTGATTCACTTTGGAAGGAGTAACAGGATTACAGAGTACTGGGCTGATGGTAAGATACTTGGTAGTGTGGATGAGCAGAGAGATCTCGGTGTCCATGTGCATAGATCTGTGAAAGTTGGCACCCAGGTTGATAGGGTTGTTAAGAAGGCATACGGAGTGTTAGCTTTTATTGGTAGAGGGATTGAGTTTCGGAGCCAGGAGGTCATGATGCAGCTGTACAAAACTCTGGTGCGGCCGCACTTGGAGTATTGCGTACAGTTCTGGTCGCCGCATAATAGGAAGGATGTGAAAGCACTGGAAAGGGTGCAGAGGAGATTTACCAGGATGTTGCCTGGTATGGTGGGAAGGTCTTATGAGGAAAGGCTGAGGGACTTGAGGTTGTTTTCGTTAGAGAGAAGAAGGTTAAGAGGTGACTTAATAGAGGCATACAAGATGATCAGAGGATTAGATAGGGTGGATAGTGAGAGCCTTTTTCTTCGGATGGTGATAGCTAGCATGAGGGGACAATTGAGGGGTGATAGATATAGGACAGATGTCAGAGGTAGGTTCTTTACTCAGAGAGTAATAAGGGCGTGGAATGCCCTGCCTGCAGCAGTAGTGGACTTGCGAACATTAAGGGCATTTAAATGGTTATTGGATAAACATATGGATGATATTGGAATAGTGTAGGTTAGATTGGCTTTAGATTGGTTCCACTGGTCGGCGCCACATCGAGGGCCGAAGGGCCTGTACTGCGCTGTAGTGTTCTATGTTCTACGAACAGTATGTTTTGCCTGTATAGCGCGCAAAAAACAATACTTTTCACTGTATGTTAATACATGTGACAATAATAAATCAAATTAAATCAAATCAAATCATATACGTGGTAAACTCATAAACTATTTTAATATCTGAACTGAACAATTCTAGAGTCCTTCAGACTGATCCAAATTGGCATATTTACAATCTGGATGGCTGGTTCAGATAAATGCAGTTTCAGGTGTGTCTTTAGTGAGCAGGACTTTTGTTTAGGAACAGCCACTGATGAATTGGAATCTGAGGCACACTTTCAGCCCCATGCACACCTGATCATGTGTCTTAGTCAAAGTTGTCCCTACATTTCAGTTGCATCTTCAGTCCTGTGAGCCCACAGCTGCACACCAGGGTTGCATCTTCTTCCATTTACCTGGATCTCAAGAAATAATGGTGTGTTCGAAACAATGACCGATGACACGTGCCTTCCGGGCGCACACTATCATAGACTCTGGGCACCTTTGATGACGTGAGCCTTGAAGATGAGCGTTGACTGCAGAATTGCACAGACAAGAGGTGTGAGTCGGTCTTCAGTTGATGTCCGCACAAGGAACTCAAGCTGGGTCACAGATGTATTTGCTAGACAGATGTTATGTCGTTGTTGACTATATTTTAAGAAGCATATTTACAGAAGTATCTGGTTTATACAAATTTTTGCTGGTTTATATTTTCAGTGTCATACATTCGCTTATATGCCTCAGGAAGAATAGAAAATTATCGTAGCAGGTTTACAACAACTTAACATTCAAAAATTGCTTCCAGAGTAAGGCAGCCGTGCACTTCAGTGCAGATACTGGGGCTTCCCTGATGACTCAGGGAATTCAATGTGTAGCTGAGACATGTAGCCCAAGAAGGCCCAAGGTTCAGTGCTGGCCCTATGACCAAGTGTCCCTGGATTGAACAGGAAATACAGTCAGGAATCCCACGCCTGATTGTTATCTGGTGATTCAATGTGTGTGGACGTCATGAGAAGGCTGGGTCATTTTTTTTTACCATTGAACCCCTACAGTGCAGAAGGAGACCATTTGGCCCATCGAGTCTGCACTCACAACAATCCCACCCAGGCCCTATCCCCATAACCCCACATATTTACCCTGTTAGTTCCCCTGACACTAAGGGTCAATTTAGCATGGCCAATTAACCTGACCCGCACATCTTTGGAGTGTGGGAGGAAACCAGAGCACCCGGCGGAAACCCACGTGGACATGGGGAGAATGAACAAACTCCACATAGACAGTCACCCGAGGCCGGACTTGAACCCGGGTCCCTGGTGTTGTGAGGCAGCAGTGCTAACCACTGTGCCACCCAGCCGCCGATGATGAACCCCGTCCCCCCACAATCCAATAACCGCTGATTATCACGACTCATGCTGCACGATCACCAGCAGCCATACCATTGGGTCCCAGGAAGGAGCTAAAAGCTTCAGTAGAGGAGTGGCAGGAAATATTTTCTGAAGCTGAATAAGAAGGAAAATTCCTTGGAGGAATGCACTCAACAGAACCCAACTAGGAATTTGCTGGTGAATGATTGTAAATATAACGGCCTCATTGTGTGGTTCCACAAGATGTGTCGTAGAGTGCTATCACTTCACAGGCACCACAAGCTACTTGAAGCATTTGTTAATTCTGCCGCACACCGCTCCTCACTAATACAGTGGTAATGAAGTGCCTCGATGACCTGCCACCATTGTACTGCACCAAATGCTACCATGGCAGATGGGTTTTTAAGATTATGGTAATCTGCATCTACACATGTACTGATCAATAATGTTGTTGGTGTGGCAGGGAAATGAGTCTGCACATCTATTTCCCATGCTAGCACAGTGCTCAGTTCATTAACTCTATCCTTATTCAAAATTCTAACCAGCAGTCCGAGGACAATTGGATGGCTGAGACATGTTACCCTCTGAAACCAAAGAGAGCTGCATTCAGTCACATGACAACAGAAACATAAGTTTGAATGTTTCCATTGCTTTTGTTATGCCATATTCATAATGTTGACTTTCTTTGATTTGCTTTAGCCTGAGTACAGATTATTAGTCAAATAATTGTCTCTGGTTTCCATTCCCTGTATCCCTGTTAAGCTTCCATAAGGTAGTGAGCATTTAAACATGCAATGGAACCGTCAACGACAACAAGCAAAGGTGTTTCAATGGCAAGTTATATTTGACAAATATTCAACTGTTTGAAGATGCAACCAATTGGATTGATGAAGGGGATGCAGTAGGTTTTCAGAGTGTTCGATCAGATGTCTCATGGAGGTTTGTTACAAATGTTTAGGTGTCCGGTATAAGAAAAAACACAGCAGCGCGGAGACAAAACAGAAAGATTAGGGTTAAAATGGGTAGTCTCAACTTCTAATAGAATAGAAACCCTACAGTGCAGAAGGAGGCCATTCGGCCCATCGAGTCTGCACTGACCACAATCCCACCCAGGCCTTACCCCCACATATTTACCCGCTAATCCCTCTAACTACACATCTCAGGGACAATTTTTAACCTGGCCAATCAACCTAACCCGCACAGCTTTGGACTGTGGGAGGAAACTGGAGCACCCGGAGGAAACCCACGCAGACACAAGGAGAATGTGCAAACTCCACACAGCCAGTGACCCGAGCCGGGAATCGAACCCGGGACCCTGGAGCTGTGAAGCAGCAGTGCTAACCACTGTGCCACCATGCCGCCCACTTCTGGTGATAGTACAAATGGGACAATGTCAGATTGGCCACCCATTGTACACCTTCCATGATTTTAATTTCCATTCAGTGAATATCATGAGAGGCGATCAAGGGGGGGGCTGATCCAATAACCCCCCCCCCCCTCCGTCTCACAATTGGGGGGCGAAAAATCTAAAATTGCCACTAATGCACATCACTTTGATTGTGGTCGGGCTGGTGTATCCTCCTGGGCTCAGTGTTACTCTGATAATTTCTGTCCTATCCGTGTGTGTATATCCAAGTCGATCTCCTTGAGGGAGCCAAGACCAAGTTTAGTCTTTGAATGCAGTGAAACAATTAAAAAGTAGACCAAAATAAATAAGGAACCAGTACAAAGAACAGATGATTTGAGAGCAGATGGTCTAAGTAGTCAGGTGGAAGAAGCTGTCGGAATGAGGTGATACTGTGGTGTAGTCCACTGGCTTCCCATACCTGGGGCTGAGGAATGAAAGATTGCAAGTTCAGATTGGAATTCCGCACAGGTTGAGGCGCTGGGTTCAGCTGCACCATCTGGAGAAGCCTCCAAAGTGTTTCCACTGAAGGTGAGGGTAAAATCATAGCGTCACAGAGAGGGAGGGGGAAAATACCAAATCAATTCCGAATACTTATGCAGGGTCGCATTTTAAAGAAAAGATAAGAGCTCTGAAAGGAAGCAAGAGAATAGACCTGCAAGCTTCAATTAAAGATGAAAACTAATTGAAGTTGCTTCTTGTACTGCCATGTGCGTGCTGGTTCATTGTAGGCAGCGGAATGTGCATCGAAAACTAATTAGTTTTGGAATTTGCTTGAATGTTGTCATTTAATATCTACCAGACAGGAAGAAAATGCCTTTGGAAATGAGTTGATTTTACCTTTACAGCTTCCTGTGCTGCACAACAGGGATGGTTTGTCAAGCAAGAATCTCTGGGTGATCATGCAGTCGAAGCTAATTTGTCCTTCCAGATTTTCCTTTATTTGCTTAATGCCTTCCAAGTGCTTCAAGCAAAAGCAGATCTGTAATAGCAGCTTGGAATTCCTGGTAAAATGAGATTACCCCATTTATATCTCATTGATACATAACTGCATGTACACAGCCGGAGGTTTCATTTAGATGACAGAGGGACAGTCCATTCAGGCTAATGATGGCTTCAGTCTCATTAGAGGTTACAGTGCTGTAACATATTGGTAAGTTTTAAAGGTGTAATATTTGGCTCTGGATTAGAGTATAAAAGGGCTGATTATGAATCATCCAGGCATTGTACGTTTCTCCCCTTGTGGAATGGAATTGCAGTGCGTGATACTGGCATGATGAACATGTGTCTCGGAAATTGACCTGTCCACTATTTTGAGACCACAGTAATGTGGCTGGCATACATTTCACTCATTTGTTTCTCAAAATTGCAGTCACGGCTAATTAAGTTTATTTATTGGTGTCAGAGGTAGGCTTACATTAACACTGCAATGAAGTTACTATGACAATCCCCCTAGTCGCCGCACTCCAGCGCCTGTTCGGGTATGCTGAGGGAGAATTTAGCATGGCCAATGCACTGAACCTGCACATCTCTCGGACTGTGGGAGGAAACCGGAGCACCCGGAGGAAACCCAGACGGACAGCTTGAGGTTGATTTTCGGAGTCCGGAGGGGAAATTGCGGCAGCAATGTTTCTGAAAGTTTAAAACAGGAGGTTGATAACCACCAAGATCCCAGAAAAGCACAGGAAAAGAAACAGATAAGTCAACAGCTGCTGACAGCTTGAGTGAAAGAACGGTTACTGTCTTAAAGCAGCAGCCAATTTAAAGCAGTAAATACAAACAAGAAGAGATTAGCTTGGGACAGCAAATTGAGACCCCAGCAAAAATATAAAAATAAGTTGTACTTACATTTTAGAGTAGGTGGCAGTCCCAAGGCCGAGCATACAGAGGACAGCTGGAAGGTGGCTGCAGAAAAATGTTTTTCAAAAAAGGCTGGCAGTTAAATCCAGAAACCTGCAGTGCACAGTACAAAAAAGAAAAGAGATCTGCAGAGCTTTTTTCTAAAAGAAAGAGAGCCTACAGAGTTTAAAGGCGGATAGCCCTGCAGTGGCCTTCCTTTTAAAAGGACAAAGTTTGGAATCTCAAAGTAAGACCCCAGAGAGAGGACAAATTGGCTAAAGGCAGCCAGGGCCCCCCGAGGGATGACAACTCCACCGAGGGCAGCCAGGGACCCCTGTGGAACACAACTCCACTGAGGGTAGCCAAGAACCCCCGTGGGAACGCAACTCCACGGAGGGCAACCAGGAATCCCTGAGGGAGGGCAAAGCCACCAAGTGCAGCCAGGGACCCCCGTGGGAACACAACTCCACTGAGGGCAGCCAGGGACTCCCGAGGGAGGGCAACTTGGCCGCGGGCAGCCAGGAACCCTGAGGAAGGGCAACTCCACCGAGGGCAGCCAGGGACTCCCGAGGGAGGGCAAAGCCACCGAGGGCAGCCAGGGACTCCCGAGGGAGGGCAACTTGGCCGAGGGCAGCCAGGAATCCCTGAGGGAGGGCAACTCCACCGAGGGCAGCCAAGGATCCCCGAGGGAGGGCAACGTCACCGCAGGCAGCAAGGGACCCCTGTGGGAACGCAACTCCACTGAGGGCAGCCAGGGACTCCGGAGGGAGGGCAACTTGGCCGAGGGCAGCCAGGGACCCCCGTGGGAATGCAACTCCACCGAGGGCAGCTAACCAGAGAATAATCAGTTGAAAGAACAGTTGATTGTCCTTCAAGGTCAAATACAGAAGGAATGTGTGACCCACAGCAACATGAAGTAAAAACTGTCTTAAACAGCAGGGTAGAAGCACAACAGAAGGCGTGCGAGGTGACGGCTGAATTACAGAAAGGCTCAAGATGACACAAGTGAGCTTTGCAGAGAAAAGGAAACATGTGGACAGATCTGCACCTGCTACGAGAATTCCTCAAGTCGAGGTACATTCCTCTGGAAGATTGTGAAGAGAAGAAAAGTGAGCTTAATATCACTCTGAACAAATTTAAGAGCCAGTTGAGAGAGGAAACTCCAGAATGTTCCACATTCCAGGAGAATGCCGAAAACTCCAGGAAACAGATTGAAGAGATGAAGAAGCATTTGAATGAAAACAAGGCAGAACTGAAGGGATAAGCCGTAAAAATTTCCAAGCTGTGAGTGAATCATAGGATAGCTACAGTGCAGAAGGAGGCCATTCGGCACATCGGCTCTGCACCAACAACAATCTTACGCAAGCCCTATCCCCGTAACCCAACATATTTACCTCGCCAATCCCTCTAAACTACACATCCTGGGACATGAAGGGGCAATTTAGCATGGCCAATCCACCTAACCCGCACATCTTTGGACTGTGGGAGGAAACTGGAGGAAACCTACGCAGACATGGGGAGAACCTGCAAACTCCACACAGACAATGACCCAAGGTGGGAATCGAGCCCAGGTCCCTGGTGCTGTGAGGCAGCAGTGCTAACCACTGTGCCACTGATAACGAAGCTAAGAGTAGCACAATTACAGAACTGTAATAAATTTGGATTTTGGCAGAGGTGACCACAAGGACAGAGTTCTGTTGCAGACACAGGCAGAAATAAGATTGGAAAATGTAAATCCGACACTGAAGCACAAGGAACTAGTGGAAGAGAAAGCTGAGCTGAATGGATAGATTCCTAATGGTGCACAAGGCTTTGAAAATAAAACGGCAAACAAATGTATGGCAAGAATTGTGAAACAAATGGGAACAAAGGTCCCATTTGTGAAATGTACGTGTCCAGTGAGGACATGGCACACATCATGGTAAAGGAAAAGTCAAGTCCACTCTAAGAATGAACGGAGTATGATTCCCTTCGAAAGGAATGGGACAGACCCGCAGTATCTGAAAAAGGAGACAAATTATTAACAAAGAGAAGCAAAGAGTGAATCAAATGGAGATAGCAGAGTACCAAAAACACACCACTGCTACCATTCCTCCAAACGTGACAGATGGAAATGTGAAGGAACTGTCAAGCTTCAAGACAGTCTGACTTTATAAAATCAGTGACTTGAGATGTGGGAGCAAGGATAGCAAGTGAAAAATTGCACTGTAATACACTGTTAGAAGAGAGGAAAGACTACTTTACAGAAGAAAGGGGGATGTTGTATTCTGTGTCTCGTGCTACTGTAATATATAGGTGCTCAACACAGCAAGGGTTAACATTTGCATTTTGAAGAGCACTTCCCACGGTATAATATATAGAGCCACATGGTAAGAGTCTCTGGGGGAGAACAGTGTAGAAAGGGAACTGTGAAGTAAGCAGCCCACTTGCCTGGCAGGAGCAGCGTTATGCATAACCATACCCTGGATCTATGAATAGACTAACAATAAATGGTTCATGTTTAAACATACAAGTTTCACGCTCTCCTCTCTGAGACATCCAAAGAACCCATAAAAAACATACAATGGCAGCAAACAGCACCCATATCGTGACAACAACCACTGTTAAAATTGGCCTCAACCTGCCAGTACATGCCCACAGATACGGATGTTCTCGAAGCATTCCTGAAGAGGTCAAACATTCCCACTGACTCATGGGAATCCCTGGCTTGTGGCCAACCAAAATGGAGAATGTTCATTCAGGAAGATGTCAAACACTTTGGATAAGTCTCGCAGAGGCAAATTGGAAGAATTCAGAGACCTGCCCACAACACAACCACCCGACCCTCCAGGTATAATGTGCCCTGCAGGCGGCAGAGTAAGCAGATTGTGCATTGACCTTATCAGCCTTCTCAGAACCAATTAAACTGGAGTGGAAGCAAGTCACCTTTGATCCTGAGGGACTGCCTAAGAAGAAGAAGCTCATTCATCCAGTGCATCTCATTATGAGCTATACCCTGTCCTAAGTCATTAATAAACGCATTACATGTATTCCTTTGTATATGTGCTATTAATTTATTGAAAGATAAATGTGATAGTCAGGTCCAGGAGAAGACGACCATAAGAAAAGAGCAACAAGCATTAAATTGCTATCTAATGGTAGTCGTGGATAGAGGGTTGCTTAATTAAGACTCAGTGGGATAGTTTAACCTAAATATTCTGCTGGCTTTGCATTTTCTAAACTTTCTATTTTGTGTATATTTCCACAATGCCGCTCAATAGTTATTTTGATTGATTATGTTCAGAGCAAAATGCTGCCCTTTACAAGGCTGCAATGGGAAAGAACAATATTCACTTTCAAATGATTAGCCAAGGGAACCAACGGTCTTTGAATTTTCTTGAAACGTTTTCTTTGTCAAAAACAAATTACTGGTACAATTTTATTTTAAAACCTCCACATTTATCCAGGTCAGGGTACTCTTGATTTTACCATATAAATAATTAAAACCTTTCAGTTATTTGACAAATGTGCTAAATGTAAAATGCATTTTGCCTAAGGCTTTGATGTTTTGAAGGAAAATGAGGTTTTTTTTGGGTAATCCAGGAGGAGGAGGAGTGGGCCTCTAGATCTCGCAAAGGAAACCTTGGACAAAACCTGCTTCCCATCTCATCTCCTCCCTCCAACCAATTACGATGACCTCCTGACTCTGCTTCTCAACTTCATACTTGAGTGTCAAGGATCATTCCATTGGATCCTCAGACATCCTGCAACATGTAGACTAACTATACTCCATTAACGGGATAGCAGGCTCGGGTGGCAGACTGACTGGGGTCTACGCAGGCGAGGTGCATGGGCTCAAACTCTCCTTGGCTCACGTTGTTAAGGGCCAAACTTTACCCATCCACGTGACTTTGAGTTGAAGTTAAAATTGACCTATTAGTGTGGGTGGTTACCTTGATTTCCACCACCGGTAATGTCGCTCTTATTCACTTCAACACCAAGCCACGAGTTCTTTTCTTCATCACCAATGTCATTGTATAACTTCAGAAAGTTACAGAATCATAGAATCCCCACAATACAGAAGGAGGCCATTTGGCCCATCAAGCCTGCACTGACAACAATCCCACCCAGACTCTATCCCCGTAACCCCATGTATTTACACTCCTAATCCCCGTAACACTAAGGAGCAATTTTGCATGGCCAATCAACCTAACCCGCACACCTTTGGATGTGGGAAGTATCTTGGTCTGGCTATCTGGCTAAATGGTAGGCACATTACTGAGCCTCATATCAAACTGGTTACTCCCTTGATGCATTCTTTACCATCTTGATTTCCCACCATGTCCCAGGTGTGGATAATGGACTCCTCCAATTAACCTGTTATGTGCAGATGATGTTGGAGACCATTCCTGGTGCCTAAGCATAAACCTCCGATCTTAACGTTCTGCAAATATCTTTTTTAGCAGCCGGAGTTGTGAAGTATGGACTGCAATGTTGTTCATCTTGACTGTCTGGCCAGTGATGTCTTGCCCATGTTCCACATGTGCTCCTCGTGTTCACCCGTGTCTTGTATGTTACTGAGCACCCTTCGCTCTAGCTGGGTCAGTAATGTGTCTGGGCTAGTGTTCAGGTGCAGAGAGTGACAGATGACATGTGCACTGAAGTATAGGCAGAGCCTGGAAGTGTAAGGGTTTGGTTATGATTCTTTTTTTGGAACACAAGAGGAGGAAGAGAAAGGTTAGACTGTGTTGCCGAGGATGAGGGATCAAGGGATATGGGGGGGAAGGCGGGATCAGGATATTGAATTTGATGATCGGCCATGATCGTAATGAATGGCGGAGCAGGCTCGAAGGGCTGAATGACCTACTTCTGCTTCTATGTTTCGATGCTCTAAGGATCCTTTATGATAGAATCAGTGACAGGAGAGATTCATGATAAAGTTTGCTGATGGGCTGTGCAAGGTATGAAAAGCAAAGAAGCAGATTGTGGTAACAAGCCTGCAGCTGGAACCTGTCTGTCTGGTCCTCATTGCAGGATTCACTCATGCGGTGCTCCAATCCTTGCTTACTGGTAGCAGGGACGTTTGGGCTCTCACTCGGTTGCTGTTCTGAGAACGAGCCTGAGAACAAGAAAGGCAAACTGGGTGAATTAACTCCAGTAACAATGA
This sequence comes from Mustelus asterias, assembly GCF_964213995.1. NCBI lineage: Eukaryota > Metazoa > Chordata > Chondrichthyes > Carcharhiniformes > Triakidae > Mustelus > Mustelus asterias. The sequence continues at coordinate 68,522,809 of NC_135818.1, forward strand.
GATACAGTAAAGCTCAGGAGACTGCTTACAACCAATGATGCAAGTGCTGATGGGTACATGTGACAAACAGTAACTTTCACATAAGCCTATTAGTCGGGGGAATACACACAAGGTTGTGAGGGAAGGAACATTTGGTGAAGGTTGAAAAGTTTATTTATTAGTGCCACAAGTAGGCTGGCATTCATAGAAATCATAGAACTCATAGAAACCCTACAGTACAGAAAGAGGCCATTCGGCCCATCGAGTCTGCACCGACCATAAACCCACCCAGGCCCTCCCCCCATATCCCAACATATTTACCCACTAATCCCTCTAACCTACGCATCGCACGACACTAAGAGCAATTTTTAGCACGGCCAATCAACCTAACCCGTACATCTTTGGACTGTGGGAGAAAACCGGAGCACCCGGAGGAAACCCACGCAGACACGGGGAGAATGTGCAAACTCCACACAGGCACTGTGCTACCGTGCATTCACACTGCAATGAAGTTACTGTGAAAATCCCCTAGTCGCCACACTCCGGCGCCTGTTCGGGTACACTGAGGGAGAATTTAGCATGGCCAATCCACCTAACCAGCACATCTTCGGACTGTGGGAGAAAACCGGAGCACCCGGAGGAAACCCACGCAGACACGGGGAGAATGTGCAAACTCCACACAGGCAGTGACCCAAGCCGGGAATCGAACTCAGGTCCCTGGCGCTGTGAGGCAGCAGTGCTAACCACTGTGCCACCGTGCCACCCTTGCAATGCAGATTCCATGAGCATTAAGATAAATTCTTCGGCTTCTTAATATCGGGAGAGGTGGTTGTAAGTGTCAAATGCAGTTGATTAAGTGCACTCTTGGAAGGGGTGGGGATCTGTGCCCAGCTACCTGGTTTGCGGCAACGTGCCTTTGAACGCTGCCTCGCTCTTTAAGTTGCTGTTGATGTTGAAACCCTGCAGCTGTACATTATTTCCCATCCTCAGACCAGCTTCCAGTGAAAGCTCTTCCCAATTACTAAGACTGCCCACGATACTCTACATACTCAATGGTGGTACCAGTGTGCATGTGGTTGGATGCCAGCTGTCCCACTCTGTCACAATTCCAGCAATGAATGTTCAGCTGAGGAGAATCTGGATTCCTGAATGCATATAGGATCGTGACTGTAATCCGGACAGACACATACAAAACTAAGCCTTGCGAGTTTATGACTAAATCTATTAATTACCCTGCAAGATGAATTCTCAAATTAGTTTAACTCAAACTAAGCATAGAAATGTTACTATTGGCATGCTGCAATGTTGGCTCGATACACTCTGCAGCTTTCCTTGTTTGGCAAAAGGAACATTTCATGTTTTATCTGTGCCAAAGAGTGACATTACTTGGAGCTGTTTTACCTGCATCAGATGCTTAGACCAATTCCATTAGTGTCGATAATCTGGCTAATGACACACAAGGACTTCCTGCACCTTTATATTTTATGGAGGCAATGTTAGCATTTATTTATTCCTACTGCTGATTACAAATAAACTTTTCTGGTTAAGATGATTCTGCTTCATCGTTGAACTGAAAGGCACGTTACTTGCTTGCAGTTGATTTCACGTTCTTTGTGAGTTGAATTCGGAAACAAAAATAAAACCCCAAAGTACAAAGACACATGCAAGTCACGCACTGCCTGTGTGCGTGGTGGAGGCAGGTTCAATCGAGACATTCAAGAGGGAATTGGATTCTTATCTGAAAAGGAAGAATGTGTAGGGCTACTCGGAGAAGACGGGGCAGTGGCACTAGGTGAAGTGCCCCCACGGAGGGCCGTCACAGACATGATGGGCCAAATGGCCTCCTTCTGTGCTGTTAATGATGCTGAGAGTCTGTGAAGCCAAAGGACCAAGGGCACCAGTGACGCAATATCACTCCTTGAATGGATGTTTTCTGATGTCATTAAGTGGAAGCTTGGCTGGATCTACAGCTGTGTTTGGCAAATGCAGACATATGGAGGAAGAACACAGAGGGGAGCCTTAGATGGATAGCTCTTTCATAGAGTTCACAGGGGCGGCACGGTGGCACAGTGGTTAGCACTGCTGCCCTCACAGTGCCAGAGACCCAGGTTCAATTCCCGGCTTGGGTCACCTTCTGTGTGGAGTTTGCACATTCTCCCCACAATCCAAAGATGTGTGGGTTAGGTTGATTGGCCATGCTAAATTGACCATAGTTTTGGGAGGATTAGCAGGATAAAAATGTGGGGTTACGGGGATAGGGTGGAATTGTTGTCAGTGCAGGCCCGATGGGCCAAATAGCCTCCTTCTGTCCTGTAGGGATTCTATGATGAGATAGACCAAATGTCCGCCTTCTGTGCTGCATAATTCAATGACCTAACGTGAGGGGAAGGATGGGCACTTAACTGTTATGTTGTATAACTGAAATGTTGGTCGCCATTGTTCACCTATATATCAATCCTGGCTAAATTTGATTTTTTTTTTCTCTGTCCTGTTCTTTGAACATTGATTATTGTGAAACCTATTATCGTTGATAGACAAGGATTCTCATAGGCTAGTTAGAGAAAGTAGCAGTGAGTGATGATGTGATAAAAGACACCTGTGTACTCTATCTAAGAACTTGTCAGTTAATTGACTTGTCCATCTTCAGTTACCCATCCTCATTTCCCTGTATCAGCCATCATTACTCAAATAGGACAGCAGCAGTTCAGTGCTGTAACTGATGGGAAAACAGGAGCCAATATTAGGGAAAAGAGACCTTTAATGCAGTGTAGATAAACAATAAGTCTCACGTAATGCAGCAATACTTTTAGGTGAATGGTCAGAATTGAAAATTCTTAAGCGATGGCATACGTTCCCTATTTAAAAGTTACAATTTACCTGTATATCAATACCACATTTACCCATTCCAGCTGCTATCACCTGGCTTCCAGTTTAGATAGAGCACAAGACAAACATGTCTTGGCACAGTAGCGCAATGGTTGGCATTGCTGCCTCACTGCGCCAGGGACCCGGGTTTGATTCCCGACTTGGGTCTCTGTCTGTGTGGAGTCTGCACGTTCTCCCTGTGTGTGTGTGTGTGTGTGTGTGTGTGTGTGTGTGTGTGTGTGTGTGTGTGTGTGTGTGCGTTTGCTCCGGTTTCCTCCCACAGTCTGAAAGATGTGCTGGTTAGGTACATTGGCCATGCTAAATTCTCCCTCAGTGTACCCCGAACAGGCGCCGGAGTGTGGCGACTAGGGGATTTTGACAGTAATTTTATTGCAGCATTAATGTAAGCCTACTTGTGACACTAATAAAAAATAAACTTATGAACCTTTTGGTACATTAGCAGTTTAGGTTCATTTTGGGTTGGTAATGAGATACCAGGGGGTAAGCTCTGAGACAGTAATTGAATCATAGAATCCCCACAGTGCAGAAGGAGGCGATTCTGCCCATTGAGCCTGCACTAACCACAATCCCACCCAGGCCCTATCCCTGTAACCCCACATATTTACCCTGCTAATCCCACTGACATTTAGGGTCAATTTAGCATGGCCAATCAACCTAACCCGTGCATCTTTGGAGTGTGGGAGGAAACCAGAGTACTCAGAGGAAACCCACGCAGACACGGGGAGAATGTGCAAAGTCCACACAGACGGTCACCCGAGGCAGGAATCGAACCCGGGCCCCTGGCGCTGTGAGGCAGCAGTGCTAACCACTGTGCCACCATGCCGCCCAATTGCTTATGTTTATTTCACCAAATATCTTTTGAACCCTGAGGTGGGTTTACTGTGTTGCTTCATTCCATGATATTTTGAACTGAAGGATCAGAAATTCTACAGTTGTAATAGGATTGCGCTGGAGTAGAAAGATAGCGCTGCACACCGTGACTGAAGAAATTGGGAAAGAGGCCTGTGAGAGATGTTCTCAGGGTTAGCGAAGAAGCTTTTATTTTTTTCTTGCAGCACATTTTCCTGGAGCCCCTCAGGATATCAGTGTGCTCAAACATGCAGTAAATGCGAGACGCTTGTATGTAAATGAGACGATCTTGTGTAGAATTGCTTGTGGGCAAAGATCAAGGTCACAGCTAGAGGGCTTAGGGTTGTACTCGGCAAGTGTTTTGACAACATGAGCAGGTAGCACTAGCTGAGCAGGGGGCTTGAAATGTTTCCGCATTCTGGTCTCCTCAGCCTGGAATAGTCCGGCACCACTAGCTAGAACAGAATTTTCACATTCCGAAAATAGACATTTCCCCGCAAGCAGAATCGCAGATGTAATGTTCGTTTAATGATCCATGTTACCAAAAGTGCATCAATTATGCTTTCCTTAATGTAGCCAACAGTTATTCTTCAGAACTCCTGACATCATAGTATGCATTAAAATTTGGCTTTACTCTTTAAATTTTGATCTATAACCGGCCTGACATCTTTTGATATTTTTCAGAAAAAATCGGGTTTGTCTCCCACCATATGAGGGACAGAATTTGGGGTGTATATATATGCAAATAACAGGATAGAAAGGGCATTTATGCCAGATTTCCACCTGAATTAACTAAACCTTGTAAAAAAAGGATGCATTGCCCACATTGCTCGTCAAACCAAGGAGCAATAAGATGCATCGACTGTCTGCAAAACTTTAGATGAAATATTAACTTTGGAGTTAGTAGAAAAGTTATTTTCTCAGCTGTGCTGTTAAGAAAAATTTGTGCAAACTACCTTTCAGCACTTTCAGGCAAGGAAATCAATTCCTTTCCATCCTTTCACCATGGAGTTCTTCCCACAAGGTTCCTATTGTGACACTGCTGTGCTTTTAAAAAATGTATTTTTTAAATCATGTTCTCTGCAGTTATAAGCAGTTTTGTTTTTGTTTCATTGTGGCACCGGTTGCTTGATTAGATGTCCTTTTTTGCTGCTTAAGTGATTTAAATGATTTATTTTTAATCTGGGCCTAATGCACTTCTGGGAGTTTACGATCCTTGTTGAAGTGTTGTGGGAGGATTGATTGACAGGTCAGGTGGCACAGTTTTTTTTAAGTTTTACTTTCAGTTTTGGCTACTAGTTAGTTAGAAGAGGCTGTCTTGGTTTACAAGCAGCAGGCAGGCTTTGTCTCGCTCTCTCACGCTCACGCGCTCTCTCGCTCTGTCCCTGATGTTTTGGGAAGCTGTTCTGACTTGAAGCTCATCTGTGTGTGTGTCAAGAAAGCTGTTGAAGCCAACAAAACATAAGTAGAAGAGCTTTCTGTGCTGATTTCAAAAAGGGGGTTTGTTTTTAGGATTTGTTAGGTTGTAGTAGTGCATTTAGTTGTTAAAGGTTTACATATCATGTTTGGTTTTTTTCCTCCTGTTTGTAATTGGTAAAAGCTTTTGCTAATTTTTTTTCTATACATGTTAACTGTATTCCTAAATAAACTTTGTTTGATCAAAGCTCCCTAGTAGGTCGTTTGAATCATACCTGCAGTGAAACATCGTATGCTCACCCCAGCCAAATTTAAAGTGCAAAACTTATGGTCTAGGCTGACTTCATAAAATACTTTGGAGTTTCTAACCTGAATTATAACACTTATTATGATAGAAGCAGATCTAATGCAGAAGGTAGAAGAAATGAGAGATTTGTACAGGAAACAGAGATGCATGAATGATCCTTTTATTGAAAAATGGAGGGAGACCAAGCAGGAAGCTACAGGCTAGCTAGCTGAACATGTTATAAGGAAAATGTTACAAACTATTAAGAAAGACGTAGCAGGCCACTTGGAAACGTTCAAGGTAACCAGGCAGAGTTAACATTGTTTTGAGAGAGGGAAATCATGTTTAACTAATTTATTGGAGTTATTTGAAGAAGTAACATGCTGCGGATAAAGGGGAACCAGTGGATGTACTGTACTTCCAGAAGGCATTTGATAAGGTGCCAGATCGAAGGTTATTTAAAAGAAAAGCTCATGGTGCAGGGGCGTAACATATTGGCATGGATAGAAGGTTAACTGGCTAACAGGAAACAGGGTGGGCATTAAAGGATCTTTTTCTAGTTAGCAAGATGCAACGAGTGGTGTGCCATTGGGATCTGTGTCGAGGCCTTAACTTTTTTGCGATTCATATAAATCACCTGGATGAGGACACCAAAGCTGCTGGGTGGGATTCTCTGGCCACCCCACGATGATTTTCTCCGTGGCGGGAGGTGGTGTGCTGTTGACTGTGGCGAGATCTTATGGTGATGAAAGGCTCTCTTCAAATCTAAAAGCTTTCCTTGGTTTATTCCTTCATTCATTTGTTCTCTCTCTCTCTCTGACACAAATACTCCTTTGAGATATTAGTGCATGCACACATTTTGTGGGCACAGACAGTTTTAATAGGGGCCTTAACTCATTAAATTGGATATTGAACCTCTCTCAAAATAGCAAAGGAATTCCATAGAAATGTACTGAATGGATTGCACATTAATATTGTACAGTATGATTCTGATCCACTGGTACTACTTAACAAACCCCGCACGAATCATTGCTCCAAAATATGAAGAGTAAAAGTGAAGGAATAGAATCACATAAAGCAAAACTGTTCCCAGACCATGTGTAATCCATCACACCATGCATGCACCACACCAAATCCAATCAATCTTCTGAAGTAAAACTACTGCAAACTTTCTGCGTTCGATTTTTTTTCTTCTTGTTAAAGCTGGTAAGATGTGTTGGGTCAAGACACTCTGCCTCATGCCTTTTGGCATTGCTGCTCTGTAGCTGGACACTCGAGATTTCCTCAGAACTCGCTGAAAGGAATTTTCTCACTGGATTTCCCCCCTTCTCCATTGAAGAAAAATCTTCTCTTGTCCTGTAGCTTGCCAGGACCATCCTCAGCCCCGCCTGTGAGAGGATCACCATGGTGGCACGTTGGTTAATTAATCTCATCAGAACGCTGGCAGATGGCAGCTTTTAAATAAAAAATGAAAGCTTTGAACCGCTCCTTAATTTCAAACTGACACGCTGCTTTTAGTCTGGGATGGGAATGTAAGATTCTTTTTATGTGGGGTGCATGTAATGTGGTCGGCTGTTTATATGAATGCGGTGACATTCTGTGTGAAAAGGTCAGTGCTCAGGAAGGAAAGGGAATTATTACTTAGCAGCATGCTTTAAGACCCATCTCTTAATGTACACAATCAACTGCGACAACAGTGCATCGTGAAGTCTGGAGCAAGATTGACACAGATTATCTCCCAGTATAATTGAAGGATCAATCAGCTTTAGATGGTGTTCTCTTTCAAGCTTGCGGTGTGAGCATTTCTGTGAGCTACTCTTGTCTTTAAAGTTACCAGTTACAACATTGAAATCCAAACAAGGCAGCGATAGTGCCACTGTTGCCACTAACAACCCTCTCGGGCTTGGTCCCTCCCCACTAATAGGAGACTATTAGTTGCTGATGGATAACAAGAATCTACCTCTGAAGGCACTGGAGATGGAGAAGGGGAATTTTGATTTAGGCAGGAATACACCTCCCTCATTCGTTCATTGGCAACAAGACAGGAGGCTCAGTCTGGTTTAATGGGCAGTATGGAAGGAGGGGACAGGAGCAGTACCAGGCAAGCCTTAGAATGATGAATTAACTTAAACAAGTGACTACACAGAGCTGCTGGCATGCTAAACACCAAAGGCTACGGAGAAAACTAAATGCCCCCCCCCCCCCAATAGCTAATGCGTCAAAGCAAAGCTCTGTATTCTGTCGAGTGGTGGGGGACATTCCGGCAACTAACAGGAGCTGGAAGCTCCAGGAATATCCCCATCCTCAACTGTGGTGAAACTCAGCTTGCGAGTGCAAGAATCAAGATTGATGTGTATGCAGTACCTTTCGCAGAAGTGCTGGGTGCCTAATCCAAAATAGTCTGCTCCTCAGCTAGTCCCACTCTCACAGAGACCAATATCTATCCAAGTTGATTCATTGCATTAAGAAGTATCTGGATGCACGGGGGACAGCTAAAGCTCTGATAGCCCTGACCACACCCTGGCTGTGGTGATGAAGATTGTGTCCACAGCCAGCTGCTCCCAGAGCAAACCAGTACAGCTGTGAGACTCGTATTTGCCCAACAGTTCGCAGGAGTCTCCAGGTATGTGCTAAGTATAAAAAGGCAGGGTGAAAAAGGCGCTTTCCTATCAATCAGCCTTTGGTCAATCATCAGTTAAGATCTTTTAGGCTTTGACTTTCCACTCACCACCCAACATCTGCAGCTACTGTTTTCCTCAACTGTACCCCCATCTCCATCTTTGATGCCCCTAGTCTCCAACAAAATCATTACTCTCTCTCACCCTGCCCATTCCCAGAGTAAGGCTGCCATCTTCCTCCCTCAAGACCAAGAGATGTGAATGTGAACAGATATGGAGACAACTGGTTTAACCATTCACTGCCATATCTGGCTGGCCCACATAAATCAATGTTGGGCATTATCCTCTTCTCACTACTCTGGGATCATTCCAAAAGGGGAAGTTAACCTTTTATTACTGCAAATCATCATCTGAAAACTCCTTCCCGCGTTCACCACCACCTCCACCCTACTAACAATGGCTGAGGGTCTCATAGATGTCATTGTCACTAAGATCAAGGTCATCTGATCATTTGCCTCTGCTGTTTTCCCGCTCCCACCTTCCAGTAGTCAACCAGCCAAGCTTCCTGAACTCACATCTTCCTCCAGTCTATCTCCCCCCCATTCCCTCCCTGAGCTCATCTTGTCCATGAGACCCGCCCACCCCTGTCCCCTCAAACCTCTTCCCACTAAACTGCTGGCCATCAAATAGTCCTCAACAATTGTTTCTTTTCTTGTGTTGTCCCTTTCTCCATTAATGGGGTTAGCACTGCTGCGTCACAATGCCAGGGACCTGGGTTCGATTCCCGGCTTGGATCACTGTCTGTACGGAGTCTGCTGTTCTCCCTGAGTTTCCTCCGGGTGCTCCAGTTTCCTCCCACAGTACAAAAGACAAGCTAGTTAGCTGCATTGGTCCTGCTAAATTCTCCCTCAGTGTACCCGGACAGGCACCGGAGTGCGGCGACTAGGGCATTTTTACAGTAACTTCATTGCAGTGTTAATGTGAGCCTACCTGTGACACTAATAAATAAGTACTTTATTAGAGTATAAGTAGAAGTGGGGTGTATGGAGAGTAAGGCAACCCTTGACCTCTCCATCTTTGTAGACGAGTGCCACATTACCAACCTCCCCTTCCAGGTGCACGGTCTGTGAATGTGCTGTTGCCTTCGAATTCCTGTGTCCATCTTTCCCAAACTCCATATTTGAATCCCTCCAATCAGGTTTCACCTCTGCCATAGTACAGAAGCCGCTCATATCAAAGTTATAGATGATATCTTATGTGACTGTGACAAAAGTCCTTCATGACCTGTCTTCAACCTTTCTCACAAATGACCACCCCATCAGTGTCTCTCCAGATCATCCACTGCATAGCACTGCACTTGCCTGATTCCATTCTCATCTAGCTCAACATTGCAAGAATACCAATTGCGATGGCTTCTCTTCCCCCGCTGCCGTCCCCCAAGGATCTATCCTATTTCTCACCTACATGTTGCCCCTTGGTAACATTATTTGAAGAAACTGTTTTTAAGTTTTCACACATATGGTGATGTCACCCAGCACCACCTATCCCTCTCCTCAATCTTTGCTAAAGTATCAACATCTAGAACCAAAATTTCCTTCGTCTTAGTATCGGGAAGACTGAAGCTGTTGTCTTTGGTTTCCTAGCTACTGTTGCTATGCTTGGCAACTGTCTGAGGTCTGATCCATATTGTTCACAACATTAGTGTCATATTTGACCGAGATGAGCTTCTGACCAGGCTGGTGGACTAGTGGAAGGTGGGAACGGGAAAACATCAGAGGCAAATGATCAGATGACCACATATTGACACCATCACTCAGACTACCTATTTTCATCTCCTGAACACTGCCTCAGCTTATCTGTTGCTGAACCCTCGTCCATTCCTTTGTTTACCTCCAGTCTTGATTGTCCCAATGCTTTCCGGTTGGCTCCCTACATCCTACCCTCTGTAAACTTGAGATCTTCCAAAACACTTTGTTCATAGAATCGTAGAATCCCTACAGTGCAGAAGAAGGCCATTTGGCCCATCGAGCCTGCACCAACAACAATCCCACCCAGACCCTATTCCCATAATCCCACGTACTTACCCCACTAATCCCTCTGACACTAGGGTCAATTTAGCATGGTCAATCAACCTAACCCACACATCGTAGGAGGAAACCGGAGCACCCAGAGTAAACCCACACAGACACGGGGAGAAAGCCCAAACTCCACACAAACAGTGACCTGAGGCTGGAATCAAACCCAGGTCCCTGGTGCTGTGAGGCAGCAGTGCTAAGCACTGTGCCACCGTGCCACCCATGTCCTTACTCATGTCAAGTCCCATTCACCCATCACCACCTGACACCCAAAAGGACAAATACACAATGGCGGCATCCACCATTGACTTTCTGGGTGCAGAGTGATGGCAGCGGGAGTGCAGCCCATATACAACAATGTCAAAGTCTTTCAGGTGCTTCAACCCCACCTACCCCAGGAATTTGGCATTGTTCCTCAGTGCTACCAACTTTTATCACATACCATTCCAAAGTATGCAGAGATTGCAGAGTCTCTTGGAAAGCTACTGTGCAACGATGGACAACGGGAATGGGAAAACGCACACCAAACAATGTTTGACACGCTAGAGGTGAAGATAACATCTCTGTCAGTCCTCGTGTGTTTCAACCTACATACAGAAACATATGTCACAACAGATGTGCTTGGAAATGCAATTGGAGCTCTCCCTGCACAATACCTCAAAAGAAGCAAATAGCCAATCATTGAAGCATCATGCTCGTTGTTGGGGAAAGTGAATGCACATGCTCGACTGGAGAGTGGGAAGCACGAGCCTGAACCTATGCTTGTGAACATTGACACGTGTATCTCTGGTAATCATCTAGCACTGACTGCATTATTAGCTACGCCAGGATCTAGTCATCACCCTCTATGCATCTGCAGATGGTCACATCATCTTCATCAGCACAACACTGACGTATTTGCAGGTTCATACAACCAAGTAGCTGACACACTTAGCCATTCTACTATGGCAGACAGTTTTAACGATAGGGAAGTAACTGAGAGACTTTTCTTGGAGTTCAGAATGTCCGTTTTCTCCAAGTACAGAAATAGCTTTTGACATAGTGACGTCTCTGATGCTGGTACTGAGATTTCCGAACTTGATGCTGTGTCTCTGTGTGATCACCTCAATGAGGCGTACCATCAACATCTTTATCAGAAAAAGAAAATTATCCTGATAATTGCTCTCCTCAAAATATCCGGTTCTGCATGCCATCAAGTGTCTTGCATTCCACTTTGTGCTGTAACCTAATAGGTAAGCGTTGATACCAAGCAACCACTTGATCTACTTTGGAATCACTTACCTGATGAAGGAGCAGTGCTCCGAAAGTTTGTGATGCCAAATAAACCTGTTGGACTTTAACCTGGTGTTGTACTTACTGTGCTTACCCCAGTTCAACACCAGCATCTTCACATCATGCTTTGGTCCTGATAGCAATGATGCGAGCTTGTGATTTGGCTGTTTGCTGTGAATCTGATGTCCAACTTCAAACTGTGATTCCCTTCCGAGTGTTGGCTTGTTGAAGTACGCTTTGGCTTTCCCTTGTCGCTTTGCGATTCCTTCTTTGATTTGATTTGATCTGATTTATTATTGTCACATGTATTAACATGCAGTGAAAAGTATTGTTTCTTGCACGCTATACAGACAAAACATACCGTTCATAGAGACGGAAAGGAGAGAGTGCAGAATGTAGTGTTACAGTCATGGCTAGGGTGAGGAGAAAGATCAACTTAATGCAAGGTAAGTCCATTCAAAAGTCTGACAGTAGCAGGGAAGAAGCTGTTCTTGAGTCGGTTGGTACGTGACTTCAGACTTTTGTATCTTTTTCCTGACGGAAGAAGGTGGAAGAGAGTATGTCCAGGGTGTGGGGGGTCCTTAATTATGCTGGCTGTGGTCTGCCGAGGCAGCAGGAAGTGTAGACAGTGTCAATGGATGGGAGGCTGGTTTGCGTAATGGACTGGGCTACATTCACGACCCTTTGTAGTTCCTTGCGATCTTGGGCAGAGCAGGAGCCATACCGAGCTGTGATACAACCAGAAAGAATGCTTTCTATGGTGCATCTGTAAAAGCTGGTGAGAGTCATAGCCGACATGCCAAATTTCCTTAGTCTTCTGAAAAAGTAGATTATAGATTATTGATTGTAGATTATATCATAATGTCAGGAGGTGGTGAATTCCATAGCTTGCTAGGAACTCTGTAACTGACTGGAAACAAACTGCAATGCACTGTCTACAGTGAGGATCTCTGACAAACGTATTTTGTGAGCAACTTGCCTCGAATGTGAATGACTTTATTTATTAGTGTCACAAGTAGGCTTACATTAACAATGCAATGAAGTTACTGTGAAATCCCCTTTCGCCACACTTCGGCGCCTGTTCGGGTACACTGAGGGAGAATTTAGCATGGCTAATGCACCTAACCAGCACGTCTTTCAGACAGAAATTGGAGCACCCGGAGGAGACCCACGCAGATACGGGGAGAATGTGCAAACTCCGCGCAGGCAGTGACCCAAGCCAGGAATTGAACCCGGGTCCCTGGTGCTGTGAGGCAGCAGTGCTAACCACTATGCCACCCATAGCTAAGGTTGTGGTATTTGTTGCAATAATTTCCAGCTATGTAGATCATGAATAACAAGGAAAAATCTTTGATTCTTAAGGGCTGATCTCCAGAATTATCTACCGCGGGGATTGTTGTCATGGTTTTTTAGGCATTGCAATCAGTTTTTTGAGGTGGAGGACGAAGTTTGACAGATTTGTTTCATGGAATGTACTTGCTGCACAGTTTCTAGTGAACTCTAATATGTGATGATCTATTGCTGGCCACCAGACTCCTTCACAGGATCATTGTCTCATCTTAATGAAACCTGGATATCTGTCATGAGCAAGATGCAATACATATGGCTTTTGAGTCAACCACTCAAACTCTGTGTGTCATACAATTGTCATCAAACAATGCAAGCTCATTGTGTACTGTGAGTACCGGATCAATTCTTGCCCCAATTTAAGATGCCACTCAATTCTTAGGTACTGGCGTACTTTTTGCATGTACGCTATTGTCACCAGTTCTGCCTTCAACACCTCGTATACATCCAAGAATCTTGTTACGCCTAAAACCCTCGTGATCCGCGTAGTCTGTGTATGTTTGTTGTTTAGGATTTAAGATAAGGCCCTTTAGTTTTATAAGGGGGAAAATATGTTGGGCGGGATATTACAGCCTCGCTCATCCCCAAACCGTAAAATCCCGCCTCAGGTCAACGCACCTTCCCATTGCCCGCCCCGATTCCGATTCCCGTGGTGGGCGGGGCGGTAAAATTCCAGCCATTGCGTTTGATTGTTCAGTTTTTTGTTGTTCGACTGACCGCTCACTGTGCTGTGTTGAGAGTCAAGCCTGGAGCTGAGGCCACAGAGAAACTGGTAATAAGCAGTGAGCTTGTGGCTGCAGACATTGCAATAAAGCTCCTGTTCACACACGCAACCCAGTGAGGATCATCTCTGCTTGTCTCCAATGAATGTAGGAATTGTAATGTAGGAAATTCAGCAGTCAGTTTGTGCACAACAAGCTCCCACACTCAGCAATATGATAATTAACGCATAATATGCCTCAGTTGACATATAGGGAGATGAATGTTGGCCAAGACTCCGGGGTTAAATTCCCAGCTTTGCTTTGTGATTGCACCATGGGCTTTGTATGCCCAGTTCGGAGTGTGCAGGACCTCAGGTTAACAATTTATCCAAAAGTATAGCTTTGACAGTGTAATACCACACCGCAGTGTCAGCCTGCATTTTGAGCTTAGCTCCCTGAAGTGGGACTTAAATCACATGCTTCTGACTCAGAGGCGAGTGTGCTTCCTACACAGCTGACACCATGAGAGACTCGTGCAGAAAGGTCAAAGCTGGGCACTCTGCTTTCTAATTGCCATTACTGTAAAGTTACCGTAGGAACAAGAGGCAGTTTGATCATGCAGGTAATTTGCTTTTCATGCAAAAAACACCATATGGTCTTCCCAAGGCAGTTTATTTGTTACAGAAAGTTGCACACTGTTCTACGCTGGTTGCTTTATGCTGTTTGTACCCGTGTACTTGTATTAAAATAAATAAGCAGAGGGCGAGAGTGCAGGAATAGATAAATCAAATGGTTGGAGATTTTAAAAAGGCCCAAACCATGCCATGCGTCTGCTTAAACTTTTGGAACTGAGAATGAGAGATTTTACCTCAACTGATGCAGAAAGAATGATTACATTTTCCATCCAAACTGTGTTTGACTTCATTTGATTTGATTTATTATTGTCACTGTATTAACATACAGTGAAAAGTATTGTTTCTTGTGCGCTATACAGACAAAGCATACCGTTCATAGAGAACAGTAAGTAGCTTCACAACACCAGGTTAAAGTCCAACAGGTTTATTTGTTAGCATGAGCTTTCAGAGCGCTGCTCCTTCATCAGGTGAGTGTGAGCAGCACTCCGAAAGCTTGTGCTACCAAATAAACCTGTTGGACTTTAACCTGGTGTTGTGAGACTTCTTACTGTGCCCACCCCAGTCCAACGCCGGCATCTCCACATCATGGCTACCATGTTCATAGAGAAGGAAACAAGAGGGTGCAGTATGTAGCGTTACAGTCATAGCTAGGGTGTAGAGAAAGATCAACTTAATGTGAGGTAGGTCCATTCAAAAGTCTGACAGCAGCAGGGAAGAAGCTGTTTTTGAGTTGGTTGGTGACTTCAGACTTTGGTATCTTTTTCCCGACGGAAGAAGGTGAAAGAGAGAATGTCCATGGTGCGTGGAATCCTTAATTATACTGGCTGCTTTGCCGAGGCAGCGGGAAGTGTAGGCAGAGTTAATGGATGGGAGGATCGTTTGTGTGATGGATTGGGCTACATTCACGACCTTTTATAGTTTCTTGCAGTCTTGGACAGAGCAGGAGCCATACCAAACTGTGATACAACCGGAAAGAATGCTTTCTATGGTGCATCTGTAAAAATTGGTGAGAGTTGTAGCTGACATGCCAAATTTCCTTCGTCTCCTGAGAAAGTAGAGGCATTGGTGGGCTTTCTTAACCAACACCTGTCAATTTTTACCTACTCCTGATTGTCTACTATTAGGTGGCACTGGATGAAAGCAATGTTTTCAGGTAACGATGGGTCTTTTAAAAACTATTGAAAGTTATGGGTTTTCAGTGTGGTTCCAAAGTAAGAAGAGGGTTGGTGGGGAAGCAACTTGGCTCTGGGAAAGGAGTCTACAATGTGGCACCCAGGAGGCTGAAGGTATGGCTGCCAGTCTTGTCAGAGAGTGTGGGCATGCACACCTGATTAGAGGTCGTGAAATGGATTTCATAGAATGATAGAATCCCTATCCCTCAGTATAGAAGGAGGCCATTTGGACCATCTGCCCGACTATAATTCCATCCGGGCCTTAGTCCCATAACTCCACACATTTACCCTGCTAATCCCCCTGACACTAGGGTCAATTTAAATGGCCAATCCACCTAACCCACACATCTTTGGACTGTGGGAGAAAACCGGAGCACCCGGAGGAAACCCACACAGACACTGGGAAAAGTGCAAACTCCACACAGACAGTGACCCAAGACCGGAATTGAACCTGGGTCCTTGGCGCTGTGAGACAGCACTGCTAACCACTGTGGCACCGTGCCTCCCTTAGTCAGGTAGCAGGAGATCTCAGAGGTCGGGGAGGTCAAGGCAGTGA
Organism: Mustelus asterias; assembly: GCF_964213995.1. Lineage (NCBI taxonomy): Eukaryota > Metazoa > Chordata > Chondrichthyes > Carcharhiniformes > Triakidae > Mustelus > Mustelus asterias. The sequence goes on from NC_135818.1 coordinate 68,538,601, forward strand.
TGGGATTAAATCTGAGGATAAGAGATTGGAAGTGTTTGGTGAATGGGAGCAGATGGAGGCCAATAAGGACTTCGTGTGGGATAGGATGCAGGAAACAGAAGTTTGGATGAACTGAATATTGCAGAGCATGGAAGAAGGGAGACCAGCCAGGACAGCTTTTGAATAGTTGAGTTGATGTGTTAAAGACAGGAATTGTAGCTTCAGCTGCAAGAGGGGCTTAGGTAGGGGCGGGAGTGATCATTGTTAGAGGCAGAGGGAGACAGTAATTGTGAGTGAGAAGATATAGTGTCAGAACCTCAACCCTGGGTTGAAGAATCTGGTTCAATCTAAGACCAGGGAAAATCAGTAGCGAGGATACAAGATTTGTGGAGATGGTGGCTTTGATCTTCCTGGGAAGAAATGCCAACTCATCCAAAACAGGACTTTGGACAAGCAATCTGCGAGCACAGAACCAGTTCATAGGTCAAGAGAAGCGCACAAGTGTATCCGACAGTGTTCAAGTGTAAGTCGAGCCCATTAATAATGTTGCAACATAGAGGCAAGCAAGAGGAGGAGACCAAGGACTTATTACTAGAGCGATGGTTCAGGCAAAAACCTTCTAATAGTAATATATCTTATATGATCTTATAGAGGTCCATAGAATAATGAGGAGCATAGATCAGTTAGATAGTCAACATCTTTTCCCAAAGGTAGGGGAGTCTAAAACTAGAGGGCATAGGTTTAAGGTGAGAGGGGAGAGATACAAAAGGGTCCAGAGGGGCAATTTTTTCATACAGAGGATAGTGAGTGTCTGGAACGAGCTGCCAGAGGTAGTAGTAGAGGTGGGTATCCATCTTACATGGGTAAGATGGGTATGGACATGGGCCAAATGTGGGCAATTAGGACTAGCTTAGGGGTTTAAAAATAGGTGGCATGGACAAGTTGGGCCAAAGGGCCTGTTTCCATGCTGTAAAACTCTATGACTCTATATCAAGCAGTTCACGTTTTCATAAGCGTGCATGAAACAAAGATAGAAAATTACATCTGCCAGTTGTTAGAACTCCCTGAAGGTGTTTTTATCAAGACACTGAATTTTCCTACCTGATGGGGGAGGTTTGGGGATGATGGTTCCTTTGGGAAAAGCTATCAGCATAGTTATCCTTTCTTTACCCAGTTTCTTCAGCCTTTGTCTGTTATGGAAGCAGGAAGTACACTGGACCTTTGTGAATTAACCTTTAAAATCCCGAACCTGATTTCACACTGAAAACATATCACAGTTTAGACAGAAAGAACCTTCCTAGGTCGGCTAATCAGGAATCGAACGAGGGGGCGCTTGAATGTAAACACAAGGGAATGAATTTCTCCAAATCGGGGTGGAACACGCTGGTTGGCACTGCTGCCTCACGGTGCCAGGGACCCTGGATTCAATTCCTGCCTCGGGTCACTGTCTGTGTGGAGTTTGCACATTCTCCCTGTGTCTGCGTGAGTTTCCTTCGGGTGCTCCGGTTTCCTCCCACACTCCAAAGATGTGCAGGGTCAGGTGGCTTGGCCATGCCAAATTGTCCCTTAGGGTCAGGGGGATTAGGAGGGTAAATACGTGGGGTTACGGGGATAGGGCCCGGGTGGGATTGTTGTCAGTGAAAGCTCAATGGGCCAGATGGCCTCCTTCTGCACTGTAGGGATTCTATGATTCTATGAAGACTTTGGTCAGCTTACAGTTAAACTACTGGGATAAGTCACTCCTTTACTGTTATTAAACGGAATTACAGATTTGGAATGTACAATATCTTGCTGTGTGCTCCCAGGACATATCGGAGGCTGATGCAGCAGAAAAGGGTTGTCCCAGTTTTGTGCAGTTTGGGGTATGTAATTATAGCAGGGTCATCATTCTCTGGCTAGAGCACAGGAAAGATTCACTTGAATGTTACCAGAGCTAACAGATTATATTTATTAGGTCACCAATCAGATGAAATGAAACCCAACTTCCTGGATATTTCTTCAAAACATTGAATTTCTTATGCCTGGAATCATATATTTATTTGAGAAGTAAGGTCTGACCTTTGGGACTTTCTCACTGGGGCAGTGTAGCATGAGGGGAATCTAATCAAAGTTTTCAAAATTACGAAGCATTTTGAGAAGCCAAGAAGCAAAAGATGATCTCCACTGGATTGATTCCAAAGGGGCACAGACACCGGGTTGTCGCGGGAGAAGGCATTTAAAAGGAATATTTTCCTGCAGGATTATTAGAACGCGGCGGTAAAATTCAGCTCTGTACTTGTGGTGCCATTTTGAGTGGGAAAATAGTATTTGTGATTAATTTATTCTGATGAGGCTTGTGCTGGACACCATTTCATAGAATCATCGAATCCTACAGTGCAGAAAGAGGCCATTCAGCCCATCGAGTCTCCACCGACTACAATCCCACCCAGGCCCTATCCCCATAACCCCACCTTTTTACCCTAGCTAGTACCCCGACACTAAGGGACAATTTAGCATGGCCAATCCACCTAACCCGTGCATCTTTGGACTGTGGGAGGAAACCGGAGCACCCGGAGGAAAACCATGCAGAATAAAAGCAAATTACTGCGGATGCTGGAATCTGAAACCAAAAGAGAAAACGCTGGAAAATCTCAGCAGGTCTGGCAGCATCTGTAAGGAGAGAAAAGAGCTGACGTTTCGAGTCCAGATGAACCTTTGTCAAACCCATGCAGGAACTGGGCGAATGTGCAAACTCCACAAAGACAGACAGCCGAGGCCAGACTTGAACCCAGGTCCCTGGCGTTGTGATGCAGCAGTGCTAACCACTGTGCCACTGTGCCGCCCCATTTAGTCTAAGATGTTAGCAGAGGAATTGGGGGCCTGTGTTACATCATATGCAAAGTAAATAAAAGCAAAATAATGCAGATGCTGGAATCTGAAACAAAAACAGAAAATGCTGGAAAATCTCAGCAGGTCGGGCAGCATGCGTAGGGAGAGAAAAGAGAAATTAACATTTCTAGTCTGCGGAATCCATCGTCATAACTAAAGAGAAGTTCTTGGTCTTTAAATCTTGATTTATGAAGAAGGGTCATGGGGACTTGAAACATTAGTTTTCTCTCCCTGAGGAAGCTGCCAGACCGCTTGAGCTTTTCCTAGCTTTCTGTGCAAGGTAAGTAGACTGTGACATCAGTCAGCAAGCTATGCTGATTTGATGGCTTCCATGTCATCCTCAACCTCAATGTTGCAGCATAACCCCACCCAACTGAATTTGTGACGAGCAACGGGTACCCTCGGCCCCCCCCCCCCCCCCACCCCAAACCTCAGCTTGCTTGCCAGGAGTCACCCAGCTAAAGCTACTGTGGAGCTTGCCCTGCAGTGGGTAGAACACTGGCGGAGCTGAGAAGAGGCCCATACGGGGCCATTAATTTGGTACTTTAGAGCCTCAATAAGTTGAAGAGTGAGGAGGTGACCAATGCCTCCCGCTGGCTCCTGGAAAACTTCAGATAGGTTGGGGTGGGCTGCTAGGCCGCAGACAGTCCACCCACTAGATTTTAGGAGGTAGACTGCCTGTGGCCTAGCATAGGGTCGAGGGGTTGGGGGGGGGGGGGGGGGGGGGGGGGGGGGAGGGTGAGAGGTCAGGGGTCGGCTATGTCTGGAGGACAGCCATTTCCATAGGTGGGATGTAAGCAGGAAATTGCTCAGTATCCTGGGAGATTGGGAGCTTGTGCACTGGCACCCTGAACAGTCTTCTGCCAGCCTCTGTGGCAGGATTAGACTCCACCCACCCCTCCCCTACTGGCATGAACCTTCTGTTTTCTCGCCCGTTTCACACTTGGATTCTTTTGTGGGGGAATTCCGCCCAACATCTTTTAAATAGAAAGTATTTGACAAAACGGAATACAAATTAAGGAATTAGCACATGTGCCTCCTTCTATACTATGAGTTTTGGATAGCTTTGACATGATGATTGGTGGCATGGCAGTGTCTCAATGCTCACTCAAACCTTCCCGTACATTTACCCAAGATATTTATGTCAGATAATGCATTGCATTCTTTACAAAGACAGAAGGACAATAACAGCATCTATTTTTCACAATCTGGCTGGTCTCAATTGTATATGATTCAAGGATTCCATTAAAATACCATTTTTGTTTATAGTGCCCAGGGATTTAATCACACACTGCCTGCCGTGTTATTTTTCTCACATTAATCGTGGGGTGAAGGCACGGAATTATTAACAATCTGGCAGAGTCCTTACTTTAATGCCCTCATGGGGGTTACGATGTGATGTATGATACCTGGCAATAAAAGTAACTGTGAGCTTCAACGTCATGGGGAGAAAGTTATTTTCATCCTCAATTGATTTCTAATCCAGGTTCGTAAATATTGAGATCATTACTGTGTTGCATTAAAGTAAATGGCAAATAAAACAAAAGCGAGAAACTAAAGTCTACAGATTGTGTGGATAGTAGAAGACAATAGATTATTAATGATTTCAACCACCTCAGATCTGTTTCATAAGCTTCTTTCATGTTATGGCTGCTTCTGTTATGCAAATTATACTGCGGTACAACACCTTTAGTAAGCGCCACCTTTATACCTACTTGGGAATTCATCTGTTCCAAGAATCAGGAATTCAGTCTTAAAAGAGATGTTTAGGAAGTTGGACCTTATTTCTTCTTTGGAAGGTAGCTTGAAGAATAAAGAATGGATGAACACTCAACTATTCCCTCGCCAATTGTGCAGAGATGCATTCCCTTGGATGAGGGGGAGAGTCACAGAATAGAATCATAGACTCTATGAGTGGCACAGTGGCGCAGTGGTTAGCACTGCTGCCTCACAGCACCAGGGACACAGGTTTGATTCTCGGCTTGGGGTCATTGTCTGTGTGGAGTCTGCACGTTCTCCCCGTGTCTGTGTGGGCTTCCTCCAAGTGCTCCGGTTTCCTCCCACAGTCCGAAAGACCTGTTGGTTAGGTGCATTGGCCATGCTAAATTCTCCCTCAGTGTACCCGAGCAGGCGCCAGAGTGTGGCGACTAGGGGATTTTCACAGTCACTTCATTGCAGTGTTAATGTAAGCCTACTTGTGACACTGATAAATATGAACTTTGAACAGAAATGGAGTCTACACTTAATATGTCAGTCAACATCTGCAGAAAGAACAGACAACTTGCTGAAAGTTTCAACTATAAACTCAAATTTGGAGAGGCACTGTGGCATTGCAAGTCAATGATCTAGTTTAATGAATGAACAATGTTGTGTGATGTGAAGGGGACTTGGGGGGAATTTTCCCGTCCCGCCCGTCAAGGGAACTCTAGCCAGAAAATCCCTCCCTTAGACTAACCTGTGACACTGCAGCTATCACACAGCAGTCTGCTTTCACCCTCATATTGATTAACACTCCTGTTAAAGTAGCAGACACTAGAATGCAATGTTAGAAACATGGCACATTTTACACATGGTAAATTCACACAGCGGCTCTTCAGCAAAGAAAGCATCAAAACACTAAATTTATGGCTTGCTTATTGTCGGGTAAGGTGTTTATATCAAAGGCATTGGTAGGAAGGTTTTATAGACGAAATCCAATTGTTTGCTTGGGAATATTTGTAAATGAGATCCTTCCAGATCAAAGAAGGTACCTGGTAGCAGAGAAAACAATCGCTATGCCCTCTCAAAAGCTGATGCAATTACATCAACAACAACATTAGCTTGCACTCATTTCGTACTTTCAACTCTCAAAATTGCAAGGTGCCTCCAGTATCCCTCCCCCACGCGGATTACCAGTAAAGATGGGACCATCGTCTCTGAGGTAAATTAGCTATGTTAATATTTGTTGCCAGTGAAGTTCTCATTCTGTCACTGTGACAGAGGTAGACGACTCCTCTCACTGTGATCCGCATCCCCCTCATATTTGCATGGGATGCTTTTTATCCATCTGGCTTCCACTGGTGGATTACTGCAAATAGACAGTCTGGCGACCGCTGTGTGGTGTATGAGTGCTGTATGCACCAGTTTCAGACCAAGAGGCATTGTAATTGTGTTTCCTTTGACCTCAAATTTCCCCCTCTCTAGGCAGTGGCAGTGTTGTGGATTAACCCAAATAATGCACGGTGAGTACTCAAATCTTTTAAGTTTTTTATTACCTGCTAGCAAGAAGAACAGACACAATGAACGGTGAATTTCACTATGGTGTTCTGTCGATTCATCCAGATACTTCGCAGTTATAGTTAATTACAGCAAATTAAAAATGAGCAACTTTCTCATCCTTTATTTACATACATAGTCCACCAATCATAGCATAGCTTTTTGCCTTTTCTTATCCAATAGAAGACCGTCTCCTTCATTAGCATATTTATGGCATAATATCTTGTTATTTGGTAATTGTCATGGTAACTTTTTTTTGTTTTCATCCTGTGTCTTAGCCTGGAATGCAGTGTTTATGAAACTGATGCAAGGTTAGGTTAGTCTCTTATCCTGAATACGCAAGCGCTGGCCTCACTGAAGACCTTGTTTTGCTAATAAACATTTTCCATTACTTGACAGAGTTGTTTGTCATAACTTAATTTCCACAATTCTATTTTTTCTCTACCAGCATCTGCAGTTTTTAACTGCTTTTAACTATAATTTCACAACCTCCAGCAACTCCATGCTGTTTTATTTGAAGTGAGCATCTTTAATCTTGCAGAACAAAGTGGCCATAGCTAGAATTACAACTTAATTTGCACAACAGTTTATGTTGGCAGTACTCTGGCACATTGCCCATGTTGCCATTTTCATTTATTGGTCAATTCAGTGAGTGGTGACGACCAAGGATGGCATTGTAATTGAGCCCAGTCTGGGCACCGCCCAGTATCGGCTTGCATTCACATTCCAGCATCGGCAATTGAACGGTAATCAAGAGGAGGATATCCAGCTCAGAGACACTGCAACCCCAATTATAGACCAGTAGCGGTGCACTGGAGCACATCATCTAGCTCAGCACATCCTGTAAATGAGTCTCTGAGCTTTCTGCTTTGTGAGGCTCAGTTGTTTGCACCTTTGTGATCTTATCCATAGCACAACCAAAAAATCTATTTCTTCTACCAACCCGTCTCTGAATCAAACACAAACAGATGTAGGCAGGGCCGGAAGCTAGGACAGGATAGGTTTAATGTTGGATTTGTGATTGCAAACATAAAGTAGCACACCCTTAACATTATAAAGATATTTTTGTTACTTCTATGTTGGTAAATATAACCTGGTGTCGTAGGAACAGAAGTAGGCCATTCGGCCCCTTGAGACTGCTGTGCCATTCCATTAGATCATGGCTGATCTGCAACTCACTTCCATTTTTATGCTTTTTGCTCCACATCCCCTGACATCGTTTGTTTTGCCTGATCTATAGGCCGTGGTCCTGATAGCTTTAGCTGACGTAGGATCCACAGCTTTTTGGGGGAAGAGTTTCAGATTCCCACTACTTCTTGATGTGGAAAAAGCGTTCTTTAAATCAGTTTAGCTCTAATATAAAGATTAACGAATGTATATTTCCTTTGATGGCCTGTTAATGGTGGACACTTTCTGGTACACGTGCTTTCCCCGAATAGAAGAGAGATGACTGAGAGGGAAAAAAATAATCTGCAATTCCATTCCTTCATTCAAAGGGGAAAGATGCCTTTAGTGATGTCTCCGTCTCTTTTAGCTGAGTGATTAAAGTACCTTGACTTTCATTGCAAGGTAAAAGTAGTCTATTCTGGATTTAATTCTCATGGGGTATTAGCTCCTTATTCCAGTGATAAATCATCTGGTGATGACTGCGGGCATTTTCCTCTATCAAAAGTAATCAGAAAATTCAAGTATTCAGATAATTGCCCAAGAAAATTGCAAACCAGAACTGACTGAGGTAAAATTCTTTGTCACAAATCCAGTTAATCAAAATATGGGAGCCCTGATCTTAGGAACAGTATGAGAAAAATAACAGCATTGTAATCTGCTTTGGGAAGACTTACGGTGTAGTCTTTTAGCAAATAAAACTTGCACAATGTTACTGAGAAATAATATGTGAACATGGAGCTGTTTAGAGCTTAAGTCGGTGATTCCTAAGCAAACAAGTAGCATTTAAGAAACCTTATTCTCAGATTGCTGTGTTTATTTATTTGCATTTTAAAAAATTATTCAGGAGATTAATCATGACGGGTTAAAATTATTGGGTGCCGTTACGAGCGAATGCAAGTGCTGCACCCCTTTTGTAAAAGTAAAATACTGCAGATGCTGGAACTCCGAAATTTAACACTGGAAGTACTCAGCAGGTCTGGCAGCAACTGTGGAGAGAGATACAGAGTTGATGTTTCAAGTTGATTGTGACTCTTTTTTTTCAGAACTGAGAGTGTTATGAATGTGATAGAATCATACAGAGCAGAAGAGGCCCTTTGGCCCATTGTGTCTGCACCGACCCGCGAGAAACAGCTGATCTCCCACCTAATCCCATCTACCAGCACTTGGCCCATAGCCTTGAATGTTATGATATGCCAAGTGCTCATCCAGGTAATTTTTAATGGATGAGAGGCAACCCGCCTCCCAGGCAGTGTAGTTCAGACCATCATAACACTCTGGGTAAAAACATTTTTTTCCTCACCCTCACATCCCCCCACTCTCCCCAACACCCCCCATTCCCCCCCCAACCTGTCCCTCACCTTGAACCTATGTCTTGTGAATAGACCCTTCAACTAATGGGAATGGCTGCTCCTTATCCACTCTGTCCATGTCTCTCGTATGCTTGTACACCTCGATCAGGTCACCCTTCAGTCTTTTCTGCTCCAACGAAAACAACCCAAGCCTACCCAACCCCTCTTCAAAGCTATAATGTTCCATCCCAGGCAGAATCCTGGTGAATCTCCTCTGCACCCCCTCCAGTGCAATGAAGAACGTTACTGAGGCGACCAGATAGGTTTCATACTTTTTATTTGCTCTTGCTCAGGATTGGAAAGCTTCCTCAACTTTACTTCCAGGATACATGATCAGTCTGTACCTTCATAGGAGGCGAGCAGGGATCCCTTCATCCCAAAATAACAAAAGTACGAAAGAAAGACCAATTGTTCTAACGGGGAGCTTTCCTCACCCTCAATGTGAACCCACCAACCACCTCCAGACCAACCCACCCACCTACACGCCACCCTGCTGTGGTGCTACTCATCTTATCAATAAATAAAGTGAGGGGTACCAAAAATATACTCCCTTAGTGTGAATGCAAGGATTGCAACATAAAACAAACAGGTAAATACTGCGCAACCCTCATGTCATGCAACCAACTCAGCATGCTCCCCAATAGAAAGAGGGAGACCTGCAACCATCCCCCAAACAATGAAATATTTCCATGTTGCTAGCACTGAAACCCGAAAATTAGATGTTGACACAGGGCCAGAATCAGAATGGGCAGACCCCATTACCCGTCCCATTCCCCTGGTACCCACACATCCAAGAACAAGGTTGATTGCAAATGGCGATGCACATTAAGCTAAGGCCTCCCTTGTTCCATCCTACCAGCATGCCGGTGGATGAATACCCATCAAATAGTAAAAAAGGAACGTTCTTGATTTTTGCAGTGCAACTTGATAATAGGCGACAAAAGTCTTTATGCTCATGTATCATACGCCCTTGTCAGAATAAAATACAATATCACAAAATCAAGATTATAATCACAAGGGATCGTAATTCAGGATTAAGTGATGCCCTGCAGGATAATATAACCATCCACAGGCACAAGCCATTACAGGAATCATAAAATATACAGTGCAGAAGGAGGCCATTCGGCCCATCGAGTCTGCACCGACCACAATCCCACCCAGTCCCTATTCCCGTAACCCCACGTATTTACCCTGCTAATCCCCCTGGTACTAAGGGGCAATTTAGCATGGCCAGTCAATCTAACTCACACATCTTTGGACTGTGCGAGTAAACTGGAGCACCCGGAGGAAACCCACGCAAACCTGGGGCGAACGTGCAAACTCCACACAGACAGTGACCCAAGCCGGGAATTGAACCTGGGTCCCTGGAGCTGTGAGGCAGCAGTGTTAGCCATTGTGCCACCGTGCCGCCCGTATGAGCAACATCTGGGATCAATCCAGAGATTCACTGAAGCCTTTGCACCTCCGCCATGTCACTGCCCCGAAGCCCTGGTAAAGAGAAACTTAGGCCCCAGCAAGTGGCAAAAACCCACCGTGTCTGGCTGTCTCCAGCCCTTCTCGATGAACACTGAGGACAAGATAACTTCTGACCAATGGTCAGAGACTTCAACCGACCCCAGGTATCAAAGACCAGATACAATGTGCTTTATCAAACTCAAAACACCCAGCCTTCAAACCGAGATTGTGAAAGCACGGCAGCCAATTCTTAAATTTAGCCAGGAATTCATCCTCAACAGCCCTCCAGGAAACCAGGGAGGAAACGGATACTCCTTCTCCTGCCCCATCTCCCCAACTCAACCGGGAAGTACGACATACCATGCAGCAGGATTTCCAAGGATTGAGGGTGAGCCCTCACTGAGGAAACTGCCTTCTCGACTGACAGGATTTTCTTCTCGGTTTCATCCATTCTCTTCAGGATATCTCACAATTTATCAATATGAGCATCACTAATCCGTGCCAGGGAGCTGAAACCACCATCTACACCTCAACACAATGGCAGCCATCATCTTGAATCTGATGGCTTCTCCGAAGTGCAGGCCCTCTCACCAGTGAAACTGACACTGGGAACTGGACCCCATCCCGGCCGTCTCTCTGATCGCCTCAATCAATCGATCTAACTTGACTCCTATTCATCAAAATTCAGCCAGAAACTTCCAGGAACATATCATGATTATGCACATTAGGATGAAATAATTCTGGGTTGTGTAGCTACAGAGCCCATGAAAACGCAGCTGCTCCTGGCTTGTGTCACGAGATCCCTCCCCCCACCCTGGGAATCTTTTAATGAACTCTTAAAGCTATTAATCAAAATGTGAACATAAGTGAATAACAGCTTTTGAAACTCAGTCAAGCACTCATAATGAGCTCAGCTATAGTAACACATCCTGGGAAATGTAAACAATGGAGTCTATTGAAACTGAAATACCATGAAGTCTTTTTCCCTGAAGCTACACCAGATGTTCTGTCAAAGCAGTCTGGGAGCAATGGTTGCTTTTCCCCTAAGTTAATGCTGATGAAGATTGGTTTCAATTTTAAAGGGAGGGAATTCAAAAGGCTTCAGTCTAATAGACTAACTATCCCAAGTAGTGTATTCTTTCATTTTGAATGCATTGTAGCACCTTTTCCTTTGGAGAAAGTACTCTAATGCATCTCAACATTTATGTGATGCTGATCAATACAATTTTCGTCTTTGCAAAGCTTGTCAGTGAAAGAATTTCAGGAGCAAATGACAGTTCTGTTTTGGTTCCGCACTTTGGACTGACATCCCCCGTGGCTCATGACTCCTCTGGGAGGCCGTGAACTCCATCCACTTACAGAGAAGTTGTGATTTGAATTGCCAACCTCACAATGGAGCAGCCAAGGACAAAACTGCTGCTGCACTGGTTACGCTGATCCCTTGCTAGTTAGAATTACTGGAAACAGAATGGGAGCAGGAATCCAGAATCACATACTGCTATTTTTAAAGGACGCCCAAGTTGTCCCGATAGCAAAGATCCAGGCCCTTGTTTCTGAAAGAATGAACGATCACTTCCAGAAGCCTGGTAATGGGTGAAAAGCAACAACTATATGTTTCCTCTGGGAGTTTCAGAGTTTTATCAGTCGGGTAATTGGGAAAATTACTGAAGAACAGATGCGCATAAGGCTAGCACAAGAATCAATAGATCCCACCCGACAGAGAGCATTTCATCACCAGAAAAGTCCCACTGCAATGTAACGATAGCAATCAATAGCAACTTAAACTAGGCTGAAGCACATGGAGAAATCCCAAGCCACACAAGTTGCATTGTCGTTGAGAGCAGCAGCTATGGTTTACATCAGAAATTAGGAAATTGATTAATTAATTATTAGAGCAATTAGCAATTAGTTAATTCACCAAGGTTTCCTGGAGTGGGGCTTGTAAGTTTGCAAAGTTTTGCATGGACTCTGATCTCTGACTTCTGCATGGAAATTTGCTGTAGTATTTAAAGGACATTAGAGGTGATGTTCAGAAATGTGAATATTTTAAAGTGCATTAATCAGATATCAGAGGACTTACAGACCCGTCCATTGTATTAAAGAGTGGATAATGTTTGCGGAAATGCACTTTGTAGAACGGGGAATGCCCACTTGTTCTTTGGATCATCTATTCCGATTGATGTTAAAAGTAAATTAAATAAAGACACAGAATCCATTAGTATATCTGGATATTTGTCAAGAGTGCAGATTTATCTTGTAAGGACTAGCCTTCGAGAACCGTGAGAGCATAGCAGCGATCAATGTACTGAGAGTATAGGCGAAAATATAAGTTGATGAGAAATTTTAAGTCTAACACGCAAATAAATATAAAGGTCATCATAAAAGTGAAACTTACTTGTAAGAGAATAGTTCCACTCTCATTTTAAAAGATAAGTAGAAGCAGGGGAAGATCATTTGGCCCAATGGACCTGCGCCACTATTCAACTTCAACTCCACTTTCCCACCTGCACCTCATATCACTTAATGGGTGGCATGGTGGCACAGTGGTTAGCACTGCTGCCTCACAGCTCCAGAGACCCGGGTTCGATTCCCGGCTTGGGTCACTGTCTGTGTGGAGTTTGCACAATCTCCCCGTTTCTGCGTGGGTTTCCTCCGGGTGCTCCGGTTTCCCCCCACACTCCAAAGATGTGCAGGTTAGGTTGAGTGGCCATGCTAAATTGTCCCTTGGTGTAGGTTAGGGGGATTAGAGGGATAATTACGTGGGGTTACGTGAGGCCTGGGTGGGATGCTGTATTGGAGAGTCAATGCGTACTCAATGGGCTGAATGGCCTCCTTCTGCTTTGTAGAGATTCTATGAATTCCCTGACACCAAAAATCTGTCAATCTCAGCCTTAAATACATTAAATGATAGTGTTTCTACAACCCTCTGGGGTAGGGAATTCCAAAAATTCACAGTCCTTTGAGTAAAAAAGTTTCTCCTCACCTCAGTCCTAAGTAATTGGCCCCCTGATCTTGAAACTGTGCCTTCCTTATTCTAGATTCCGAGCCAGGGGAAACAACCTCTCAGTGCATATCCTATCAAGCCCTTCATATCCTTCAATGTTTCAATGGGTTCACCTAATTCTTCTCAACTGCCGAAAATATAGACCCAAATTCCTCAGCCTCTCAAAACAGCACAACCTCCTCATCCTCGGGCCCAATCTGGTGAACCTTCGCTATTCTGCCTCCACTGCAAGTATCTCCTCCCTTAAATATGAAGATCAAATTTGGACAGTGTTCAAGATGTGGCCTCACCAAAACTCCGCACAATTTTAGCAAGACTTCTATGTTCTTGCACTCCAATTCCCAAGTTCACAAAGTGACAGCTCAAGGCCAATTACAGATGGGTAATAAATAATGGCCGAGTCAGCGACGCCCACTTTCCGTAAATAATTTTTTTTAAAAAAGCTACCAAGTTGAAAATGCCCTATTTATCCCTACTCTCTGCTTCCTGACCATTAATCATTTCTCTATCCATGGGAATATATCACCCACAACTCCATGAGCATGTGTATTAACCATTTGTGTGGCACCTTATCAAATGCCTTTTGGAGATCCCTTTATCTACCCGAATTAGAACAGCCTCCACAACCTCTAATGAAGTTGTCAAACAGGATTTCCCTCTCAGGAAACCATGTTGAATTGTTCTAATCATACTAAGTGCATTGCTAAAATTTCCTGATTACTAGATTGCAATACATTCCCAATGTCAGGCTAACTAACCTGTAATTCCCTGTGTTCTCTTTTCCTCCTTTCTTGAATACTGTTGTTATATTTGCTAACTTCCAATCTTCTGGGACCATTCCAGAATCTAAGGAATTTCAGAAAGTCGTAGCAAGCATCTACTATCTCTGTAACTATCTCTTTTAGAACTATAGGATGTAGGCAATCAAGTCCTAGGGATTCAGCAGATTTTAATCCCTTGAGTTCCTCCAGTACTCTATTGACATGGCCAATTCTTTCTCCATTGCTGTTAATTGCCTTAATTTCCTCACTCTTATTAACAACTAGGTTAACCTCTCTTTCTGCTTGGAACCTTTTTAAAAAAAATTTATTAGTCCCAAGTTAGGCTTACATTAACACTGCAATGAAGTTACTGTGAAATTCCCCTAGTCGCCACACTGCGGCGCCTGTTTGGATCAATCCACCTAGCCAGCACGTCTTTCAGACTGTGGGAGGAAACCGGAGCGCCCAGAGGAAACCCACACAGACATGGGGAGAACATGCAAACTCCACACAGACAGTGACCCAAGCCAGGAATCGAACCCGAGTCCCTGGCGCTGTGAGACACCAGTGCTAGCCACTGTGCCCCTGTCTCTTTTATTTTGAAGATAGATACAACTTTGTTCCATGTCTTTGCCATTTCCTCCTGTCTCTGCTTCTAAGTGACCAATATTTACTTTAGCTACTTTCATCCCTTTAATATGCACTTATAAAAGCTCTCGCAATCTGTTTTTATATTTCAGTCCAAAGATGTGCGGGTTAGGTTGATTGGCCATGTTAAATTGCCCCTTAGTGTCCTGGGATGCGTAGGTTAGAGGGATTAGCGGGTAAATATGTGGGGGTCGGGCCTGGGTGGGATTGTGGTCGGTGCAGACTCGATGGGCCGAATGGCCTCCTTCTGCACTGTAGGGTTTCTATGATTTCTATGAGGCTCGTTTATTCATTCTATTTTTCTCAGCTTTTTAGTTGTATTTTGCATGTTTCTACAACACTCCCAATCCTCAGACTTCGTACTAATTTTGCGACATTATAAAGCCTCTTCTTTTAATCAAATACTACCCTTAACCTCCTTGGTAAGCCAGGATGGATATTTCTTGCTGATTTGTTTGTTTTTTCAAGGCAATGTATTTTTGAATTATTTTGGTAAATGTTTCCCACAGCTTATTTACCACTATTTACATACTGTGAAAAACCCTTAGTTGCCACACTCTGGTGCCTGTTCGGGAGAATTTACCATGGCCAATTCACCTAAGCTGCACATCTTTGGACTGTGGGAGGAAACCGGAGCACCCGGAGGAAACCCACGTGGACACGGGGAGGATGTGAAAACTCCACACAGATGGTGACCCAAGCCGGGAATTGAACCCAGGTCCCTGGAGTTGTGAGGTAGCAGTGTTAACCACTGTGCCACCATGCTGCCCCCCCATTTGCTGCAGTAATGGGGGTCATTGTCATTACTCCACTGAAATTGTCAGCAACTTTGAGAGTCTACACCTGTATAGAATAGAGCAGAGAGCCAATAGTTGCTGTCCATGATTCTATGTTTCTTCAAAGGGTGGGCTATTGAGCCATCCCCTGATTGCAGTCGGTGGATAACTCATTGGTTACGATCCCTGTCAGGGCTGATAACATTTTTAAAAAATGAATTCCCATGAAGCCAAGGAAGGAAAACTGATGGACCACATTTCACTTTTTAAAACATTTACTGTAACAAAACATCTAAATTAATATAATTCAAACATTAATTAGCAGATGACGGATATTTTGAATATAAAGGTAATTTTCACTTTAAACATTCGATGCAACAAAAATGCGCCTCATATAATTACAAGAACTTGCATTGACTCCTGCACAAATGTGGGAATAAGTACAATCCCACAGTCTTTCTAACTTGGCCTCTGTTATTAGGGTCACTCGATCCTTTCAGCCCTTGAGCCTCATTCACCAGCAGAGACGTAGAATATTGCATCCAATATCCCCTGACAATCGTCACTGATGTCTACAAAACCCTCTCACTCAGGGATGACAGTCTTGATAGCAGAGAATCCCCAAAGACTCAACTCACCGATCCCTTTAAACAGTCTGATGGGCTCTGGCAGCACTGAGACAGGAGCAGTGGATCTGATAAGAACATAAGAACATAAGAACATAAGAAATAGGAGCAGGAGTAGGCCATCTAGCCCCTCGAGCCTGCCCCGCCATTCAATAAGATCATGGCTGATCTGACGTGGATCAGTACCACTTACCCGCCTGATCCCCATAACCCTTAATTCCCTTACCGATCAGGAATCCATCCATCCGCGCTTTAAACATATTCAGCGAGGTAGCCTCCACCACCTCAGTGGGCAGAGAATTCCAGAGATTCACCACCCTCTGGGAGAAGAAGTTCCTCCTCAACTCTGTCTTAAACCGACCCCCCTTTATTTTGAGGCTGTGTCCTCTAGTTTTAACTTCCTTACTAAGTGGAAAGAATCTCTCCGCCTCCACCCTATCCAGCCCCCGCATTATCTTATAAGTCTCCATAAGATCCCCCCTCATCCTTCTAAACTCCAACGAGTACAAACCCAATCTCCTCAGCCTCTCCTCATAATCCAAACCCCTCATCTCCGGTATCAACCTGGTGAACCTTCTCTGCAGTCCCTCCAATGCCAATATATCCTTCCTCATATAAGGGGACCAATACTGCACACAGTATTCCAGCTGCAGCCTCACCAATGCCCTGTACAGGTGCATCAAGACATCCCTGCTTTTATATTCTATCCCCTTCGCAATATAGGCCAACATCCCATTTGCCTTCTTGATCACCTGTTGTACCTGCAGACTGGGCTTTTGCGTCTCATGCACAAGGACCCCCAGGTCCCTTTGCACGGTGATCCAATCCATAATCCTTTGCTCAACCTGTCTTCAGGTCTCTGCTCTTTGTAACTCGATAATGTGGACGGTAACATGTCTGTGAGAGTAGAGAAGAGACCCTGCTTCAACACCAGGTAGAGTATAATGACTGAGCCCACCTTTCAGTCAGAGGTTTTCTTCAAAGAAGACCATCCAACATTGATACATATTCTGGTGCCTTTCATCTGACTGCATTTTGAAATCACCCCCTGCTGTAAAAGGTGGGCACCTATGGCCCCATTGGTTTGGGATGTCATGAGGCTGTGAATGGTACTATATAAATGCATGTCTTTCTTTGTATGAGTAATTTTTCCCATTCAAGCTTAACTACAGGAGTTTTTTGTCTAACTGCCACCAATTTTCCAAATACTATTACTATTAAAACTGCTGGCTTTTTGCGATGTAACCTAGAATGGCACGGTGGCACAGTGGTTAGCACTGCTGCCTCATAGTGCCAGGGACCTGGGTTTGATTCCCGGCATGGGTCACTGTTGGTGTGGAATTTGCACATTCTCCCTGTGTCCATTTGGTCTTCTTCCGGGTGCTCCGGTTTCCTCCCACAGTCTGAAAGACATGCTGGTTAGGTGCATTGGCCATGCTAAATTTTCCCTCGGTGTACCTGAACAGGTGCCGGAATGTGGCGATTGGGGAATTTTCACAGTAACTTCATTGCAGTGTTAATGTAAGTCTACTTGTGACCAATAAATAAACTTGTAACTTTGCATCACCGGCATAGTTTGAGCATAAAATAATATCTTACTGGGAAATGAAATCATCTTCTCACATAATGGGGAGATAAGTATAATATTTATTTCAATTATGGAACAGGAGCATGAAGAATGAATGTATTTTATGCTGCCAACATCTGTCTCTCCATTAACGGCTTCAAGGATGGATTGTAGATGAATGATTATGGAAGCATTAAGATAACTTGAATATGCAGAAGTTTAATTGCCTCGTTATACTCGGGGAAATTATCAGTTTTAATTTAGAAAGATTCAAGTGTAGGTCTTTCCAGAATAATATCAATCATGGTAAGACATCAAGGGTGGGACTTTCTGGCCGCGCTCGCCCCAAGACCGGAAAATTCTGCCTGAGGTCATAGATTCATAGAATCCCTACAGAAGGAGACCTGCACCAACAGCAGGTTGCATGGCCCATGTCCCGCCCACTACCATTCCTGTGGCGGGCGGGATAGGAAAATTCCACGTCAAGTGTGAGATTTGAACCATTTTGCTGAATCTGTCTGTGCCAGCCTTTAGCCGTCGTGTGAGCAGTTAGTTCTAGTCCTGTTTACTCACCATGTCATCATATTCCTTCAGCCCCTTTTTCTCACCCGCATAGGCAAAGTCAATCATTTCAATCCAGGATCCATATTAACCTGTTTGACTCTCCGAGTTCGCAAACATCTGCAGAGAGATTCAGCTCTGTAGCACTGCCACAGCTGCTGGGCTATGAAAGCCCCAAAGTGTCAGCCAGACAGCTAACCAGGAACTCCTGGTGCGGCCTGTACTGTGCACCGTGCACCATGATTATAAGGATGCTAAGGCGGGCATGCCCTGAGCGCAGTGGAAACATACCAAATGGGCATTGTGATATCAGCGAGCAGCTAATGCCAAGTTGGCCCCTGACCTGCCATTTTGGACCTTGCAGGTAAATTCTAACACCCTCAGCTACATGAGGCGGGTCTCCCCCACCCCATACAGTGTTTTCTAAAAGGATCACAATGAGACTTCCAGGTAAGGTGGTTTTGACTTTTGCAGCAGATTAAGTGCAAGTGTTGTGTTGAACGGAAGAGTTTGGAGAAGTTTCTGGATTAATACGGGAGTGGTGTTGGTCTTCGACAAGGCAGTCAGAAGAGTTGGAAAATGGTTGAAGAGAAATGGGGTCTGCATTTGCAGTCACTTTTCCACTCCCAATGGGACAGAGACACGAGCCGAGGCAGCAGAGAGGGGAAGATGCACAGAAAGGGAAGAGGAAGAGGACTCTCTCTCTCTCGATAGGGACTTCAGAGAGTACAGCATCGGGGGGAGGAAGGCCTTTCTGACACAACTCCCCACAATTTTCCTGGTTCCTCCACTCCCATTACCTGGTAAAATTCTGCCCATCAAGTCTGTAC
Source organism: Mustelus asterias (assembly GCF_964213995.1). Classification (NCBI taxonomy): domain Eukaryota; kingdom Metazoa; phylum Chordata; class Chondrichthyes; order Carcharhiniformes; family Triakidae; genus Mustelus; species Mustelus asterias. Next base: position 68,557,447 of record NC_135818.1, read on the forward strand.
CGACCGCAGTCCCACCCAGGCCCTATCCCTGTAACCCCACATATTTACCCTCCTAATCCCCCTGACACTAGGGGCAATTTAGCATGGCCAATCAACCTTAACCTGCACACCTTTGGACTGTGGGAGGAAACCAGAGCACCTGGAGGAATCTCAGATGGAACTATGAACCTTAAGACTAAATTGCACTCTTTAGCTTTCCGGCAGTATTCTGTATAATGGACAGAAGGTGAAGTTCAACATCTTTGACTTCACAAATTGGATAGGAATGAATCAGCTATGCATTCCATACCTTACCATTTATATCTGTGGAAATGAAACTGGCCAGTGTGTGCAACAGCTAATTGATTCACTCCTATTCCTTTGCACCCATGTGGATGTTGGGTGCCACCTCCATGCTCTTTACAATTCATCATTAGTTAGATCATCATAGAAAACATAGAAACATAGAAAACTACAGCACAAAACAGGACCTTCGGCCCCACAAGTTGTGCCGAACATAGAACATAGAACATCGAACAGTACAGCACAGAACAGGGCCTTCGGCCCACAATGTTGTGCCGAGCTTTATCTGAAACCAAGATCAAGCTATCCCACTCCCTATCATCCTGGTGTGCTCCATGTGCCTATCCAATAACCGCTTAAATGTTCCTAAAGTGTCTGACAGCACTATCACTGCAGGCAGTCCATTCCACACCCCAACCACTCTCTGCGTAAAGAACCTACCTCTGATGTCCTTCCTATATCTCCCACCATGAATCCTATAGTTATGCCCCCTTGTAATAGCTCCATCCACCCGAGGAAATAGTATTTGAACGTTCACTCTATCTATCCCCTTCATCATTTTATAAACCTCTATTAAGTCTCCCCTCAGCTCCAGAGAGAACAGCCCTAGCTCCCTCAACCTTTCCTCATAAGACCTACCCTCCAAACCAGGCAGCATCCTGGTAAATCTCCGCTGCACTCTTTCCAGCGCTTCCACATCCTTCTTATAGTGAGGTGACCAGAACTGCACACAATATTCCAAATGTGGTCTCACCAAGGTCCTGTACAGTTGCAGCATAACCCCACGGCTCTTAAACTCCAACCCCCTGTTAATAAAAGCTAACACACTATAGGCCTTCTTCACAGCTCTATCCACTTGAGTGGCAACCTTTAGAGATCTGTGGATATGGACCCCAAGATCTCTCTGTTCCTCCACAGTCTTCAGAACCCTACCTTTGACCCTGTAATCCACATTTAAATTAGTCCTACCAAAATGAATCACCTCACATTTATCAGGGTTAAACTCCATTTGCCATTTTTCAGCCCAGCTTTGCATCCTATCTGTGTCTCTTTGCAGCCGACAACAGCCCTCCACCTCATCCACTACTCCACCAATCTTGGTGTCATCAGCAAATTTACTGATCCACCCTTCAGCCCCCTCCTCTAAGTCATTAATAAAATTCACAAAGAGCAGAGGACCAAGCACTGATCTCTGTGGCACTCTGCTAGCAACCTGCCTCCAGTCCGAAAATTTTCCATCCACCACCACCCTCTGTCTTCGATCAGATAGCCAATTACCTATCCAATCTGCCAACTTTCCCTCTATTCCACACCTCCTTACTTTCATCATAAGCCGACCATGGGGGACCTTATCAAACGCCTTACTAAAATCCATGTATATGACATCAACTGCCCTACCTTCATCAACACACTTCGTTACCTCCTCAAAAAATTCAATCAAATTTGTGAGGCACGACTTGCCCTTCACGAATCTGTGCTGACTATCCCGGATTAATCCGCATCTTTCTAAATGATCGTAAATCCCATCCCTAAGGACCTTTTCCATCAATTTACCAACCACCGAAGTAAGACTAACCGGTCTATAATTTCCAGGATCATTTCTATTCCCTTTCTTAAACAGAGGAACAACATTCGCCACTCTCCAGTCCTCTGGCACCATCCCCGTGGACAGCGAGGACCCAAAGATCAAAGCCAAAGGCTCTGCAATCTCATCCCTTGCCTCCCAAAGAATCCAAGGATATATTTCATCAGGCCCAGGGAACTTATCGACCTTCAGTTTATTCAAAACTGCCAGGACATCCTCCCTCTGAACCTCTATTTCCTCCAGCCTATTAGCCTGTAACACCTTCTCTTCCTCAAAAACATGGCCCCTCTCCTTGGTGAACACTGAAGAAAAGTATTCATTCATCACCTCGCCTATCTCTACTGACTCCATACACAAGTTCCCACTACTGTCCTTCACCGGCCCTAACCTCACCCTGGTCATTCTTTTATTCCTCACATAAGAGTAAAAAGCCTTGGGGTTTTCCTTGATCCAACCCGCCAAGGACTTCTCGTGTCCCCTCCTAGCTCTCCTAAGCCCCTTTTTCAGCTCGTTCCTTGCTAACTTGTAACCCTCAATCGAGCCATCTGAACCTTGTTTCCTCATCCCTACATAAGCTTCCCTCTTCCTTTTCACAAGACATTCCACCTCTTTCGTGAACCATGGTTCCCTCACTCGGCCATTTCCTCCCTGCCTGACAGGGACATACCTATCAAGGACACCCAGTATTTGTTCCTTGAAAAAGTTCCACTTTTCATTAGTGCCTTTCCCTGACAGTTTCTGTTCCCAACTTATGCCCCCTAATTCTTGCCTAATCGCATCATAATTACCTCTCCCCCAATTGTAAACCTTGCCCTGCCGTACGGCCCTATCCCTCTCCATTGCAATAACAAAAGACACCGAATTGTGGTCACTATCTCCAAAGTGCTCTCCCACAACCAAATCTAACACTTGGCCCGGTTCATTTCCCAGTACCAAATCCAATGTGGCCTCACCTCTTGTCGGCCTATCCACATATTGTGTCAGGGAACCCTCCTGCACACACTGCACAAAAACTGCCCCATCCGAACTATTTGACCTACAAAGGTTCCAATCAATATTTGGAAAGTTAAAGTCCCCCATGACAACTACCCTGTGACCCCCACACATATCCATAATCTGCTTAGCAATTTCTTCCTCCACGTCTCTATTACTATTTGGGGGCCTATAGGAAACTCCTAACAACGTGACCGCTCCTTTCCTATTTCTAACTTCAGCCCATATTACCTCAGTGTGCAGATCCCCCTTGAAGTGCCTTTCCGCCGCCGTTAGACTATCCTTGATTAACAATGCCACTCCTCCACCTCTTTTACCAGCTTCCCTACACTTACTGAAACATCTATACCCCGGAACGTCCAACAACCATTCCTGTCCTTGTTCTACCCACGTCTCCGTAATGGCCACAACATCGTAGTCCCAAGTACCAATCCACGCCCCAAGTTCATCTACTTTGTTGCGGATGCTCCTTGCATTGAAGTAGACACACTTCAACCCACCTTCCTGTCTACCGGTACCCACCCTTGACCTTGATACCTTCCCCAATACCTCACCACCCTCAACACTGACTTCTGGACTACAACTCCTTTTCCCACTCCCCTGACAAATTAGTTTAAACCCCCCTGAAGAGCTGTAGCAAATTTCCCTCCCAGGATATTGGTGCCCCTCTGGTTCAGGTGCACCCCGTCCTGTTTGTACAGGTCCCACCTTCCCCAGAATGTGTTCCAATTATCCACGTATCTGAAACCCTCCCTCCTACACCATCCCTGCAACCACTTGTTTAACTGCACTCTCTCCCTGTTCCTCAACTCGCTATCACGTGGCACCGGTAACGTACCAGAGATGACCACGTGTTTTGTCTTGGCTCTCAGCTTCCAGCCTAGCTCCCGAAATTCCTGTTTTAAATCCTCGTCCCTTCTCTTACCTATGTCGTTGGTACCAATGTGTAGCACGACTTGTGACTGTTCCCCCTCCCCCTTACGAATCCGGAAGACACGGTCCGAGACGTCACGGACCCTGGCATCCGGTAGGCAACATAGCATCCTCGAGTCTCTTTTGCTGCCACAGAACCTCCTATCTATCCCTCTAACTAACGAGTCCCCAATAACTATTGCCCTCCCGCTCTCCCCCTTACCCTCCTGAGCCACAGAGACGGACACAGTGCTGGAGATCCTCTCACTGCGGCTCACCACTGGTATGTCATCCCCCTCAACCGTATCCAAAGCGGAATACTTGTTGCTAAGGGGAACGACCACAGGGGATCCCTGCACTGACTGCTTCCTCCCAGCCCCTCTCACCGTCACCCATCTATTTTCATTCCTCAGAGTAACTGTATCCCTAAAGCTTCTGTCTATGGCCACCTCTGCATCCCTTATGATCCGAAGTTCATCCAACTCCAGCTCCAGTTCCCTAACACAGTTTTGGAGGAGCTGCAGATGGGTGCACTCCCTACAGGTGTAATCAGCAGGGATACTGACGTCGTCCCTCACCTCAAACATACTGCAAGAGGAACATAGCACTGCCTGCACACCCATCCCCTCTCAATACCTTGCCAGTACCAGGTAGAAACAGCAAAAATGAATTAAACTCACCCCTGCTCGCCTTTTCTGCCTAAGCCCTGTGAGCCAAAGCCCTTATAGCTCACACTCTGCTTCCCACACACTCCGCAGCCCACTCCCGACGCTGCCCGCTGTATAGAGTGACTTTTATACTAAAAAACATATCCCTACCTTTTAGGCCTACCTATAACCCTCCATCCTATTAAGTCCCATGTACTCATCCAGGAGTCTCTTAAAAGACCCTATTGAGTTTGCCTCCACCACCACTGACGGCAGCCGATTCCACTCGCCCACCACCCTCTGTGTGAAAAACTTCCCCCTAACATTTCCCTTGTACCTACACCCCAGCACCTTAAACCTGTGTCCTCTCGTAGCAGCCATTTCCACCCTGGGAAAAAGCCTCTGAGAGTCCACCCGATCTATGCCTCTCAACATCTTATATACCTCTATTAGGTCTCCTCTCATCCTACGTCTCTCCAAGGAGAAAAGACCGAGCTCCCTCAGCCTATCCTCATAAGGCATGCCACTCAATCCAGGCAACATCCTTGTAAATCGCCTCTGCACCCTTTCAATCTTTTCTACATCCTTCCTGTAATGAGGCGACCAGAACTGAGCACAGTACTCCAAGTGGGGTCTGACGAGGGTCTTATATAGCTGCATCATTATCCCCGGACTCCTAAATTCAATCCCTCGATTGATAAAGGCCAGCACACCATACGCCTTCTTAACCACCTCCTCCACCTGCGGGGCCGATTTTAGAGTCCTATGGACCCAGACCCCAAGGTCCTTCTGATCCTCTACAGTACTAAGAGCCTTTCCCTTTATATTGTACTCCTTCATCCCATTTGACCTGCCAAAATGGACCACGCTGCATTTATCTGGGTTGAAGTCCATCTGCCACTTCTCCGCCCAGTCTTGCATCCTACTATGTCCCTCTGTAACTTCTGACATCCCTCTGACATCATCTATTATAAAGTTACTGCTCTCTTTTTCTTTGCGAAAACAAACACTCCAACAGTTCAGTATCTGTTACTGTGGGATCTCAGATCATTCTAAACCTCGGTGTCAAGAGCATGTCAAAAAACTGAACAACCTCATCTTTATACCTATCAAGATCAGTTAGGATCAAATGTGCAATTGAAAGTGAAGATAGGAACAGCAGTGAAGGAGTGAACAGAGCTGCAATGCTCAGCTCAATAGAACATTCCCACGGGCCAGAATATGTTTCTGTCCACGCTGACCTGGGAGAGATTTTACACTGGGGTGGGCAGGGCCTCGGAGGGGAAGCCCACCGTTGCCCTAGTTAAAGCCCTGAAGTGGGCATTTAGTGCTCTTTCCCAATTTCTCAATTTATAGGCTGGTGGATGGATGACAGCTCGGAGGGTTGGTGGGGGGAAGGGGGTGGGAACGTATAAGTGAACATAGCAATATCTTGGTTGGTAAGGGGGGAGGGGCCACCTTCATCAGAAGTCCCTCTCGGAATGGGGGTGTCCTCCCTTTAAAGCCCACTGACCACCAGACCTCCCTCACCTCCAAACCCCACCCACCCTCCATGCCCTCCCCCCTCCCCCAACCCAGCCTATCCCCCGAGACCCCTAATGCCCCCTTTGTGAACCTCCAGCATTTCCTACCCACCCTGCCCTGAGACCCCTGCCTATTATCTGTTATCTGGTTCCCGGGATTTGGTGCCAGCAGCTCCATGCAGTGCCCCTTCCGGCCACTGTGGCGCCCTGCTTGGAGAGACCGGGGAGCTGTCTGCCAATCTGATCGGCCAACCGCCCTCCAAGGCAGGGCTTTCTTCCTAGTGAGGAACGGAAGTGCTGCCTTCTGACAATTGGTACTCATTAGAGCAGGGTATGGCATCAGGGCTACTGGAGTCAAACAAACAGAATCCCTACAGTGCAGAAGGAGAGAATTTAGCACCAACTCTCCCAAAGAGTGTACCACCCAGGCCCATACGCTGCACTATCCCTGTAGCCCCACATGTTTACCCCGCTAATCCCCCTAACCTACACATCTCGGGAGGGGCAATTTAGCATGACCAATCTATCTAACCCGCAAATCTTTGGACTCTGGGAAGATTGTACCAGTATCTTTCGGGCAAACAAATCAATGGATTTTCCTTTGAGGACATCTGGATGACCAAATGTGTAATTAAAAACCAAATCAATTACAGGATGTGGATATTGCTGGCTCGGTCAATATTTATTGCCCATCCCTAATTGATCCGAAAAGGTGGTGGGAGCTGCCTTCTTGAACTACTACAGTCCTTGTGGCGTGGGTACACCTACAGTGCTGTTAGATTATAATAATATTTTAAATTGCATCACATATTAAAAAAAGCACACAACGGCACATTGGAGAGTTGAAGGAGCCATTTTTTAAAATTGCCGGTGTTTAAAACTGCAAAATCCATTAACATAACATCCTGTACAAGTACCAGCTAGTAAAATCTTTTCACTGGTGGTCATCATTATATCACATTTTTTAATTTGATGGAAAATTCAGACATACATGTTGCTATGCAACCAGCAAATCCTTCGGCCTTTATACACTGATAAAACTTGTGCAGTTTGAAGTTGAGTGAATAGGTTGCCAAGGTTTGGCAGTTCCTGATTTCTGTATTCCTGGATGGTGATCTTTTTCGAGAGTAAATTTTCTTTTGTTATGTAACATGATGTTCCAGAAAATGAACAGTTATGTAAGGTGATTTTTTTTTAATGTCTAAACGTAGTCACTCTCTATTCTGGTTAAATAGCTGAATATTTCTATAAAATATTGGGAATGGCTGACTTTGTAATATTTTTACCTGTTCTGAGTTCTAGATGTGGACAGTATTGGTCATTGAAACATCATTACATTCATTACAATGTCAAGCTGTCAATTTGTATTCAATATTAGGGATTAAAAGCCTTGGTTATAATGCAATAATATCTGAAAGTTTTTTATCTATCATAAAGATCATGTGAAACATAGGCTTATTTTTCTATGTTGAGGCTAGGGTAGCAATGGTTTGCTATTTATCATGGAGAGTTGATAAGTAATACTTGTAGGTTATCTGAAAGGTAGAAAGTCAGTGTGGCATGGTCACACGGTTAAGTTGCAAACTGGATGAGCTTCTTACAGGATTGGAGTAAATCTCTCTGGGTAAGCTTGCATACTTTAAAAATCACAAACTTCTATCTTTATTTCACAGTCTGTTACACAGTGTGTTACAGACTTCTAATTTGTATTTTGCAAAGTAAAGATTGTTTGTTGTTTTATAATCTAATCCTTGAAAATTTCATAGAATCTCTACAGTGCAGAAGGAAGCCATTTGGCCCATTGAGCCTCCAACAGAGCATCCCACCCAGGTCCTATCCCCTTAGCCCCACGTATTATCCCACTAATCTGCCTAGGGCGGCACGGTAGCACAGTGGTTAGCATTGCTGCTTCACAGCACCAGTGTTCCAGGTTTGATTCCCGACTTGGGTCACTGTCTGTGTGGAGTTTGCAAGTTCTCCCCGTGTCTGCGTGGGTTTCCTCCAGGTGCTCCAGTTTCCTCCCACATTCTGAAAGATGTGCTGGTTAGGTGCATTGACCCGAACAGGCGCTGGACTGTAGTGACTAGGGGGATTTCACAGTAACTTCATTGCAGTGTTAATGTAAGCCTTACTTGTGACCAATAAATAAACTTTAACTTTAACCTATACATCCTGTGACACTAAAGGCCAATTGAGCAATACCAATCCGCCTAACCTGCACATCTTTGGAGCACTCGGAGGAAACCCAGGACCGGAATCGAACCCGGGTCGCTGGCGTTGTGAGGCAGCAGTGCTAACCACTGTGCCACTGTGCCACCCAAAAATGCAATTCCTTATTTTACTTGCAATCTGTTTCATGAAGACAATTTGGGAAAAAAATATCCCTGGCTCTTGTCCGTTTTGTATGTGGAAAGTATTTTATATCTTAGCATCAAATTCTGTTGCGTAAATGTAATAATTCAATCAGAGAAGGGAAACACCATTCAAACTGCCAAACAGAACAGTGGAAGTATTCTGGTCAGGCACTCTGACATCTCCACACCAATGTATCAAAAATAAACCATACAATTAATCAGACAAATTCACATTCTCTAGGATATACTGCATATTATTACATTGTAACCAAGGCCTTTACTCTTGAACTGAGGCCCACAGTAAGGGTTTTTCATAGAATCCCTACAGTGCAGAAAGTGGCCATTCAGCCCATCGAGCCTGCACCGACAACAATCCCACCCAGGCCCTATGTATTTAGCCCCATGTATTTACCTTACTAGTCCCCCTGTCACTAAGGGGAAATTTAACATGACCAATCCACCTAACCTGCATATCTTTGGAGTGGGGGAGGAACCTGGAGCACTCGGAGGAAATCCACACAGACACGGGGAGAAGGTGCACAGGCACCCGAGGCCGAAATTGAACCTGGCTTCCTGACGCTGTGAGGCAGCAGTGCTAACCACTGTGCCACCGTGCCACCCCTGTTGTAAAAGATGAAATGGTAAAACACATAGACAAGATAAATTAGGAAGTACAATTGAGTGATAAACCTGGTTTTTAAGAGGCTAATGGAAGTATGGTAAAGAAAATACTGAAAGTTAGAAGTAGTGCTACAGTTTTGTAAAGTTACAGTAGAAGTGTATGGCCTACTCCTGCTTATAGTTTCTGTAGGAGCTGAGGCCAAAACATGTAATTTCAATAAGAAATTAGATATAGTTCTTGGGGCTAAAGGGATCGAAGGTATATGGGCGTAAGGCCTCATAGACGGAGGGTGAAGGGAAGTCTTTCACAACTAATGAATAATCTCTTAAACTTATTTGCTTAAGGTGGAAACATAATTCAGAAATCACAACATAAAACTCAAAGGCAGGATATTTAATTCTGATGATCAGCCATGATCCCCGCCCCCCCCGCCGCTCAATATCCCTTGATCCCTTAAGCTCCAAGAGCCATATCTAATTTCTCTTGAATTCACACAATGTTTTGGCTTTGCATTGTGGTGTGGAATGTGCCTGGAAGGCTGGCGACAATCGCTCCAGTTTTCTCGCCCTTATGACACTTGAAAGATGTGCGGGTTACATTCATTGGCCATGGAAAATTGCCCTTTAGTGTCAGGGAGACTAGCAGGGTAGATATGTGGGGTTACGGAGATAGGGTCTGGGTGGGATTGTGGTCAATGCAGACTCTATGGGCCAAATGGTTTCCTTCCGCACTGTAGGGATTCTAGTCGTTTTTGGGGAGAATTCCACATATGGTCTCACCAATGACCTATATAACTGTTTTCACACGACATGTACATACTGTAGAGTGTTCTCCATACTACAACTGGGCTATCAGATACAGCTGCCAGATGACTATTAGTTAACAGTGAATCAAATACACACAGGTTCCTGGCTAGACAGAAGAAACAGAATGAGAGAACTTCCATTTACAGAGCACTGCCTCATAGACGGAGGGTGAAGGGAAGTGTTTCACAACTAATGAATAAGCTCTTGAACTTATTTTCTTAAGGTGGAAACATAATTCAGAAATCACAACATAAAACTGAATTTGAAAGCATTGATACTTTTAAGGTGAAAAATTACCTTTGCAGATAATACTCAACATGCCTTGACCTCCCGTTATTCATTATTTTAACTATTTGCAATAAACCAGTCAATGGCTGATTTAAAGTCACAGCTAAAAGAATGTTATGTGAGCATGTTAAGTGCTTGTTCTCTTATTGCACGGTGGAACAGTGGTTAGCACTGCTGCCTCACGGTGTCAGGGAACCGGGTTCAATTCCAGGCTTGGGTCGCTGTCTGTGCGGAGTCTGCACATTCTCCCTGTGTCTGCGTGGGTTTCCTCCGGGTGCTCCAGTTTCCTCCCACACTCCAAAGATGTGCTGCTGAGGTACATTGGCTAACTTCTCCCTCAATGTACCCGAACAGGGGCCAGAGTGTAGCGACTAGGGGATTTTCACAGTAACTTCATTGCAGTGCGAATGTAAGCCTACTTGTGACTAATAAATAAACTTTTATTTTTAGCTTATGATTGTGAGTGGAGATGAATGATTACAATCTAAGATCAGGCTCAGGTGTATGGCAGAAATAGAGCAAACACTGTGATTTCACTCAATGTGAGTGCGAAACAATTTATAACATTTTATTTTCAGGGCTCCACTTTTTTTGTGAGAAGACAGTTTTTGAAGAACCTGTTGGAACGGGTAGGTCCCGATATCTACTTGGTCCAAGGAGAGAATGGTGCAGGGTATAGGAGTGGGTTGGGGAGCCTGGAAGGGGTGGGAATTCGAAGGGGATGATATCTGGGCTTGAAACCTGGAACTATAGGTTTCATGGCAGAAACTAACTGTAGGGCATCTTTTAAATGTTTTCAGCATGTTTTCTTCCTAACAGCCAGTCTGGTTGACACCATGGCTTCTCCTGGCCCACAAGCAGTGCTGTTAATCTGTCTCTCTCATGGATCCTGCCTTCTCACCTCCTTTGACCTGTTGGGATTCTCAAAGCTTGTGAACCCAGTCTCCATTGCTTAAAATTAAAATGCAGCCTACTAAAAAAAATTTTACAGACCAACCCACCTCCTGAGTTTGGTCACCTAGGCTAAGGAAATTCGGCATGTCTGTTACGATTCTCACCAATTTTTACAGATGAACCATAGAAAATATCCTTCCCGGATGTATCACAGTTTGGTATGGCTCCTGCTCTGACCAAGACCGCAAGAAACTACAAAGGGTTGTGAACAGTGTCCAGTCCATCACGAAAACCAGCCTCCCATCCATTGACTCTGTTTACACTTCCCGCTGCCTCGGAAAAGCAGCCAGCATAATCAAGAACCCCATGCATCCTGGACATTCTCTCTTCCACTTTCTTCCATCAGGGAAAAAGGTACAAAAGTCTGAGAATACGTACCAACCGACTCAAGAACAGCTTGCTGCCATCAGACTTTTGAATGGACCTACCATATATTAAGTTGATCTTTCTCTACACCCTAGCAATGACTGTAACACTACATTCTGCGCTCTCTCCTTTCCTTCTCCCTTATGTACTCTATCAACAGTATGTTTCGTCTGTATAGCACGCAAGAAGCAAGACTTTTCACTGCATCCCAATAGATGGGACAAAAATCAAATCGAATCACCCTGAGTGGCCTCCATCAAAACCAGGAATTGGGGTGGGATTTGAAATTTGAAATCAATGATAATTCCTGCTGTGATGTCTGTAAATTGCCAGAATACAGCTCAGATCAACATGGTCTTTTTGCAAGGTGGACTGTCATCAATGTAACTCTGATCTTATTGATGCATTCATGGTTTGGTCCACCTTTTCTCAATGCGGAAAAACAGTTTTCTTTATAAGACTTGTTAAAGTCTATTTATTAGTCACAAGTAAGGCTTACATTAACACTGCAATGACGCTATTGTGAAATTCCCCGAGTCGCCACCTAACCAGCACGTCTTTCAGAATGTGGGAGGAAACCAGAGCACCCAGAGGACACCTGCACAGACACAGGGAGAACATGCAAACTCCACACAGACAGTGGCTCAAGCCAGGAATTGAACCCAGGTCCCTGGTGCTGTGAAGCAGCAGTGCTAACCACTGTTGTTTGGATGCTGAGTTGTTTGATGTTAATGTAAACAGGAGTGAAGGTCCTGGATCAGGACATGGTGTAATGACCTTATCTGAGGATAACAGTGAAAACATTCTGAAAGAGTTAGGGAAGTACCAGGGGATATTCACCCTGCCACTGAGTTCAGCAACTTCAACACAAGGTCTCCTGCAACCTTTTCATTGTCAAATGTGTAATCCCCTCTAATAAAATCTCCAAAGGCAATGCATCTAGAAATTTATTTCCTGGCATGGAGGCAACTCCTCCCAAGTTTGTCACGGTAAAAGTAAAGTTGTCATAGTCCCAGATGACCATAGGATGCTCTCCCTTTGAGGGGGAGAGAGTTGACTGGTGAGCATTACCACACCTCGGGCAAGGTTGAGAAGGTGGGCCCTTCATGAGTAACCTCAGCTGATATGGGAATTGAACCCATGCTGTTGGTGGCACTCTGCATCATTAACCAGTCATCCAGCCAACTGAGCTAACCGACCCCCCCTAATTGACAACAAGGCATATTTAAACACGCAGCGTCCCTGATGACAGGGGATGGCCAGTTAGCTGCAAACTTTGCTTTGTGGCTTCAACACGTGGAAAGTCGCGCGTTGGAGAATCAAGAACGGATCCTACAAGGAACCTAATTAAAATATGTTCCTCATGCTCTTCAATGTTGCTGGCAGCTCAATTTCTTTTACCAATATGGTGGCCAGTGCACTTCCAGCTGGGAATTTGTGCATGCTTCTTCTCTGCCAATTAGAGGGCTTAGTAGGCCTGTCAGTGCCTGTAAAGTTCTTGCTGCGTGGCCAAATTCCTACGAAGTTGTTTCCTACCAACAATTTCTTTTAAATCAAAGGACAGAAGAATGTGGAAACTTTGCTAGCATTCAGTGAATGGAAAACAAAGGCAGCATTGACCTATGACCAAAAGATATCACAGGGAGAATTTTGAACTTTTGACCCTCTAGGACTGGCAATCCTCAGAAGCATGTGGGAAACTCGGAAGTCAGGTATTGCTGCAGTGTTTATGAGGCCACTGTTAATGTCTCCACCTACAGGTCCACCTGATTAACAGGCTTGAGTACCAATTAGGTGGGGAGCGCTGGAGAAGATGCTGTAGGACTAGGCACATCCGAGGGGAGAGAGATAGAAGGTTTGATCCCTTGAGATGGGTAGTGAGATCCTGGTTGGGGTAGTGGGGGGGGGAGAGAAGAGAGTGAGAATCTGATACCTCCATGGACGGAGGGGTGGGGGGGGTGGCGGTGGGTGGTGAGGTGGGGGGGGGGGGGGGGGGGGGGATCGAAGACATCCGGAGGAGGGATTCAGTGGTTTTTGGTGGGGTGTGCGATCAGTTGCTTTGTGGTGGGCACAGTAAGTAGCCTCACAATACCAGGTTAAAGTCCAACAGGTTTATTTGGTAGCACAAGCTTTCAGAGCGTTGCCCCTTCATCGAGTGAGTGATGAAGAGGCAACACTCACCTGATGAAGGGGCAACACTCCTAAAGGCTTGTGCTACCAAATAAACCTGTTGGACTTTAACCTGGTGTTGTGAGACTTCTTACTGTGTTTGCCCCAGTCCAACGCCAGCATCTCCACATCATGGCTTTGTGGTGGGTGGGAAGGGGGCGGGGGGGGGGTGACGGGAGAATCAGAGGTCAGAGGGCGCAGGAGGACCACTGGAGACCCTTGGGATGTGTAGGACAAGAGTGGAATAGAGGTTTTTTTGGAGGTGGGGGGGGGGGGGGGGGGTGCAGATTCAGAGATTAGAGGCTTTGTGAGGAAGGTTGGAGATGTGTGCGGGGTTAGAATTGGAGTCTTCATAAAAGGGTGAGCCTGAGGTAAGAGGCATTGGTGGTTGGGGGGAGATGGGGAGGTCGGGGGGGGGGGGGGGGGAGCGTGGAGGCAGAAGCCTTGAGGAGGTTAAAGATTTCAGGAGGGAGATGGGGAGGGCCAGAGGAGGTCTTTGATGACTGAATGTTGCGAGACAGATAAGCCAGGTGGGTGAAAATTCACTTTGGTCCCAAGTCCAATAATCTTCACCTCCCTGTATCTGCTGTGACTTGGGAAAAACAGGCATCCCAAGTTAACTTTGAAATGGTGCGTGCAAATGTGGCCCACGGCTCATTTATAATATTAAAGTAGCCAACCCACCTTCTGGGAGAGGCTTGGATGTCCTTCCTCATTTGCCTCTTTTAAAACCAGGCGCAGTTTAAGGTCGGGATTCAGATTTTCAACTCTTCGACCTCCCTCCTGTCCCAAACCTGCCTTGTTTTATGAGGTTAAAATACTCCCAGCTTGACTGACGTTATAATAAAACCAGTTGTTTACCTGGTTAGAACAGAATGGTACTGTGTCCAAAAAGAAAAACAAATGTGTGGAAAACTGATGAACCATTTAACTGGAATTGCCTCATATTTTTCCCAGTTGGGATCCCATTGTCGAGCTGTGTGGATGGTTGAAATGTTGTTGCTTTATTTAGAATTCCCTTTCTTCAGTTTATTGATAGATTTGAGGCCAGAGGCTTGCTGACTGTAATAAGGCGTTGTATTGGGCATTCTCTTTGTAATTAACGCATTGTCCTCGGGGTGGGGGAGGGGGTGTGCGATGGTGTTTGGATCCAGTGTGATTGTACCAGGTTAATGAAGCGATAACTAAAATCTTCAGCATTCAGGCTCCCTCCCCGGGTAAAGTTCTAAATCTTTATTATTATTGAGTGCACCCACAGCTAAAGTGTGATTAGGGATGGCTCACCGAGACAGGGGGCAGGGAATTAATTTTGAATATGTGCCCAGCTTCCTCCAGTACAGTAATGCAGTGCATTGGTGGAGGCAACGGTTCGGGTACATATCTTCCAGGGTGGAGAAGGGGATTGTGCCAGACACAAGTAAACACCTTCTGTGGTGTGGTCCCTCTGCGTCCCTCTTAGCTTTGAAGGATCCTCCTACACAATTTTTAATTATTTAGCAAAGAGTAAAATCTGCAAGACAAGGTATAGTTGAAAATTCTACTGCATTGCACACACATACTGTTTTGGTTGATAAGAGGGCTGCTAGAAGAAAGGAGGTATCAGAACAAACAACTGAGTTACAGAGAAAGGTTGAATAGGTTGGGACTTTATTCACTGGAACGTAGAAGAATGAGGGGAGATTTGATAGCGGTGTATAAAATTATGATGGGTATAGATAGAGTGAATGCAAGCAGGCTTTTTCCACTGAGGCTAGGGGGAAAAAAAACTAGAGGAAATGGGTTAAGGGTGAAGGGGGGAAAGTTTAAAGGGAATATTAGCGGGGGGGCTTCTTCACACAGAGAGTGGTGGGAGTGTGGAATGAGCTGCCAGATGAGGTGGTGAATGCGGGCTCACTTTTAGCATTTAAGAAAAACTTGGACAGGTACATGGATGAGAGGGGTGTGGAAGGATATGGTCCAGGTGCAGGTCAGTGGGACTAGGCAGAAAAATGGCTCGGCACAGCCAGGAAGGGCCAAAAGGCCTGTTTCAGTGCTGTACTGTTCTATGGTTCTAATGCAGATGCTGGGAATGTGGGCTGCATTTTTCCATTGCTCTGCAGTGGTCAGGCAGATATTGAGGTATTCAAGTCCAGCATGAGGAGCTCCCACCCTCATTCCCATCGGTCGGCGTTTTGGTCAATGCGGGATAGGGAATTGGTCATGGAGCACTCACTCCCTTGCCGGCTCCATTGTTCAGGCGGGCATTTTAGCCCTGCTGCAATTTTCATGGAGTCAGGCCAGCTTCTGAAGGCAGTTTCGAAGAGGTGTCATAAACCACAGAGGAATCCTAGTATGGAGTCAAGAATAGTTTGACAAGCAAGTTCAAAATGTGTTGATAATTTGATGTGACAGAATGTAATTTTGAATGAAGAGTTAAATGTTTTTTTTTAACACTGATTAATGATTAGGTTTTGTTCTTAAAAGGTAAATGATCAGCTGTGTGACAGTGGAAAAGTGTTCATGTGCATGGCAATACATTATCCATGGAAAGGTGCTTTTCTACATTGAACAGTATTGATGTTCAAATTTGGCCGTGTCATTTGTCCCCTGTGATTTAATCTTCTAACTGAATGACAGCTCAGGCATTTATTCCTTTGCATTTATGCTTGAAAAGATGGCTGAGCTCTTTCAATTACTCCAGAGGTTTTAATATATTCAGCTTTGGAGGTATTGTTTATACAGCTATGCAATGGAATTCTATTGTGAATGCCTGGCTGAGTTCCAACCCCCACTCATGAATTGAACTCAGCAGGTGTTATTGCCACAGCTGTCAAGGGGACTGTGACTTTATTTATCTTGACAGTTTTGTGACCACTTAATGGTATTATTTTTTAGAAGTGGTTTTTGAATATATGTTTTAGTTTGAGCAACTTGACTTCCCAACGTCATTATAGGGCTTGACTTCTGTACAAAGTGGATGGAGGGTGAGTTGGAATGGGAGGATGGAGAAGTGAAGGGGTGGTGAGTAGATATGCCGGGGTGAGAGGGTGAGGTGGGAATGCGGGGATAGTGTTGAGGGATGGCGTGGGGAATGGGAGTGAGGTGCAGGTGAGGGGTATGAGTGTTAAGAGTCCTCATTCATCTACAGAGTTGGGCTGATGTCCCAGCAAATAGTAACTGGCATTCTAATAAGACCGTTTCGGTTTAAACGTGCCTCCATTCTCACCTCCACCCCGTTTCGGGAGGTGGCAGCCCTGACTCCAGCCCATCCCCGGATCTAAGGGAAGAAAATATGGTGTACGGGGCATGGCCATTCGCGAGGTGGCATCGTGACATTGGGAAATAACCCAAGTCCTGACTCCTGCCTTGAAAGGGAAAATTCAGCCCCTAAAACGAAAGCAGAAAATGCTGAAAATAGCCAGCGAGTCAGGTAGCATCTGTGGAGAGAGATCCACAGGTCATTGACCCGAATTCTGTTTTTCTCTGCGTATAATGGGAGATCGGTGCGCCTGTGCAATGGCACCCCTAGAGATCAGCAGCCGGCTTCTCAGCGAGCTGAGACTCCACCCATTCCCCTCCCCACCCCCCACCCCACTACTGGCAAGATTCACATTACAGCCTCTGTATTGCATAGAGTGCCATAAATTACCATTACCTTCCCCGCTGACAAACGGGAGGGAAGGTACACCGGACACGATTCTCCGGTCTCCCGTATGTTTCCCGCTGGTGGTGCGTTGTTTGCTAGCGGTGGGATTCTCTGATCCCGCCACTGTCAATGGGAATTCCCATTGACATCACCCCACGCTGGCAGGAAACCCGTGGGCGGGGGTACGCTGCCGGCGGGACCGGAGAATCCCGCTGGCATGAACGGCCGGAGAATTCCAGCTACCGTTTACTCGCTTGTTCCATACTTGAAAATTTGTTTGGGATAATTCCGCCCGAAGTTTCCAAGGGTATGGATCAAAGGCAAGTTAAATGGATTTGAGCAGCAGATCTTTGATCTGATTGAACGCCCAGTGGGTGCCTACTCCTATTGCTATAAGATCCATCACAAAGTCTACAATTCTCACTCTTTCTTCTGTGAAATGATAGTGGGTCGATATTTGGATCAACTATTTCTCACTCTACAGCTACAGCTTCCCCTAATGCAAAGGAAATAAAGATTTCTGATGCTTTAGAATTGCTTGGACATTTGCGAAGTGATGCATTTTGGAGTCAAATTTAGGTGTGAATTATACTGTGAACGGCAGAACCCTTAGGAACATTAACACACAGAGGGATCTGGGTGTGCAGGCCCACAGTTCCCTAAAGGTGGCAATATAGGTGGCCAAGGTGACTAAGAAAGATGATGGCATGTTTGCCTTCATCAGCCGGGGCATTGAGTACAAGAGTTGGGAAATCATGTTGCAGCTATATAAAACCTTGGTTAAGCCGCATTTGGAGTATTATCTGCAGTTCTGGTCGCCACACTACCAGAAGGACGTGGAAGCTTTGAAGAGAGTGCAAAGAAGGTTCACCAAGATGTTGCCTGGTCTCGAGGGTGTTGGCTGTGAGGAGAGGTTGAATAAACTAGGATTGTTTTCACTGGAAAGAGGGAGGCTGAGGGGGAGACCTGATAGAGGTCTACAAAATTATGAGAGGCATAGACAGGGTGGATAGTCAGAGGCTTTTTCCTAGGGTCGAAGTGTCAGTTACAAGGGGGCACAGGTTCAAGGTGAGATGGGCTCATATGGGGCCGGGCCTGCATTTGCAGTGTAGGCAGGCCCAAGTGAGGTGGGCTAATGAGGAGGGGGCCGGTCTGGTCTCCTGTTTCCTATTCTAGTGCCTCTGGTAGCTGGAGGTCCTTGTACAAGGGCACCTAAAAGGCAAAATGTGATGTCCTGTTCATCAGCCCCATTGACCAAGAATCCTGGGAGCAACCCAAACACACAAATAGAGTGTTATCCCATGGCATCCCAACATCAGGGTGGCACAGTGGTTCACACTACTGCCTCACAGCTCCAAGGACCTGGGTTCGATTCTGGCCTTACGTGACTGTCTTTGCGGAGTTTGAACGTTCTCCCTGTGTCTGCATGGGTTTCCTCTAGGTGCTCCGGTTTCCTCTCACACTCCAAAGATATGCAGGTTAGGTTGATTGGGCATGCTAAATTGCCCCTTTGGATCCCAAGGTTTGTGGGTTAACCATGGGAAATGTGTGGGATAACAGGGATAGAGTGGGGGAGAGGGCATGGGTAAGATACTGTGTCAGAGAGTCGGTGCAGACTCAATGGGCCGAATAGCCTCTTCTGTGCTGTCAGGCTCAAGAATTCTCCGATGTCTTATTTGACTATTATGATGCACCTGTGAAATCTTTCATAATTGAATGAAAAATAGAAGCAATGTGTTATGGGTAGCTGAATTGATGACATCTGTTTTACACTATCACAAGGCAGAACTGTCCTGTGTGAACTTTGACATTTCACATGTGATGCGCGATTAAATCACTCGGGAGGCTCGATCGTACCCGGGAAATAAAGGCTTTTATTACTAACAAGAATGGAGCACACTATGTACAATACAATCCCAGACTAAAGGGTCACCAGGCAGTGCAGTGACCTTTATACTCCTCCAGGTAGGCGGAGCCAACTGGAGTGTACCACAGAACAATATCAACAGGAAGAACAGCCCAACCCTAACCCCAACAGTGACAACAGTAACATATCTACAAGTACCCATAGTGCTGAACAACTATGGTTCAGTACTCATAGTGGTAACCAACTATGGTTCACCACAACATGCTGGTTCATCAGGTTTTAGGCACTTTTGTTATTTAAAAATGCACTCAAACATGACTCCATTCCAAAATGCTTTCCCTGAAGTTTTTTAAAAAAACAGGATACTCAACTTTATACAGGATCTTCCGATAGCACAAAAGAAGTCAGTGAGGCACGTACAGGTTAATCGCACTCTGTACATCCCTTTTTAACTATTCAAATGCACCTGAATACAAAGTTAGATGCAATCGCACAGGCACCTGTGGATTAAGCTCAAAGCCAAGTTCAGATAGGTTCAGGCTTGGCTTGTCAGTCAGTCTTAACCAATAGGTCATCCACACAAGATGAGAATGTTCCGGGCTCCGCAAGATTCTTGGAAAGGCAGACGTGGAAGTAAAGTATGAAGTAAATTGTATCTCAAACTGAGATTGAGGTGGAAATGAAAAGGATCCAAAGCCACCTATAAGAATCATAGAATCCCTACAGTGCAGAAGGAGACCCATTGAGTCTGCACCATCTCTCTGACAGAGCCTTTTGCCCTGTCCCCATAACCACATATATACCCGCTAATCCCCCTAAACTATACATCTTGGGACACTAAGGGGCAACTTGGCATGGGCAATCCACCTAACCCGCACATCTTTGTACTATGGGAGGAAACCGGAGCACCCGGAGGAAACCCAAGCAGACACGGGGAGAAGGTGCAAACTTCACATAGACTGTGACCCGAGGCCAGAATTGAACCCGGGTGGTGTGAGGCAGCAGTGCTAACCACTGTGCCACCGTGCCGCTGATGGAAGTGGAGACTGTCCATGCAGCCTGACTCCAATTTTCTTTATGAACTTGAGGATCTCAACTGCCACAAATGTAATGGTGTTTTGGCCATCTTACTAATACAAGCAAAATATCATCATTCTGCCCTTTGGCTTGGAGCTCCAGTGAACTGCTTGCACCTATTTGGAATTATTTTAGAAATTGTGCAAAGGTGGATCTTAACATGAGTGTAAATCACATCGCTAATGACGAAACCTGTGTATCTGAGGAACAGATAATCATCTGAAATCTGTAATAACCTCCGGCCTTCAGCAGAGACAGTAAAGCTTCGGGGGATATTAGACATACTGTTGATTCGCGAGGTTGTGACCTGACGGAGGATTTGCAGCCCACACTCCTGTTGAGTGTTGTGTAATGCGGGATAAATTACACCCAGGGACACTTATAAGCCAGAAAGGTCATATGCTCATTCACAACGTATTGCATTATTTCAGTGTACTCTGTATTAGAACGGAGGAGTGCAGAGGAGTATTGGAAAGTCATCACAGAAAGGTACATTTTTGTTTGCATGGCAGAGTTTTAAGCACTGTTAATGTACGATGCAATAGGGGCTGGTGAGTACGCTGCCAGAAAACACAGAAGAAATCACGGGTGTTTGAAATGCATGGACGAACAATTTACAATTAACGACCAGCCTCGCAGTAGCTATGCTGCATTCATTATTTCACTCTAATAGTCATCAGTTACCCACCGAGCTCAATAAACCATTTGGAATCCGAACGTCCACGACATGTTCGGGAAGCAGTTTGTAACCTGGCGATATTGTGTGTTAGTGAGTGGGACACACAGGTAGGAATTACCTCTTGGGTATTGTGAAGTGTGCTGTCCCATTCTAATCCAAGCTTTGAGAATTTTCCAAGCAGCCATAACACTCTTTGGCGGAGCCAGTGCTGTGCAAGGCAGCCTTGCAGCCTATCCATAGCTGTTCAATGTAACTGATCATCGCCTTCACAACTTGTCAGCTTCCCCTCCTGCCATGCTCTGACCTTTGCCTCATCACCAGGTTGGGGACACGGCATGAGGATGTTCTATTTTTGGGGAGCGTGGAAGGATTCCACTGGGAAAATCCATTAATGCAAAGTGGTTTTCAGAGCCATAAAGGCCATAGTGACTGTGTGGGGAGGGGCTGTCAAAGCAGGGTGGGCCTCATTAACAAATCTGCCAACCACAGACCCCGTTCAAAGTGTGTCTCGAGTTGTCTTTGGGGCTACAAAGATTGTGCAACTAAGAGATCGCTGGACTGTGAGTTGAGTCACTGTGCTGACTGTTCGTCAGGGTTTCCAGGTTGTAAAGGCAGGAGTGTGAGGTAGCATTGTCCCAAACCTTATTGTTTGTGGCCTGCAGAAACACTATTCACCTTACACCAATTCCCTCTATTCTCCAAGCACCTCACATTCCATTTGCCGACACTCACAGTGGCCCTCAGTCCATTGGTCTCTTGCACCAGTATTTCAGTCACCAGACAGCAATGTCCCTCCCTCATCCGAACGTAAACCCAGGCTGAGGCCCTCGCTCTTGCTGCCCTCTGTTGGGAGTCTGATCTCCTTCCACTTGCATCGCAGTGGCCAGCTAGGGAGGGGAATGTGGCTGCCATGGAAGGCAGCTAGTGCTGCTCTTGCAGTGGGAAGCCCCCTTGCTCCTCGACTCTCAGCAGAGGAGATGGTGCAGTTTCATGAGCTGCTCCCATGCCATGCTGACGGCTGGCAGCAGAGAAATGCATCTGAGGGTGGATGAAGCACTGGTCGGGTAAAGGGCCTGCCAGGCAGTTGGGGCTCACTTGCCAAGCAGCCATAATCCTCTTTGGCGGAACCAGTGCTGTGCAAGGCAGCCTTGCAAGCCTATCCATAGCTGTTCAATGTAACTGATCACAGCCTTCACAACTTGTCAGTTTCCCACCTTGCCATGCTCTGACCTTTGCCTCATCACCAGGTCGGGGACACGGCATGAGGCTGTTCTACTTTTGGGGGCGGGAGGGGAAAGGGATTCCACTGGGAAAATCCATCTTAATTGGCTCTTTAGCAGGTCCATTTGGCTTCCTTAGGAAATGTGGGAGGAGGAAGGAACACATCTGGATATTATCCGTCAGAATTCTATCCCTCACCTACCTCCAGACCCAATTCCACAGGCCTGCGACAATTCTCCCCCCATTCATATAAAAAAAATGCCTGTCCAAATCTGTTTTATATGAAGTTTTATATGGAAGGAAACTGACTCTGTAAGTGCATATGGCTTCAGTTTAAGCAGGCAAGACATCATGATCGGCGCAGGCTTGGAGCGCCGAAGGGCCTGTTCCTGTGCTGTTCTTTGTTCTTTATTAATATGACGCGCGCTTCTGGGATATTTCCATTTTTCCACAATTAAATATTCAACCACCCTCAGCCGCATAAGATTGTGAAAATTTTATGTTCGCTTGCAAAACTTGGCTTCAGATAAATGAGGTGAATAAGAATAACAAATGACTGTAGTTGTCGTTTATGATGGGGGGTCTAAGGCTAACAGCTTATCCTTCCTTGGTGATATAAAAGCCTAATTTGCCTGAGATAGGAAACCTCACCTAAACCTAGCATCTATCCAAACACATGGAGTACATGACCTGTGGCATTGCAGTATGTTACACTCATGAACCGGGCTCCCCCTGCCAGTTCGTATCAGGATAATTACATCAGAAAACAACATGGCTAAGATAGAACTAATTAATTAAGCGGTAGCACAGTGGCACAGTGGTTAGCACTGCTGCCTCAGAACGCCTCGTACCTGGGTTCAATTCTGGCCTTGGGTCACTGTCTGTGTGGAGTTTGCACATTCTCCCCGTGTCTGCGTGGGTTTCCTCCGGGTGTTCCGGTTTCCTCCCACAATCCAAAGATGTATGGGTTAGGTTGATTGGCCATGCTAAATTGACCCTAATGTCAGCGGGATTAGCAGGGTAAATATGTGGGGTAACAGGAATAGAGCTTGGGTGGGATTGTGGTCGGTGTAGACTCAATAGGCTGAATGGCCTCATTCTGCACTGTAGGGATTCTAATTCACTTATAATTAGCAATCTGGAAGTTGCCTTTTAAACCTTCCCACAAGGGCTTTGATTTTATTTTGAGAAACGTCAGTTTTTGCTTGATTTGTGGTATTTATATTCGATGCTGGTATCTGCCAAGTGTTTTTTTTACTATTATTTATATTTGCCGATAAAGCTAGTTGGTTTAGTTTGAAACAAATCAAACACTGCTTTATAGCACCAGTCCACTGTTAATTCAACACAGGCTCTGCTGCAGTCTGAACACTTGTTAATCCACTGGGTTATGCACCAATCTGCAAGGGCAGGTAGCTAAGATCCAGTTTCCAAGAAGCTGTGGATGAAGTCTGATTTAGGAATTACTGCATCTCTTGAGAGGCACTAGAGTTAAAGCATAGAAACATAAATTCTGTAATCATTAATTACAGCATGTTGGGATAATAAAATTCCCAATTCAAGCAAAGTTCTTAAAACAAAATGTGAGACCAACCAAGTCAATGAAGAAGAAATTCTAAAAGAACTGGTGAGAGTCCCATGTGGTGTGCTTTGGGGAAGGCCAGCTGCATTAAGTGCCAGTCAGCCAGAAGTGGACAGTGGCCAGCCTTTCTTGGGATCGAGGACCCCAGGGGCCAAAATGTCAACCCTCCCCCACCCTCCCGAGAACTGCCAGCAGCTAATCATAGGCCAGCAACTGTGTGTTGCAGGTGGTGCCACTGGGAGTGCGGTGGTTACTACCAATAATGCACCCATCAGATGCCCAGGATCACTGAGGGATCCCGTGCCAAAGAGGTGAGAGCGGCCTGGGCATGTGAGGGGCTTGTTAGGGGTGCAGGTGGTGTTCACAGTGGGCATCTCTACTTGGTGGCAGATCCCTTGAAGAGACTCCCACCTACCCGATTAAATCCAATCCTGCCCCACCCCCTGCCAGTGAGAATAGAGATTTGCGCCAGTTCCCCAGGCGCACTCTACACTGCAATCTTCTGAGACTCAGCCACTTTTTGGAAGGCAGTGAGCTTTGCGCCAGTACGGGAGGGGGGTCCTAAAAATGCTGTTAAGCTGGCCTTCACCTTCAGAGCACTCAGATGCCGTTCCGCAAGGATGTCCCGATCTCAGTGCTCTGGGAGAACCCCCCATTCCCCCACGGACATCGCCCCCCCCCCACCATTGGCAGCATGTACCCACCAGCCCCCCCCCCGCCCCCAATGACACGGGTCGCCCGAATCAGGGCCCTCCCAATAGGTCCCCTCACCTCGGAGGCCACACAGAAAGACAGGGAATTCTCGGACCGTTGGGTGTCATGCCCCTGCTCATGTGGTCTCTTTAAAATTCATACATTCATCGCTGGCAAGTCCAGCATTGATTGTCCATCCCTAATTGTCCTAGAGAAGGTGGTGAGTGCGCCTCCGTCTTGAACCACTGTGATCCGCGTGGCGAAGATTCATTCTGAGCTGGTTGGTAGCAAGTTCCAGAATTAGAGGTAGAATCGTACGCGAGATGTAACAGTGACAAGCCCAAAGAGAGCAGAACATAGCGAAAACAAAAATGAGAGCTAAAAATAAATTTTAAATGTTGAGCAACATTTAAAATGACACTACTTAGGACCGCCTGGGAACAATGAAAACCCCATCTGGTGTCTTCCTGGAGCCAAGAGCTACAATTAACGCTAAATGACAAATATCTTCTGATGTCCAATCGCTGAGATGAGACCTTTAATCAATCTTTTCAATTTATTTGAAGTGCTACCTGATGGAATATCTTTAATTCCTGCCCGTCACTTCAATTCAAACACCATGGTCGAGCCACCTGCCTTCTAGCCATATAAATCTACAGCCTGGGGCTGTTTCACAATGTTAGCTCACACGGCCAAAGAAGCACGTGGTCATTCCTCACCACACACCCCCCCCCCCCCCCCCCCCCCTCCGTCACATCTAACTTGTGTGATGGGTCAGGGGTCATCAACCTTGACAACGACAAGTGCCAAATTTTTAAATTTAGTCAAAAATAAAACACCTTAAGAGTCAAAATGCTGTTACTCAAATGCCACCAATATTGAAGGACAAGACACAGACACATTTCAGCAACATTTTTAAAGGTTGTTTCAAAAACATTGTTCATTGAATACATGAATCGTTTCTCATAAATACATTGCTAATAAGAGATTTTTTTGAAAAAAATGAAACAAACCATTTAATTACCATCAAAATGGGTTTGATCGATCAAGGTTGAAAGACACACTCAAAACCACATGTGGCTACGGAGCAGTCCCATGTTGGGTTTTAAAGGTCTTTTCACGGCTCCAGTTATCCTGGGAGCTTCTGCACACAACACAGCTTTAATCTTCCGATAAGGATTTAAATCATTTCCATCAAATATCTTCTGTTTATGACTTGATGACCCTAATTAGTGACATATGATTTACCGTGAAAGTGAGCACACTTTCTCTCCAATTAAACGGTCGTTGTGTCTTAACTGTGGACTTGTGTGCCACATAAGATGACACGCTCCCAATGATTGGATATAAATACTACTCAATATTTAATGGAATTGAAACATAGTAAGTGATGTGCTTCGATTTCATTCATAGAATTCCTACAGTGCAGAAGGAGGCCATTTGGCCCATCGAGATGCACTAATTCTCCAGCAGAGCATTTCCCACTAATCCCCCTAACCTGCACAGTTTGGGACACCAAGGGACAATTTACCATGGACAATGCACCTAATCCATGCATCCTTGGAGTGTGGGAGGAAACCCACACAGATACAGGGAGAATATGCAAACTCCACACAGACAGTCACCCAAGGCTGGAATTGAACCCGGGTCCCTGGCACTGGGAGGCATCAGTGCTAACCACTGTGCCACCATGCCGCCCACTTTCCCCTCTTTTGCCCCAAACATGAACTAAGATTCGCTCGCTCTGTGCCCCCACCTAATGACAATTACAACACACAGCGTCTTTGGACTCTCACTTTGCAATCTGTTAGGTTGTGCAGTCCCCAGTTGGCCACATGCAGAATGTTCAATGGCAGGGTGTTAAGAGAGCTCCAGTTTCCTATCTGTCCACTGGTTCCTGGGACCACACAAATCCTTGACTTTTTCAATGTCTCACTTCAGGTTTTAATTTAATTGTCCAACAACCACACCCATACACCATGTGGAACAGTTATTGGAAAATAATCTTCCATCTCAGTTCATTGAAAGTCAAGATGCTTTCTTCCTCTAACCTTTCCAATTGCCCTTCATTTCTATTATAAGCTTTTTAATAATTATAATCATGAACGTAATGTAATAATTTAAATTGATACTTATATGAATGTGGGGTGAGACTTAAGAAGTTCAAATTATTAATTTCATGACATAATGTGTTCCATTTCTAACAATTTAAGTGCTTTAAAGAAACTGCCCACTCTTCTCGCCGTTACACCGCAGTTTCGAGAAGGTTTACTAGATTAATAGCAGGAATGGGTGGGTTATGTTATGTGGAAAGTTTAGACAGGCTAGGCTCGTATCCACTGAAGTTTAGAAGAGCAAAAGACGACCTGAATAAAACATATAAGATCCTGAGGGGTCTTGACAGAGTGGATGTGGAAAGGATTTTTCCTTTTGTGAGAGAATCTAGAATAAGGGGTCACGGTTTAAAATGAAAGGGTTTCTCATTTAAGACCGAAATTAGGAGAATTTTTTTCTGAGGGTCATGAGTATTTGAAACTCCCTACCTCAAAAGATGGTGACTGCAAAGTCTTTGTATATTTTTAAGGCAAAAGTTATTGGGGGTAGGCAGAAATGCGGAACAGGGAGTGGGGGAGGTTCTTATCAGTTTGTCAGACCGGTTGATCAGAGATTAGGGCACATGTGCAATAGCGCCCTCTAACAGTTAGCAGTTGGCTTCCCAGCGTGGATAGATCCCTCCGGTCCCCCTACTGGCATGAATCACACTTTGCCTCAATGTTTTACCAAGTGTCATAAGATTTGACTTTTACTCTCGCCAAAAAAACAGGTCTGAAATTCTCCTGTTTCCATACTCATTCAGCACTTAGAATATTTTTGATAAGATAGCCCCCTGATCTTATTGAATGGTGGAGCAGGCTTGAGGGGCTGAGTGTTTTTAATTTTTACGTTGGTATATTTAATCATGCAGTCGGACCTGTATTTGAATATATAAACAATCTAACGACTACTTTAAGTATGGGTCCTGCATTGGAATTTTTGGCGACAACAAAAAGGTGATGGTTTCCTATCAGCTTTGGAGGCCATTGCGGGCTTGATAAATGTCTGTGGCATGATTGAGTTTCAAGGCTACAATCCATCACAAGCTCAGCAACAATTGGTGTAAACTCTGCAGCATGTTTAAACAGATTCATGGTTTAGGGAAAGCATCTTTTATTTTTTAGAAACATATTAACGCAGATTATCAAATAAATGAAGATAGCATGCTATAACTGATCAATTAAACTTGCTAATTGCAGGGACGATTGTAAAAATCAAATAGCCAAGTCCCATAATTTTTCAAAGTGTCTAGAGTAATATGTGAGCTAATTATTGACAAAATAAATTGGAGTAAGAAGGGATATAGCAGAGTGCTAAAAATTTAATGAGCAAACGTGGCGAGTTATTGAAAGTGAATTGGATGAATATGTGAAGGGAAAGGAATTGCAGGGTGATGGGGAAAGGACAGATGAGTGGGACCAGTTGGTAATTCTTTCCCAGAGCGGGCACAGGCACAGAGACAAAAACCAGGTGACTACAGGCCAGTTAGCTTGATAACTGTCGTTGGGAAAATGTTAGAACCCAGTGATAGGCAGAATAGTCTCCTCCTGTGTTAATGATCTGTGGTTAGTCAGAGAGTGATGTTCCTTTCTACAGCTGTTTTTCAAAGGTTCCTGAGAATGACATGGTATAAAATTTTACACTTGCACGGTCAGCTTGACATGCGAACCCAGCCAACCATTTAGAAAGCCTAATGAAAAGGAAGGTTTCAAACCTTGGGGAGTGATGGAAGTGAAGTGAGTAATGCTGAAGAGTTTTGTTGTCAGGGGTGCAGTGGAACATGAGCAGGAAGTTTGCGGGGAGTGGGACGAGCGCAGGCGGGGATAAGTGGTGCGAAGCTCGGGCAATATCCTATACAGTGAGTCACCTGGCGATCAAAGATCACCGGGGTCAAACGAGCTGGACACAGCAAAGAAAAATTGGACGGTGTTAGAGAGGCAGTATTGAGGGGTCTCAGCTCATCATGGCCACCATGACTGAAGCATTACACAACTGTTCTCCATAAGTTTGAAACTTGCTGCAACTGCAGCTTAGGAAAGTCCACATAGCAGCATCAAAAAGTATCACCTGATGATGCCTACAGCCTCAATAATTGAGATTGTCATTTCAGATACCATGGATACTGCCATGTATTCGATGACCGACTGCTATTCAGAGGAGGTGGTGGCCCAGTGGTATTATCGCTAGACTATTAATCTAGAAATTCATCTAATGTGATTTGAAAAGGTTAAACTGAATCAAATTCAGCCATTTATTGTGCTATCCCAGCCTGCTGTTTGGAATTAAATGAACTAAATACATTTCAGGAGCAGTATCTTAACAAAACTAATTTGTACCAAGTAGTGTTTAAAAAAAACAATAGTTATCGATCCATTTGGGCAGGTAACAGGAAAGTCTTTTCTGGACATTACAGAATCAAATGCAGTGCTATCATGGTTCAAATCCTATCATGGCAGATGGTGGAATTTGAATTCAATAGAAATGATCTGGAACTAAGAACCTACTGATGACCATGAAACCATTGTCGAAAAAACCCATCTGTTCCATTAATGTCCTTTAGGGAAGGAAATCTGCCGCCCTTACCTGATCTGGCCTACATGCGACTCCAGAGCCTCAGCAATGTGGTTGACTCTCAACTGCTCTCCAAGGGCAACTAGGGATGGACAATAAATACTGGCCAGCCAGCGACACCCGCATCCCACGAATGAATAAAAAAAACACTACTCCAGTGCTTCCCAAATGTTTTTCCACTGTGACCCTATTTTAAAGCTTGGCTGAGTGTCAAATTCTCCATCCTCGCTTGTAGCAATGGCGGGGTGTGAACGGCCAGAAAATTCTGGCCTGGGTCTGTTTAAATAGCAGCGAACGACCAGCGCTCCAAGCCCAAGATCAGGCTTTTAAAAGTTGTCCGCGGAATTATTTTGGAAAAGATTTGCACACACCACAGCTGGATTAACATTTCAACTTCTCGACTGGATAATTCCCTATTAACTGCTTGAAAAGGATTGTCGATGTAGGTGCCCTGCGGTTGACACACATTTTTCCATTGCTAATAACAAAATGGAATTCTCTAATTCGTTAAAACTCTGCATTTGGTCTCGTTTGACCATAAGTTGCAGCAAAGAAGAAACTTCCATTTTCCAAGAAGAGGGAAATAGAACTCCAGTTACTTATTAACCAGTATTAATAATGATATTGATTCCCTTGCTATTTTGGGGCGCTAAGATTTAGAATGAACTAGTTATAGACCTATGATGTATGATTTCTCTGTCACTTTTTAAAGCAATCTTTAATGAGATAACTACTTTTAGTAACCTAATAGGGGAATTATGCTGGGTTTTATATTAGTCTCTGGCCATTTCAATTATAATTGGATTTTAAAGATTGGTTGGATACGTTTCATTTTTAATTTTAAAATTCCAAAAATGTTATTTATCTTCAGCAGTTCCTGACAGCGTCCTAACTCCCAGAGGATTTTAAGTTTGGTTTTCATGACGGTGATATATGGCTTGGTGGTACTTGCAGGTAATTGTATTTAGATTGAATGAATAAATTGGACCAACGTTATCGCACTTCCAACTAACATAAACAGAATCAACATAAATTGTCCCTTTTTTAAAAGAAATTCCTTCATGGGATATGGCCATCGCTGGCTGGATTTATTGCCCATCTCTAATTGCCCTTGAACCATGTCAGAGGGTATTTAAGATTTGGGGTGGCACAGTGGTTAGCACTGCTGCCTCACAGCGCCAGGGACCTGGGTTCGATTCCGGCCTTGGGTAACTGTGTGGAGTTTGCACATTCTCCCTGTGTCTGCATGGGTTTTGCTCCGGGTGCTCTGGTTTCCTCCCACAGTCTAAAGATGTGCCACAGTCATAGCGAGGGTGCAGAGAAAGATCAACTTAGTGCGAGGTAGGTGAATTCAAAAGTCTGACAGCAAGAAGCTGTTCTTGAGTCGGTTGGTATGTGACCTCAGACTTTTGTATCCTTTTCCCAATGGAAGAAGGTGGAAGAGAGAATGTCCGGGGTGCATGGGGTCCTTAATTATGCTGGCCGCTTTTCCGAGGCAGCGTAAGTGTCGGCAGAGTCAATGGATAGGAGGCTGGTTTGCGTGATGGATTGGGCTACATTCACAACCCTTTATAGTTTCTTGTGGTCTTGGACAGAGCAGGAGCCATACCAAGCTGTGATACAACCAGAAAGAGTGCTTTCTATGGTGCATCTGTAAAAGTTGGTGAGAGTCGTAGCTGACATGCCAAATTTCCTTAGTCTTCTGAGAAAGAAGAGGAGTTGGTGGGCTTTCTTAACTATAGTGTCGGCATGGGGGGACCAGGTTAGGTTTTTGGTGATCTGGACACCTAAAAACTTGAAGCTCTCGACCATTTCTACTTCAACGTAGACAGGGGCACATTCTCCACTTTGCTGCCTGAAGTTGATGACTATCTCCTTCATTTTGTTGATATTGAGGGAGAGATTATTGTCACCGCACCAGTTCACCAGATTCTCTATCTCATTCCTGTACTCTTTCTCGTCATTATTTGAGATCTCATTGCATTCTTCATCCAGCTCAATTCCAAAAGTGAGGTGAGAGTGACTCCCTCCACATCAAGGCGGCATTTGCCTGAGTTTGGCATTAAGGAGCCCTTGTAAAATTGAAATCTGTGGAAATCAAGAAGTCGACTCTCCATTGGTTGGAGGAAAATGGTTGGATTGTTGACAGCCCATCATCTCAGTCCCAGGACATCATTTCCAGGAATTCCTCAGGATAGTGTCCTCAGCCCAACTATCGTCAGCTGTTTCATCGATGAACCTCCCTCCATCATAAGGTCAGAACTGGGAGTGTTTGCTGATGATCATAGAATCATAGAATTTCCCACAGTGTAGATGGAGGCCTTTTGGGCCATCGAGTCTGCACTGATTCTCTGAAGCAGCATCTTACCCAGACACGCATGCAGATAGGGGAGAATGTGTGAACTGCATTGATTGTACAATGTTCAGGCACTATTCGCAGCTCCTCAGACACTGTGATATAGGATATGCTTGAAGAGAGACATGTTGCTGAAGCTTCTTGTCTTGTATCCATCAGAATAAGCGCAAGAATACCAAACTTCAAATAAGCAGAGAAATTGATACAATAGGCTTGGGAAGCCTATCGTTCATCGCTGTTTTCTCCATGGCAACACCTTGGCCAATCAGAGATGACTTGCCAACCAATCAAAACTCTTTTCTCCTGCTATACTTCAATTTGTTTTATTGATTAACTTATTAAGTATGAACATTTGGAAGTGTTGTTTATAATGGAGATATTTGTGACAGGACTACCTCTGGGTCATTGCTAGCCGCATGCCCCAGTTTTATGTGGGTAAGGCTAATTGTCCTCAGCTCTCACTTGCCTCCAAGTAGCTGGTCATATAAAAGAGCACACATCCTCACCACAGCTGACAAACGAAACTACGGGCATCATCAGCTTTATTTGGTGTAGATGGATGAAATCTGGAACAATGGAAGAGGCAGATGATCCTAGCAAGAGAACAGTGGTTCTGAAGGCAGATACCAGCAAGATGTATGTCTGGAACGAGCTGCAAGAGGCAGTATAGAAGCGGGTACAATTTTGTCTTTTAAAAAGCATTCGGACAGTTACATGGGTAAGATGGGTATAGAGGGATATGGGCTAAATGCGGGCAATTGGGACTAGCTTAGTGGTAAAAACTGGGCAGCATGGACAAGTTGGGCTGAAGGGCCTGTTTTCATGCTGTAAACCTCTATGACTCCATGATTCTGACATCTGGGGCACTCTCTTGATGATGCAAACTTGTGACAAGTCATCTTGGAAAAGATTGTGACCTTGCGGAGTATCATCCCGGGGTTAGCAATGAAAACGTGGTCACAAAAATGCAGTAGTAGCAAATCGTGCAACGTTACATCCACCCTTCAACATGAGGAAGGACCCTGAAGAAGAGGAGTTTATGATGATTAGATATTGATGGGAGGAACATGGGATATTGGAAAATAGGAAAAGGAGTAGAACATTTAATCTCACCAGCTTGCTCAACTATTCAGTGAGATAATCACTGATCCTTATTCACACTTTTGCTTCGTATCTCTTAATAACTTTGATATATTTTTGGTAACCAATCAATGCATGAAAATCAACAATTTATCCAGCATCAACTGCTGTTTGTGGAATAGTTCCAAATTTCTACTACCCTTTGCATTTTTAAAAATTTATTTGCGTCACAAGTAGGCTTACGCTAACACTGCAATGAAGTTACTGTGAAGATACCCTAGTCGCCACGCTCTGGTGCCTGTTCGGGTACACTGAGGGAGAATTTAGCATGGCCAATGTACCTAAACAGCACATCTTTCAGAATGTGGGAGGAAACCGGAGCACCCAGAGGAAACCCACGCAGACACGGGGAGAACGTGCAAACTCCACACACTGACCCAAGCCGGGATTCGAGCCCAGGTCCACTGTGCCACCATGGTGCCCAAAGGACATGACAAAGGGTGGGATTTTTCTCCCTTTCCGTGACATGTTTCGCGGCCATGGGAGGTGGTGAAATCTTATGGTCGTGTTGTTGCTAACGGGCTTTCCCACTGAATGCATCCCTTGACACTGGGAAACCCATGGCGGGGGTGCACGGCAGCAAGGTTTCGATGAAAGGGTTTCATAATTTCACTCCTGAAAAGTCTGGCTTTAATTCTGAGAATCTACCTCCTGGCCCTGGTCTGGCAGAGATAGTTTCTCCCAGTCTGCTCTCTTGTAAGTTCTTAAAAACTTTAATCGAGTCACACTCCTCCTAACGTTTCAGATCCCAGGAATACAATCCTAGTTTGTTCATAGTTTAACTCTTGGGACCGGATTTTTCAGTTCCAATTCAGGATTGCACGGAGATGGCCAAAGGAAAAGAATGGCGTTCCGTGGATCCAGAAGTCCCAGCCCCAGTTCCGTCTCCATCTGTTTTTAGCGGTGTGGGAAAGTGAACAGATTGCACATCCCACACGCTGCTGATTAGAGGTTGCATTCCATTCTAGAAGTGGGACATTCAGAAATTCTGCATTTTTAGCAAGGCATCCACGCTTTGAAAGCCTATCTAAGTCGCACCTCATAAGTGGAGATGCAAAGCATGGAGTCAGGGAGTGTTGGGACCATTGCTGTATGTTGTACATATTAATAATTTAGACATAAATGTGGGAGGCATGATTGGGAAATTTGCAGATGATGCAGTAATTGGCTGTGTAGTTGATAGGGAAGTGAATTGCTGTCGACTACAGAATGGTATCAGTGGTTTGGTTGAGTGAGCAGAGAAGCGGCAAATGGAATTCCATCAGGAAAAGTGTGAGGTAATGCATTTAGGGAGGGCAAACAAAGCAGGGGAATATTCACTAAAGGGGAAGATGTTGAGAGGGGTTGAGAAAGTGAGGGACTTGGAGTGCATGTCCGCAGGTCCATGAAGGTGGCAGGCCAGGTGGACAAGATAGTCAAGAAAGCAGATGGAAAGCTTTCCTTTTTGGGTGAGGTGTTGAGTCCAAAAGCAAGGATGTAATGATGAAACTGTATAAAACTCTTGTTGGGCTACGGCTGGAATTCTGGGTACACCTCTGGTCACCACATTACAGGAAGGATATAATTGTTCTGGACAGAATACAAAAGAGATTTACAAGAATGTTGTCAGGGCTTGAAAATTGCAGCTATGAGGGGAGATTGGATAGGCTAGGGTTGTCATCCTTAGAACAGCGAATACTAAGGGGTGACCTAATTGAGGTGTACAAAATTATGAGGTGCCTAGATATAATAGACTTGTTTCCCTACTAACTGAGAGGTCAATTACTGAGGAGCATCGATTTAAGATGATTGATAGAAGGATTAGAGGGGACATGAGGAAAAGCCTTTTCACCCAGCGGGTGGTGGGTGTCTGGAATTTGCTGTCTAAGTTGATGGTTGAGGCTGAAATGCTCAACTCATTCAAATGGTACCTGGATCTGCGTCTTCACCCCAAGTCTGGATGTTCTTCAGATCCTGTTGCATTTGAACATGGACTGCTTCAGTACCTGAGGAGTTGCGAATAGTGCTGAACATTATACAATCATCGGCGAACATTCTCGACAGCAAGAGGTTAGGCCAACTGGTGTCTCATTTCCTTGCTTCCCTATCTCAATATTCCATAAATAGTTGAGGGACATTCCAGTCTGAGGGAACGGTTTCCAAATCGAGCAAAGTTTGGAAGAATACAGTTGGAGACATCTGCAAATATTCTCATCCCTGCTTCTTTTAAAACCCTATGATGGAGTCTATCATGTGCCTGAGGAGATTGTCCGATATTAAAGGTTCTACACCAATTCAATTTGCTATAATGACAACAGTGACTATTCTGCAAAGGTGCTTCACTTAGACTGAAGGGATTCGGGACATCCCGAGGTGACAGAAAATGTTATATAATAGTGAGTTGTTTTATTATTATTTAATTCTTGCATGCAGTACACCAGTTAATCACGTCCT
Source organism: Mustelus asterias (assembly GCF_964213995.1). Classification (NCBI taxonomy): domain Eukaryota; kingdom Metazoa; phylum Chordata; class Chondrichthyes; order Carcharhiniformes; family Triakidae; genus Mustelus; species Mustelus asterias. Next base: position 68,592,286 of record NC_135818.1, read on the forward strand.
CTTTTCAGACTGATACAGCAAATTGCAACAAGGCATCCAATCCAAGCAGATCTCTTAAAGTTTTCAGTTCCTTGAAAGTTTTTGTTCTGTTCGGAGGGCAGACTGAGGATCTTTGCAACATTCAAAGGTAAAAGTCCTCTGCGCTTATCAGCGTAATGTTGAAATTCCATGGGATTCTCCTCTTTCCCCCTCCCCCATTCCTATTTTCCACCAATCCACTCTGATGAGAACAACATTTACAGCAGAATGATTGCCAGTTCCTCGGTAGAAAGTATTGCTGTTAAATATTCTAAGCTTGAAATAATGAATGATTGGAACAAGAGTCATTGGCTGATTAATAGCCAAAACACAACCTCCTGACAGAATTACAGATGCTATGTTGTGTAAATGTGTCACTTGACTTGCTTCACAGATAAGGTTTATTCTCATGCTTAGCAACAAGCTAGTATTTATAAAACAACAATTCATAAAGATTTGTATGTCGTACTCTCATGCTGCACTGAAATCTTGCGTGTTACACTCCAACACCAAATTAAAACCTGAATTTTCATTCAGGGGATATGGGCCAGCATCTATTGCCCATCTGTCCTTGAACTGAGTGGGTTTGCTAGGCTGTATCAGAGGGCATTAGAATTCAACACATTGTTGTCTGTCGCATATGGGCCAGACCTGGTAAGGCGGGCAATTTCCTTCCCTGAATCAGATAGGTTTTTACAACAATGTGGGCAACGTGGGTGGCACAGTGGTTAGCACTGCTGCCTCACAGCGCCAGGGACCCAGGTTCAATTCCCGGCTCGGGTCACTGTCTGTGTGGAGTCTGCACATTCTCCTTGTGTCTGGGTGCTCTGGTTTCCACCCATTGTCCAAAAGACGTGCTGGTTAGGAGTGTTGGCCATGCTAAATTCTCCCTCAGTGTATCCGAACAGGCGCCGGAGTGTGGCGACTCGGGGATTTTCACAGTAACTTCATTGCAGTGTTAACGTAATGTACTTGTGGCACTAATATATAAACTAAAGGAAAATTAAGTGGTTTCATGCTGTCATTAGACTTTTAATTCCACATTTTCTATTAAATTCAAATTTCACTATCTGCTGTGGTGGGATTCGAACCTTGGTCTCCAGAGCATTTCCCCAGTGACAATACCACTGCTCTACCAACTCCCCTCCCCTCAATCTAGAGAATTGCTTTCAATTCATACTTAGAAGATTGGAAATTATAAAATGGAGTCTGGAACTATTTTAGCTAAAATTCTACATTTGGGGTTAAACGATGAATAATATTTTTGCATCTTAACATAACAGTGCAGATTTTGAAAGCAACAAATAATTCAGTCATTAAAATGCTTCGCAGTTTGCAGAGATTATAGTTGTGAGGTAGCATTAATCTAAGTAAAACCTTAATTGTTGCTTATTACTTTTAAAAATCATTCAGGTCATCTGAAATATTGAATTGGCTACCAACGCATAGAAGAGGTAAAATTAACTTTCTGAAAACTTAATTTCAACAACAGTAATTTACAATTACTGTACACAGTGCGTTTAACAAGATAAAACATCCCAAAGCACTTTGCAAAGGCGACATCAATAAAAACATTATTGATACATTTTGACATCAAACCACAGAAGAAGATCATCAGGATAGGTGACTAGCATAGTTATCAAAGATTTAAGGAGCAAATTCAAAGGAGAAAAGAGGGAGAGAAGGAGACAGAGAATGAGAGGAAGTGTTATGGCACAGAGTTTAATTCCCTTTACTTTGCGTCGTAATCTGCTACATTTATTTGGGAAGGTGTTAACTGTTCTTAATTAACATTAAGTTCATTAACATAAAGGCCTGACATTCGCTTTAAGTGAATAATTAACAAGGTAATTTATTTAAACAACCAAGGACTTCAACTAAACAAGTAACATATTAACTAAGGTAGGGTTTGACTGAAATGCTGTTCGAATAATACAAGGAACATTCATTACCAAAACAGTAATAATGGAATTTTAGTCACTCTCAAACCAGGCTTGATGTTTTCTGGAAGCTTTTTGTAGCTGTCCGCTGTCTGTAAGGTCTTTCTGACTCGGTATCCTTCTGTAGATAGCTGGATAATTCTCTTAAGAGATATTTAAACTGGCAGGGGTGAAGAGCTGCTCTAGAGGTGAATGCTGGCTCTTTGACTGGCTGCCCTGGTCTCTGGAGATGTTCTTCCAAGATGTCCTCTCTTGAAAAGGCTGTTGCTTTTGCCTTTATACCTGCCATGACCTCGCAATTTTCTTAGACCACAATTGGTTTGATGCTGTCAACACTATTAAATTCAAATCTGATAGACTCTTAATAGTTGATGGTCCTTTTTAACCTGATAGGTTGGCAGAATGCAAAGCCTGTTACCAAGTCAATCCTGCTGCATGGTCCTTTTGAAACAAATGTTCTGTGTGTACTCTGCATTTTAGCACAGAACTCAAAAACAGCTTTTAAAGGGACCACGCGTGGTTTTCTTATCGTGGAGCATTTGTTTACAATTCTTTTGTACGTTTACAATTCCTTTATATCTTTATAACTATTCTTTACCAACTCAACTTCACAGCAGAAGGGAAACAGAATGGTTTGGGGACGGAAGCCCAGAGCTTGGTGCCAAAACAGCTGAAAGTACGGTCACCAACGGTGGCGCCAGTACAATCAAGGATGCATAAGAGGCCAGAATTGGAAGAGTGCAGTGATCCCGAAAGCTTGTAGGGATGGAGGAAAGCTGTGAAGATAGGGAGGAGCAAAGCAATGGAAGAATTTGAAAAGAAGGATGAGTTTTTAAAGTTGTGGCACTTTCCACCACCAAGGTCAAGATGAATGAAATTTGGCACAAGTTAAGATTTGTGTAGCAGAGTTTGGATGAACACAAATTTATGTAGAGTGGAAGATGCAGCCAGGAGTGCTTTGCAATATTCCCGTCTGGACGTAACTAACGTGTGGCTGAGAGTTTCAGCAGCAGTTGAGCTGAGGCAGGGTTGGAGTTGAGCAATGCTACAGAGTGTTGTAATATGAAGCGCATGTACTTTTGAGGATGTATATCTTAATCTGCTGTCATTCACTGCTATTGAGATATGTAATTATGTATTAGTCCCATGACTTAAACTCAGTCTGCAAGCAGCATTGGTTATGGTCAGTTGTATCTCCTAGATAGTCTCCCAGAACTCTATCTGTACATAATCTCATCTGCAAATAAAGAACCCACAATATTTGTGACTCGTCAGAAACTGAGTAGGCCACGTGGTCCACTGCTTCTGTTTGTTGTGTTCTTGTGACTTTTGGACCTTGCAATGTCTTGATGCTAGGCGGATCGATCAAGTAGATGATCTGTCCAGCTGGGATCAATTCCCCATAATGGATCGAGTAATGCAGAAATCACTTAGATCTTTGACTTGAGCAATGATGTAATCCAGGAGGGAGTCAGTGCTTTAAACGGTGATGCCTCCATATGATTTTGTATTTGTCCTTCAGGCCGAAGAGGGTGTTTGTTATAATGAGGCCACTTTGTCAGCAGGTGGAGACCATTCGCCTTGGCTTTACTCACCCTGTTTCTCCCAATGGTTCTGCTCCAGACATTGGAATCCCTGGCAGTAAAGTTCCCTAGAAGGATGACCCTTTCTTCCTTTGGGATGGCAGTGAGGATTTCATAAAGGACGGCATTGAACTTTTCCTTAGCATCTTCCTCGGAGTCTTGGATCCTGAGGAGCACCTGAAACATGCGTGGAAACGGACACGGTGTGGAGGGTGGGGGGGTGGAAGTTTTGTTTGGCTGCATGTTTTGTGCGTGAATGGTCACAATTTGGATTTTTTTGGAAGAATTTTGATTTTCCTCCACATTCCCGACCCCACTGCATTTTCCTCTGGTCTTTTTTTGTGGGTCAGGGCTGCCTATTGTGCAAAACACATACACTCGTCCTACTGAGGTTGGATTCCCCATTTTAATTGAGGGACGAAAATTGGATTCCTCCCACTCACCGATTTTTGTCTGGTGGCGCAGTGTGAACGCAAACCCTGCAGGGAAAGACAAAGCCCTGTGCAAAATCACACGTCAGTCAGGAGTGCAGTCTGTGAGTGGCCAAACGACACAAACTCGCTAAGTCTGCTCCCGAGAAGAAAATCTAGCCTGGGGAAACTAAGCAACTTGGGCAGTGTGGCTCCTTGCTCAATCGGGATTCCACTGTTGATCGAGAGGACAAAGACTAATCATCTCAGAACTCTTCAATGATGGCCCGAAGTAATTCCGTCTCCTCATTATACACACAATAATTCACACTGATTCAGATGCAGTGGCAATGTCATGTCACAGACAGAAACTGAAGAAGTGATGTTAGCTCTACCCAGCCAGCAGGTATTTTGCGGGTGAGCTGTTTAAAATTGCCTGGGTGAGTTAATCGCTGATGTCCTGCCCCAGATCTTGCAGCCTTTAACTTTAACCTACTCTTCTGAGCAAGCAGCAAGGACACTGACATATGCCTGTAGCGCTTTGCCTTTAATATCAGGATCCGGGGAGGCAGCGGTGCAGTGGTATTTTCACTGGACGAGCAATCCAATAAAAGGCTAGTAAGGCCCAGGGTAAAGCTCGGGCGACCGGGTTTCAAATCCCACCACGGCAGATGGTGAAATTTGAATTCAATAAAAAAATTGGGAATTAAAAGTCCCGTGGTGACCATGAAATCATTGTCGACTGTTGTAAACACCCAACTGGTTCACTGATGCCCTTTAGATAAGGAAATCTGCCACCATTACCCAGTCTGGCCTACATGTGACTCCAGATCCACAGCAATGTGGTTGAATCTTAAAAAGCCTTCTGAAGTGGCCTATCAAGCCACTCAGTTCAAGGCCAATTAGGGATGGACAATTATGGTGGTCCAGCCAGCAACAACCAATGAATTTTTAAAAATGAGGGTGCTCTGACTCAGGCTCTGACTGCTGGTTTAACCCCCAAACTGTGACTCCAGAGGGGTTTAACAGGCCAAATGAAGACAGCAAATTCATGACCAGGGTATGGTAAGTTGTTTTACTTATGGCATTAGGAGGAATAGCAGCGCTTCTCCAGGCTTTGTGAGGTACGTCTAGGTCTCTTCCAGCTAGCTATTTGTTGCAAGACTCTTGCACAGCTTCCACTGTGTGCCTTGCCTTCTTGCTGGTGAACTCTCCCTTTGCTGCGGCCTCGCTGCTACCTGAATGTCCACTCCCAGTCTTTTGTTTGCTGATTGATTTTGAAGAGGAGTTTACATCCATGAGGCGTATTGCTTAAATTGGAACTAATAAAGATAGGCCAGCAGTTAAGAATTGTATATTGTCATGTTTAAGTATTTCAGTTGGTAAAAGTTATGTGGGATTCGGTGGCACAGTAGTTAGCCTGCTGCCTCACAGCGCAAGAGACCCGGGTTCAAACCCGGCCTTTGGTGACTGCCTGTGGAGTTTGCACGTTCTCCCCTGTGTCCACATGGGTTTCCTCTGGGTGTTCTGGTTTCCTCCCACAGTCCAAAGATGGGCAGGATAGATGGATTGCCCATGCTAAATTGCTGCTTAGTGTCCAGAGGTGTGTGGGTTAGAGGGATTAGCGGGGTGAATACGTGGGGTTACAGGGACATGGCCTGGGCAAAATTCTAAAAATGGTGGTTGGGTACAGACTCGATGGGTCAAATGGCCTCCTCCTGCACTGTAGGGATTCTATGAATTTGTTTTTGTTGTAGTTAAACTATATTGTTCAATAAAGTTTGATTTGATAAAAGCTTCCTAGTCGGTCAACAGAATCACACCTGGGGATGCACACCTTACACTCACACTATTGCCAAAATCAAAAACAGTTCTGGTCTAGTCTAACTTCATAATAAACCTTGGAGTTTCTGATATGGACCCTAACAGTATGATACTAATACAAACAGGATAATGCTGAATTAGAAGTGTATTTTATACAAGTTCATTCAAAAAAACCAAAGGATACAGGAGCCACAATTGCTTGTTCCTTTAACTAAGAGGTAGCCTGCACACGTACAGAGATGGTTGCAGGAACTGTTCAGCTGCAGAAAGTACTCAACCACTGGCTGCCTGCCCGCATTAGATGATTAGGTGCAATGCAGACCGTGTGCACAACTCCTCCAATAACCTTTCGTTTGAGGGATGGAAAATAAATCTTTTTTTTTTGACGAAGAATACTTTCATTTATTTAAACAGGATCTGCTTTTGCCTTTTTGGAACTAACCTCCAAATGAAATTACTGCCAACATTCTCCATAACTCTCCGGAGAAGAAATTATGATATCAAATAGAGATTCTATTTCCACCGCATCGACAATAAAGCAATAATATAACATGGTCAAACAGCTCTGACTAATTTCTCACACTACAAAAAATAAACATTAATTTAGTTTAATTTTATTACTTTTTTAGTTGTTTTGACTCAGAATTTACAACGCCTGTTTCAAATGGAATATATCTTGGGCAGTCATATGGTGTGACAAATATTGTCTGATTAGCCCCATATTGTTGATGCAATATTTATAATCCCGATGATAAACTGGAATATAATGAATCATAAAATATCCCTCCCACAGACAACTGTGCCAAACCATTTCTCTAAAACATGGCCAACCATAGCATACATGTTTTGTATATTGTGGTTAATTATGGCAAACCAATTCTCACTAACATCCTATGGACAGGTGCGGCACAGTGGCACAGTGGTTAGCACTGCTGCCTCACAGCGCCAGGGACCCGGGTTCAATTCCCGGCCTTGGGTGACTGTCTGTGTGGAGTTTGCACGTTCTCCCCCGTCTGCGTGAGTTTCCTCCAGGTGCTCCAGTTTCCTCCCACACCCCAAAGATGTGCAGGTTAGCTGGATTAGCTAGGCTGAATTGCCCCTTAGTGCCCAAAGATGTGTAGGTTAGGAGGATTAGTGGGGTAAAGGTGTGGGGTTATGGGGATAGGACCTGGATTGGAATGTTGGTGGAGATTTGATGGGCCGAATGACCTCCTGTAGGGATTCTATACCCTTGCTATATGCTGTAAAATCTGCATCTTTCAAATATAATTGATCTTTTGTTTTAAATTTAGGAGCTGGGGTGAAGAGTCATCATTCGTAGTACGCCAGGCTTGAATGACAAGAGGAGGCCATGTTTGAAGTAGTGGTCAGATGACATAAAGCTCGGGTTTTGTTAGCTTGAAGACTCTTGGGAATTCCGAAGTTTTAAGCTCCTGCAAAAAATAAACAAGGTTCCCGTACAGAACTCAGCAATTAGTTTTGATCTGCACACAGTGGAGATATAGGGAAAACAGGAAAAGCTTACAGAGCCAAGAAGGAAATTAAAAGAGAAATGTTCAGAGGAAGACTAACCATTGAAAAATATTATTGATCGATTTAGCAATGAGGAGGATGTGGAATTCCACTTTTTCTAAGTTTAAAAGTTAAAGTTTATTTATCAGTGTCACAAGTAGGCTTACATTAACACTGCAATGAAGTTACTGTAAAAATCCCCTCATCGCCACATTCCGGCACCTGTTCGGGTACACTGAGGGAGAATTTAGCATGGCCAATGCACCTCACCAGCACGTCTTTCAGACTGTGAGAGGAAACCGGAGCACCCGGAGGAAACCCATGCAGACGCGGGGAGAACGTGCAGACTCCACACAGACAGTGATCCAAGCTGGGAATTGAACCCGGGTCCCTGGTGCTGTGAGGCAGCAGTGCTAACCACTGTGCCACCGTACCGCCCCCAGAATGATGAAGGGCAGCAACAGCTAGAGCACTGGTGCTTCCCTTGCTGGACCTAACATCAAGCTGACACGGAAGTCACGTTGCTACTGCCCGGTGATGGAAGCTGCGCCCACTTTTGAGGTCAGTGTCCACAGTGAGGCCCAAAATATCAGTAGTTACAGGAATAAATAAAAATGGAACCATTTTTCAAATTCATTTTTATGGGACGTGAGTGTTACTGGTTGGGCCAATATTTATTGCTCGTCCCTAACTGCATCCTACTCCAGAAGACATTTGAGAGTCAATTACATTGCTGTGGGTCTGGAATCACATGTTGGCCAGACCAGGTAAAAACGGCAGATTTCCTTCCCTAAACGACATTAGTGAACCAGATGGGTTTTTCTGACAATCGACAATGGTCATCAGTAGACTTTTACTTCTAGATCTTTTCATTGAATTCAAATTTCACCATCTGCCTTGGCAGGATTTGAACCCGGGTTCTCAAATCCTGTTTTAAGTCTCTGGATTATTAGTCCAATGACAATACCACTGTGCCGCCACCACCTCCCCATATAAGGTGTGAGATATATTTTAAAGATTAAAGTATACATCACAAATAGACTTACATTAACACTGCAATGAAGTCACTGTGAAAACCCCCTAGTCGCCACACTCCGGCGCCTGTTCGGGTACACTGAAGGAGAATTTAGCACGGCCAATGCACCTAACCAGCATGTCTTTTGGACTGTGGGAGGAAACCAGAACAGCCGAATGAAACCCACACAGACACGGGGAGAATGTGCAAACTCCACACAGACAGTGACCCAAGCCGGGAATTGAACCTGGCTCCCTGGCGCTGTGAGGCAGCAGTGCTCACCACTGTGCCACCCCAGTTGCATATAGAACAGATGTTTCATTGTTGTCTGTGACATATAGAAAGGCAGTGCTGGCCTTTTACAGCTGGTTTGATTGGTTTTGGTGGTTTTATTGTGAAAAAATTGAAAGGAACATCTTCATTCCCCCTCTATGGGATGTCCCATAGAGGGGGAATGAAAATGTTCTTTTCAGTACGCAGGAGATCAAAAAGTAATTCAGACATTTCATTGCAAGTGGACCCAAGACTTCAGGGCATGTGGTTCATAAGGAGTACAAAGAACAATACAGCACAGGAACAGGCCCTTCGGCCCTCCAAGCCCGCGCCGCTCCCCGGTCCAGGATTGAATCCTGAATCCAGGATCCCCGCCCAATTTTCCAGCCTATCTACATACCAATATCCTATCCACCGAGCTGTCCCTCACAGCTACGATGCTTTGTTCATTACAACCTATTAACTCACCCCCACCCCCCCATTCCAGACCATGTGATCTCCAGGGAGAGGCGAAAACCCAGAGTGAAAAACCCCAGGGCCAATATGGGGAAAAAAAAAGCTGGGAAATTCCTCTCCGACCCCCTGAGGCGATCGAAACGAGTCCAGGAGATCACAATGGCCCTGATCGGAAAATGCTTCCCAACCCGTCATTTCCACTTCCACGAACACCATATGAATTCCCTGCCCCCGAGACAGGTTCCCAACTATCCGCAGTCTCGCTCTGTACTGGCACCAGCAAGATGATCATAGAATGAAGCCTTGAAACGAGAAACAAGGAACAATTAGCCCGCGCCGCTCCCTGGTCCAAACTAGACCACTCTTTTGTATCCCTCCATTCGCACTCCGTTCATATAGCTGTCTAGATAAGTCTTAAACGTTCCCAGTGTGTCCGCCTCCACCACCTTGCCCGGCAACACATTCCAGGCCCCCACGACCCTCTGTGTGAAATATGTCCTTCTGATATCTGTGTTAAACCTCCCCCCCTTCACCTTGAACCTATGACCCCTCGTGAACGTCACCACCGACCCGGGGAAAAGCTTCCCACCGTTCACCCTATCTATGCCTTTCATAATTTTATACACCTCTATTAAGTCTCCCCTCATCCTCCGTCTTTCCAAGGAGAACAACCCCAGTTTCCCCAATCTCTCCTCATAACCAAGCCCCTCCATACCAGGCAACATCCTGGTAAACCTCCTCTGTACTCTCTCCAAAGCCTCCACGTCCTTCTGGTAGTGTGGCGACCAGAACTGGACGCAGTATTCCAAATGCGGCCGAACCAACGTTCTATACATCTGCAACATCAGACCCCAACTTTTATACTCTATGCCCCGTCCTATAAAGGCAAGCATGCCATATGCCTTCTTCACCACCTTCTCCACCTGTGACGTCACCTTCAATGATCTGTGGACTTGCACACCCAGGTCCCTCTGCGTCTCTACACCCTTTATGGTTCTGCCATTTATCGTGTAGCTCCTCCCTACATTATTCCCACCAAAATGCATCACTTCGCATTTATCAGGATTGAACTCCATCTGCCATTTCCTTGCCCAAATTTCCAGCCTATTTATATCCTTCTGTAGCCTCTGACAATGTTCCTCACTATCTGCAAGTCCTTGAGTAGATGAGTATTGAGAATAAACGTTAGCATTCCTGTCAAATATAAAAGGCTTGTTTTGTTAATATTGGATAGAATTTCTGTTTTGTCTAAATCAAATGGAGAAAGGCTGCATGAAGGACTGGGATCGTTTTCACCAACTCCTCACTGAACCTCATGTGTCTTAACGTTCGATAGTATATAAGGGAGTAGTGTTGAGGTGGTGGAATTTTGAACAAGATGAGCAAATCTTACTCGTCCTGCACCCCAATTGGTATTCAGTATGAGTAAATACAAACTCATCATGAACCTAGGTTTAGTTGGCAACTTGTGTGCACACGACTTTACAGATGTAAATGTAATTGTTCCAAATGTCAGTTTATTCTGCAACATTGGTGTACACCTCTACAAGAATTAGAAGAATACCTGAGTTGGTGGCACGGTGGCACAGAGGTTAGCACTGCTGCCTCGCAGCATCAAGGACCCAGGTTCAATTCCAGCCTCGGGTCACTCTCTGTGTGGAGTTTACACATTCTCACCCTGTCTGCGTGGGTTTCCTCCGGGTGCTCCGGCTTCCTCCCACACTCCAAAGATGTGCAGGTTATGTGGATTGGCCACACTAAATTGCCTCTTGGTGTCCAAAGATGTGTAGGTTAAATCGATTAGCCATGGTGAATGTGCAGGGTTGCGGGCTACTCTGTCACAGAGTTAGTACAGACTCAATGGGCTGAATGGCCTCCTGCACTGTAGGATTCTATGTGGTTGTAGTCGAGCTGAAAAAGGCTGCATGAAAGCAAGCACAATTTACTTTGTTTAGGTAAATGCAGCCTTACCTTAACTGCTTGCTTAGGACAGGAAGATTTGCTGATGTGTTGGGTAGATGATGATGACCCACTGACACAAGTCAATTATGTGTTAAAGATTTTGTAATCATGCCAGAAGCTGGTGTCCCTTCACCAGATTCCCTTTTATTTACAATTTCCCTCCACTTCTAAGAGTTTTTCAGGTACAAAGTCAGAATCCGAGTGTCAGTAGACAGGTGAGGCTCCCTGATTGGGCAGGAAATCGTTACCTCAATCAGGGAGCTCATACTCCAAGAGACCCACCTGATGGGCTTTGTTAAAGTCATTACACCGACTCTGTAACCTGTTGGGATGTAGTACTGATAAACAAGTGTTAAGCAGGCGCTGGAGTATGTCTACAGACTGAGCCAAGTTCCATGCCTAAAGTGCAAGACAGAAAGGCCAAGTTCCAATACATGGTGGCAGCGATGGAGTCATCAATGTAAAAGACACGTCGGTGTTATCGAAGGAGTCACAGAGTGAAGAAACTTTCAGAAGCAGCTTGAGAAATTTTGATTGGACTAGAAAAAGGCACACTGGAGAGAGGCACCTAGTGGGCAGTCTGCGCCCTTGCCCTGCCCGTTTGACTGCCTCAAGGATGCACAGACCAGCACTGGGAATTATGGAACCTCCATTTTCTCCGGGACTGAGCAGTGTCTGGTCTTCACGATAAAGAACCAAAGCTTCAAGTTGGTTCCTTTCTTTATGCAGTTGTCTAGAAATCATAGAATCCCTACAGTACAGAAAGAGGCCATTCGGCCCATCGAGTCTGCACCGACCACAATCCCACCCAGGCCCTACCCCCATATATTTACCCACTAATCCCTCTAACCTATGCATCCCAGGACACTAAGGGCAATTTTTTTTTTTTAGCATGGCCAATCAACCTAACCCGCACATCTTTGGACTGTGGGAGGAAACCGGAGCACCCGGAGGAAACCCACGCAGACACGAGGAGAATGTGCAAACTCCACACAGACAGTGACCCAAGCCGGGAATCGAACCCAGGTCCCTGGAGCTGTGAAGCAGCAGTGCTAACCACTGTGCTACCGTGCCGCAGATGACATTCTCTTAAGGCAGGGCGTGCGGCAGTCCACCACGGGATTTGGTCCCATTATTAAAGCCTTTGACACCTGTTTTAATCTGAAGCAAAATTTAGCAATTGAAAGAGCATGTATAAACCAGTGCTCACAATGACCCTGGAGAATCAATTGAATTATTCATAATCAGCCTCTATCGCTGAGCTAGTTCATGCACGTGCAGGGTGCTAAAGGATGAGCTAATCTGTGATCGCAAAATTGTGGATGTTCAGGATGTAAAAACTTTCCAACTTTCTGCAGACTACTTGGTTACTTGAATAGAAACAGTGTGCAGGGGTACAGGGAAAAGACAGGAAAATGGCACGAAGCCATGATGCTTGTGTGGAGAGCCGGTACAGACACGATAAGCCAAATGGCTGCCACCGAGGCTTCATGTGACATTGTAGATTGGGTGGGCCCATGGGCAGAGGCCCCACCCAGACAGAAACCTATCAAACAAACTGAAAGGACAGGGAACTCCACACCGGCAGCCATTTTGAGATGCTTGTGATTGTGGCAAAAACCTGGCATAGACACCAAAGCTGCCCAGCAGGAGGCGGGGAATGTTTCCCGTGTGGACATTGCCAGCATTTCAGCAAATCCAGCAATTTTAATCAAAGTCGCAGAGCTGCAAGTATTTATGAAACATTCCTTCCAAGAAATGGAAAGGCCTATGGCAATTAATTTGCCTTAATCCAGACTACTGGTCAGTTACAGTCGAAGTTCAAGATTCAGATACTTCTTTTAAAATAGTTACTGGAGCGGCTGTTAATATATTAGCAGATTACCTCGACTGACGTCAGTCATCAGGTGTCAAGTTACAGAGTTCAGGCAGCTTACTCCTTCCAACCAAAGACAGGATTATTGCTCCTCTTAGTTATAAGCTGCAGTAGAGATCCTCCCCATGTTCTTCACAATCCTTCTCGAGCAGTGATGTTGGTAAACTTCCAGGAATCCAAGAAAAACCTGTTGATGCTCATTAATTGAATGACTCATTGTCCTTCAATCTTCCAGCTTTTTAGAAGCAGTGGAAAATCCGCCTTCAGAAGCTGAGGAGGTTTATAACTCAGCGGCAAGTTCCTTTCTTTCACAGAGATGCCATCCACTAGAGCCAGGGCAGACAAGCAGGTTCTGGATCTCTCAGCTCTTCATGGCCAGAGGCTGAGGATACAGAAGACACTGCAGCAGATAGTGACCATCCCCATGAAGACCTGCTGGACCTGAATTGACTCTTCCTGGAGAGTGATAAGGAAAAATCCCTTGTGGCACTGAGTGATCTCTTGGTGAGGTCCAAGAGAAGGAGCCATCTTTCCCATTGCTAGATGCACCTTATGAAGTCTCTGTTTTTAACAGAAGCAGCTTTGCTTTAAGCAGCATTCAGATCTGAGTTCCACTGAACCTTCTGATGTATTGTTTACTTTTCCTCTGTTGTTCAGGAAGGGTCTTCCAGAGAGAGTGCTTTACCGGAGCCCAAGTTAGAGTTGATGGAGGGTCACCGTGTTAGAGAGCTGCTATCTTCCCAGGATGAAAGCCAATTGGTACCCAGCCAAATGTTGACTTCTCTTCGGTGCCGCGGATCAGCAGAGAAGTTGAATAGAATTTGAGTTGTGAAAAGGAGTTGGCAGAAATGCAATGTAAATAGTTACAGCCATAGGTTCTCTTCTTTATGACTCTTCTTTAGATGGGATATGTTAATGTATTACGTAGATGATTATGCACCATTGACACATGTCAATCATGTGTAGAGACTCTAAAGAAAGAGGTTAGAATCATGCCTAACAGCTGCATACCTGCTCTGTAACCTGTTTAGATATAGTATGAATGAACTATGTTCAACAGACACCAGAGTATGTCTACAGTCTGTCTAAAAACCAAATCCTATGCCTAAAGTCCAAGATTAGTGTCACAAGTAAGCTTACATTAACACTGCAGTGAAGTTACTGTGAAAATCCCCCAGCCACCACACTCCGGCGCCTGTTTGGGTACACTGAGGGAGAATTTAGCATGGCCAATCTACCTAACCAGCATGTCTTTCGGACTGTGGGAGGAAACCGGAGCACCCAGAGGAAACCCACACAGACTCCGCACAAACAGTGACCCGAGCCAGGAATTGAACCGGGGTCTCTGGCGCTGAGGCAGCAGTCTTACCACTGTGCCACCATGCCGCCCAAGATGGAAGGATCCGATCTCAGAACATGATGGCAGCTCAGAAGAGCTATTTTTATCTCCCTACCGTCTCTCTTAAATATTGGCTTCAGTCTTTTCTGCCAACCCACAACTTTCCTCTCCTCCATTAAGTGAACTCCCAATATCATGCCCAATTTAGGTTGCTTCAGCCCCATGGCTGGAAAATTAGCCCTTATGGACTTCAAGGCTGGTATGCTGTTTGAATAAGTTTTTGACGTGTTCCAATATGATCCATCTTATATGTACAGTACTTTGCTTTTTAAATTTTGTAAGGTTCAGCGAGTTGTCTAAATGGGATATTTCCCCCTGTGTGTTGCCTTTGATGAAATTATAAACAGGCAGCTTCATCCATTCCCTCTTATCAGTTATTCATATCAGTCAGGCCCTGGTTCACATGATGAGTGCAAACATGCCAAGTTCTTAGACTCCAGAACAAGCTGGTGGGTGGGGGCCTTGTCTCACCAGAAAGGTCTTCCTGTTTCTCCACAAAAAGCTTAAGTGAAATATGTTTCCTGTGTTTATTGCTGGCCATAGCTGGAATTCTACACCTCGATTAACAAATGTTCACCTTGGAGTGTGAAAAGAATTTTACAACAGAAGCTCTTTTGAAAGAGAGAAAACACATCTCCTAAAGAGACAATTCCACCTGTTGCTATAGAGGAATCACAAGACCTTGAGACATATGACTACATCGATCACACAGTGCTTCCTAGAATCCCAACAGTGCAGAAGGAGGCCATTCGGCCCATCGAGTCTGCACCAACAACAATCCCACCCAGGCCCTATCCCCGTAACCCCCAATGTATTTACCCCACTAATCCCCCTGACACTAAGGGGCAACTTAGCATAGCCAATCAACCTAACCCGCACGTCTTTCGGACTGTGGGAGGAAACCGGAGCACCCGGAGGAAACCCGTGCAGACTCCGCTCAGACAGTGACCCGAGCCGGGAATCGAACCCGGCTCCCTGGCGCTGTGAGGCAGCAGTGCCAACCATCCTAGACGATATGGGCTAATTTTACCGTCCTGCCCCGACATGGGAATCAGAGCGGGCGAAGGGCGGACCATGGAAAGGTCTGTTGACCTCGGGCGGGACTTTCCGGTTACGGGGCGAACCAGGCCGGAAAATCCCGCCCTACCTTTCTCAGAACTGGAAGCTACTTTTTACATTTTCACCATCTCGTTTAGTAAACTAATTGTGAGGTTTCATCTTGCAAAAGGCAACTAAATGCTCTTTATTAATAATCAAGCACTTTAAATAATAAGACATTAAACTCATGGGTCAACAACTTGCAAGTCATTTTGGCAAAATTGTAAGCAGAAATACACAGTGAAGTGTTTGTTCCCACACTGATGATGTGTTTCTGATCATGCATGTGATTAAAATTTTAAAAATATTAAAGCATCTCATAAAAATTAACATCACAATTGTTCACGTTGTGCTGATGTTGCATTGGTATAATATATACATTCGGATTTAAAAGCTTCCTGATCACAAGCACAAGGAAAAGGAGTAGACTCCTCAACCCCTTGAGCCTGCTCCGCCATTTAATAAGATCAAGGCCGATCTGATACTACCTTTAAATCTGCATCCTGCTGCCCTCTGATGACCTCTCACCCCCTTTACTTACCAAAAATCTATCCACCTCTAAATTTAAAATATACAAAGATTCTGCTTCCACTGCCTTTTCTGGAAGATAGCTCCAAAGATTCACGACCTTCTGTGGGGGAAAGAAATTTCACTTTGTTTCCATTTTAAATGGGTGGTCCCTAATTTTTAAATAGTGCCCCCTCATTGTAGATTCACCCACAAGAGGAAATACCCTTTCCACATCCACCCTGTTAAGATCCCTCAGGATCTTATGTGTTTCAATCAAGTTGCCTCTTACTCTTCTAAACTCCAGCAGATACAAGCTTAGCCTGTCCAAACTTTCCTCATAACAGAACCTGCACATTTGTGGTATTATTTCCTCCGAACTGCTTCCACTGTATTTACATCATTCCTTAAGGAGACCAATACTGTACACAGAATTCCAGATGTGGTCTCAATTAATTTGATTTATTATTGTCCCGTGTATTAGTACACAGTGAAAAGTATTGTTACTTGTGCGCTATACAGACAAAGCATACCGTACATAGGAAGGGAGAGGGTGCAGAATGTAGTGTTACAATCATAGCTAGGATGTAAATTGGGAGATTGTCACTCCCCCATTGCCCTGGACATCGCCTCCCACACGCCCCTGATCGTCTGCCTGAATGCAGCCCCGCCTCCGATCGCGGTCCCCCATTCCCCCCCCCCGCCCGACTTTTCCTCCGATCTTCTCCGCCCCCTA
The DNA here is from genome assembly GCF_964213995.1 of Mustelus asterias. Classification (NCBI taxonomy): domain Eukaryota; kingdom Metazoa; phylum Chordata; class Chondrichthyes; order Carcharhiniformes; family Triakidae; genus Mustelus; species Mustelus asterias. The sequence goes on from NC_135818.1 coordinate 68,608,895, forward strand.
TTTTCTATGTTATTCCAAATCACAGTATAATTCAAGTAGTCCATTCTAAACTATTGTATCATAAACCTCCAGTAATTACTTCACAACTGGTGTACGTTCAATGCAGATGCAGGTTTTGAGCCATAAATTTTATGTTTTGGTGCTGCGGGTGCCATTTTGGTTGGAAAAGAACATTTGTGCTTTGTGCACCCATTTTGAGGGATGCTGGATTCCATTTTGCTGAGGGTATCACTCTGAGCATTAGGAGTATGCGTCAAGAGTCTGCAGGGTGGGCAGATTGTGACGCCACTCATGTCTAACGCAGATTTGCCATTTTCAACCCCAATGCTTCAGGTGCCATCCTCTTTTAAACCTTGCTCAGCTGAACGCGTGTGTCCCCAACCCCATCACTGCTATTTAAAGAGAGCACCAGTTGTTTACAGGTTAATCTCTCGATTGCGGCTGTTGCTGGAAGTTGGTGAGGTCTGCAGAGAGTGGCGCAACCCCTGGTGAGAGGCTTGGTTCAACGGTTCTGCTCAGACCACTCACCCTTCCAGTTGTGGTTGCTGTAGTTACCCATTACCCCCTTGATCTGCAGCACGACAGGGAGATTGAGCTGAGACCACACAAGCAGAGCAGGTCAGGGAAGAGCACTCAACAGGCGGCCGCAGGTCCACCTTGGGCCTTGGAGCTGCCTCTCTTTTAAAGCCCAGCTCAGCTTCCCTTCTGCCTGAACCTTTCTGCGATTCATCATTTAGTCACGACTCATTAGCTCCCTGGTTATTATGGGTATTCATCCATTTTGCATGGATGATGATTTTGGAGGAATTTGAATAATAGATCAAGTAGCATGATTAATGAGACCGAAAGAGTCTGTTGTTGGTCAACTCATTATTCACCGGAGATTTTTGTTCACTTTCTAACAAGCAGAGGCTTTGTGTGGATGCCAAATGAACCATATGGGATTTCAGAAACAACAGAAATAAGCTCGATAATTATTATTGCCGCAGTGATATCACTTCAAATGTTCAGCATTAATAAACGAGAGCGTCCACAGCACACCCTGAATTTCTTTGGCTCGAAATCCATTGGATCGTAATCCAGTGGCCAATATTTGACAGTGAGTGATAGCAGGCCAGGGGACACTGATTATCTCATTGTGTGGCGTTCGCACACACACACTGTTGGATAGTTAAACACACTCGCTACTCACTCTACCTCCATAACCAAGTGCTTTTTTAAAAAACATCCATTCAAGGGATGTGGACATCACTGGCAATCATAGAATCTCTACAATGCAGAAGGAGGCCATTTGACCCATCGGGTCTGCACTGACCACAATCCCATCCAGGCCCTATTCCTGTAACACCACATATTTACCCTGCTAATACCCCTGACACTAGGGTCAATTTAGCATGGCCGATCCACCTATCCCACACATCTTTGGATTGTGGGAAGAATCCAGAGCACCCGGAGGAAACCCACGCAGACACGGGGAGAATGTGTAAACTCTGGACTGACAGTGACCCGAGGCCGGAATTGAACCCGGGTCCCTGGCGCTGTGAGGCAGCAGTGCTAACCACTGTGCCACCGTGCCACCTGGCAAGGCCAACATTCCTCACTGTCCTCATGAAGGCGGCAGCAAACCCCCAATTATCTCCCATCTTGTCCCTCAGTTTCATTAAGTCTCAGTCAAACTCCGCACAGTGAATCATCCTTCAGTTCCACATCAGCGCGGTGTGCAAAGACATTTCACGTATGAACTTAATAGCTGCACAAGACACACGTAACCTTTGGATTTTAGGTAGATATAATGTGACCTCAGGAAAATACTTTCTCAGAGTTATTAATTATCCTGCTGCTGTCACCCTGAAATCTGGACTTTGTGGGTGTTGTAAATATTTATCACAATGCACATTGGAATCTTTTCACCTAAGTTCAATTGCGTTTAGTGTATGACTGAGGTTTTGGTAAAAGTATTATTCATTATTGAGCACCATAACCTTTCACATATCCCTACGTGAAGTGTCCTTTCTTTTCCACATGTGAGGCTGAACATTATTAGAGTCATAGAGTCATAGAGGTTTACATCATGGAAACAGGCCCTTCGGCCCAACTTGTCCATGCTGCCCTTTTTTTAAAATCCTAAAGTGAGTCCCAATTGCCCGCATTTGGCCCATATCCCTCTATACCCATCTTATCCATGTAACTGTCTAAAATAGAATAAAATATCATTTCGTCATAGTTTGATATTTATCTGTTTGGAACATTTGCAAACAATCAACTTTACCCAGATACAAAATCCAAAGACCTACTGCAGGAAAGCTCTATGAGCCTGACATGATTTGAACACACAACCTTCTGATCTGGAGTCAGACACGCTACTGTGCACCACAAGCCCACACCTTCTTTACTTCATTCCTCCCCCTCTCACCATGCGTGACGCTGAACGCTGGAAGTTGCTTCCACAGAATGACATCTGAAATATCTCGGGAATGAGTGTGTGAGGTCAGGTGTGTGCGCTCATCCTGATGAACCCATCCATTTAGCTGTGAGGATCAGAGTTTGCTCCTTCGCAGGCTCCCTCTGTGAAATAAGAGAACACAAAATGATGTGTGATTCATGGCGTGGGTTCCTGGAAGTGATTAGCCTTCATCAGAGAGACAGTGTCAAAGGCTGGAAAGCTCTGAAAGCGATGCTCTGGCACACCTCCTGAGTGCTCAGCACTTTCAATAAAAGGAGTAAGTTATCACCAACTGGGCCAAGTCTCTCCCAATTGCCAAGGCAATGCAGGACGTTCATTTTGGCAGGCTTCCAACCAATGCAGGCTGACTAGTAATCAAGCGATGGTCCTGATTAGCCAATTTCTGGGAGGAAGCTGTTAGCATAACTCATAGCTTTGGTTGCATGCTGTCGCGTAACGGATCACACACTCAAGAAATGATGTCCAATAGCATGTTGGGGTTCAGTATCACAATGCGTTTTCTGAATTAATCACACGTTCATTTGGAGAGATGGTACTGTCTAGATGTAGCTTCCTCTGGTAACACTCAAACGCTAACCATCAACAAGTGTTTTTCATCTTAGAGCCGCCTTGCTAAGCTGCCGTCGTTCTGATGTAAACCCGTCTGTGTGAGATGGTGTTTCAGTCTCCTGAAGGATTCCATGGCCCCTGACTTGTTGTTCCGTGGTTGAAAGGACTGCACTATGTGTAGTTGCTAATCACCTCCCACAGTGGCCAAATGGTCCCCAGTCCACTGCACCTCCCAAGGATGACCCCATCATTGGAGTTCAACGTGACTTATGCTTCTTCTATGATTATTGAGATTGTTGACTTTTCGTGACATGTTGAAGAAGACCGTGAAAGTGTTCTGGGTCAGGTTAGAAACTTCAAAGTATTTTATGGAGACTGCCCAAACCATACGTTTTGCATCTTGAATTTGGCTAGGATAAGCATGGTATGTTTCACTTCAGGTATGATTCAACAATCCCACTGGGGAGCTTTTATCAAACAAAGTTTATTGAAGAATAGAGTTAACATGTATGGAAAGAAAATTAGCAATATCTTTTATCAATTACAAACAAAAAAACAATGAAAACAACCACAATAATGTATTAACCCTTAATTGAATATTAAAGCTGTTCCAACAAACCAAAGCCTTTCATAGACAAGGCCTTTTTCACAGGGTTAACACACCTCGGATTAAAATCTCACTTGACTGGAATTGAATCTTTTCAAAACCTGCACTTTCCTTCCAGAAGGCAAAACGTTGCCTTGAGATAACCAGCAGACTTTCCAAATAGAACAGGGAGATAGAGAGAGAGAGACTTCAGCTTCTTTCTTGCCTGATGCCCCTGCTAAAACTCAAAACTAAACTGCAGCCTCAGAATCTCAAAACTGAAACCTTAAGCTCACTGGAAAGAAAAAAATCTGTCTATCTACACATGACCTGTTCTCCTAACAATGCAGGATCATAAAACTAATCCCAGAGTAAACACAAACAACCCCCTTTAAATGATTGAAGTCCCAATAAAAGGACTCATCGTAGTAAGCCCGGCAACAATAATGACATCTCTGAAGCTGTAAACTGCAGAAATCATGTTTTTTTTAAAAAACCTTTCTTAAAAGTACACTCACACCACAAAAGTGTTGTTGTGTCTCTTGCACCCCAGTATAAAGATGGAGGATTATCGGATATGTGCTGCCTCTGCACAACAGATGTGACCCTTGATTTATTTGACCCTACATCCATTCTGACAAGCCTCTGTAAGGATCAACAATTAAGACCATATGCACCACAGTACCTAAACATAATGGCCACTAATATGCATCATTAGTAAAGAAGCTAAGCTTATTCATTGTGTATTAGACCCTTGATTCCAGCACTCAGCTGAGCCATGCCCTCTATGGTTCAAGCAGCACAGTTACAGGGTACCTCTATAATTGGCCATGAGTTGCTGTGCTGAACTCTTCCCACACTCCTTAAAACCCCAATCCCCAACCATTTTTTTTTTCTAGTTTGTTTTTCACACTGTATCCTTGTTAGGTGAGGTTGAAAATTGTGCTTTTGACTTTGCACTGGGAGAACGGCTTCCAATCTCCCCCGATCACTCACCAAGTTTCTCCTGTTGTCCTCCATATTCACCGCCTCCTTAACCCATTCCTCCTGTCACTAGCCTCCCCTTGTTATCTTTGATCCGCATCATTATCCATGTGGGCATTCCTGTTCTCTCCCTGGCCCTTTAGTGTTGACGTCCGTGTGCCCTTTGTCAACCTGACCCTGCCTCCTCTCAAGATGTTGCCCCCTGTCTTTCTGGGACTCCCTGCTTTGAGACCACTCAATACTGCCTATGAATTTTCAGTTACTGAGTTGGAGGTTACAGATGCCTCCCCTGACTACAATCTGTCTCACAATAACATGACTCTAGCTCCCAGGAGCAAATTCTTCAGGTGACTGAGCACACACTGTATACGCTGTGTGCGACATTCATTGCCCAGAGAGCCCCACCCAAGACTGGGACCAAGACACCAGTGCCATTCAGAGCCCTTTAACACAGCCCTCACAGTTCCAGGGCAGTCTCTACAATATACCCCTGACAGCACGCCCTCAACCCCTGGATAGACTCCACAATAAAGTCCTGACAGCACGCCCTCAACCCCTGGACAGACTCCACAATAAAGTCCTGACAGCATGGCCTGAGCCACAGGACAAACTACAGTATACCCTCGACAGTGTGGCCTCAGCCCCAGGACAGTCTGTTTAATATTCCCCCGACACTGGGGCCTCAGCCCCAGGACATTCTGTTTAATATTCCCCAGACACTGGGGCCTCAGCCCCAGGACATTCTGTTTAATATTCCCCCGACAGTGGGGCCTCAGCCCCAGGACAGTCTGTTTAATATTCCCCTGACAGTGTGGCCTCTTCTCCAGATCAGTTATGTCTGCATTATTATATCATTAATCTGTATGCAGTCCTGTGTTTATTTCCCATCTTCTGTGATAGCTTGAACGGCATCCTTTGTATTTTGGAATAAATGATTTGCTGAGATTCAGTGTTGATTGTTAAATCTGGGTGACGAGAGCCATTATCCAGCTGAAAATAAAACTGGAACTAATGGTTCATAAAAATCTCAAACTCCTTATGAAATCTGTAATCCAGCTGAGAGCACAAAAAATATTGGGGAAAAAAAGCCTGCCCTATGACAGTGCAGTAGCAAGAACATTAAAAATAAGTTTCTCATTAAAATGGACCATATGAAAGTATATGTGCTGCTTTGGAGATACGCATTTGATTTATAGAAAACTAAAAGGATCGTAGCAGCATCCGACATAAATGAAAGGCAGACTAATTCGCTCTTTTGAAAGCTTCAATATCTAATTACAATAACTTGGGGAAGATCTCATGAAAGCAATGTTATGGACAAACAAAACACGCACAAAGTCAAGATATTCAAGATCCTCGGTGGGACAAGAGCCCATTCAAGTTCCGTGGAGAAGATGAAAACGCATTTCTGGCCCATTTATTAATTTGTGTTACTTCTCAGTCATGAGATAACTCGAACAAATTTGCTTTGAGAAATCGATTTTTGAAGTGGTGAATGCTGTTTTTTGTTAAGATTCTGACTGAAGGAATTTCGAGTGATTCAAAGCTTTGAGGAATGCAGCTGCATGTCACCAATCCATGCCATGGGGTGAAGATCAACCTTCACATGACACGGCTGACTGATGCACGGACTATCAGTCACCCTCAGGGATTTGCCTGGTTTTCTGGGTTCGTTTCCAGCCTCGTGTCACTGCCTGTGTGAAGTTCACACGTTCTCCCCGTGTCTGCGTGGGCTCCCTCCGGGTGCTCCGGTTTCCTCCCACAGACCAAAGATGTGAAGGTTAGGCAGATTGGCCATTCTAAGTTGCTTCTTAATGTCCAAAGATGTGCGGGTTAGGTGGATTGGCCATGCTACAAAATGCCCCTTAGTATCCAAAGGTGCATAGGTTAGGGGGATTAGCAGTATAAATATATGGGGTTACGAGGATAAAGGGGGCTGGGGGGGAGGTGGGAGGGGGGTGGGGGGTGGGAGAGTTGATGCAGACCTAATGGGCCGAATGGGCTCCTGCACTGTAGGGATTCCATGATTCTGCTACAGCCCAGCCCATGGGCGGCACGGTGGCATAGTGGTTCGCACTGCTGCGCTGCTGCCTCACAGCTCCAGAGACTAGGGGTCAATTCTGGCCTTGGGTAACCGTCTGTGTGAAGTTTGCATGTTCTCCCTGTGTCTGCGTGGGCTCCCTCCGGGTGCTCCGGTTTCCTCCCACAGTCCAAAGATGTGTAGGTTAGGCAGATTGGCCATGCTAAGTTGCTCCTTAGTGTCCAAAGATGTGTAGGTTAGGGGGATTAGCGGGGTAAATGCGTGGGGTTACAGGGATTGGGCGGGGGGATGGACCTAGGTAAGATGCTATGTTGAGGGTCGGTGCAAACTTGATGGGGCAAATGGCCTCCTCCTGCACTGTAGGAATTCTGTGAAAATGAGGACAGACTAGCAGAATATGAGGTGAAGTGTCTTATCAGTGCAGTTTTCAATCTGACTTTGCGTGTACGTTAACACAGAACCATGAGATTAGCAGTATTGGAAAGGTACCTGGAGTAACTATGTTGTAACTATCAGTTTGGAGGGGTGGGGGGGGGGGGGGGGGGGCGGGGAGGGGGCGGGGGGGGGGGGCGGGGAGGGGGGCGGGGGAGGGGGGGGCAGTGATTGACACTTTTAACAACGACCTCATTGTAGCCTATGAGCTGCCTTCTGATGTAACTGGTTGGGATCACGGGAGTTCGTGACACAGATGATTGGATGGTAAGAATTCCCGGTAATTCAACTTAAAGGCAGAACTATTGAAAGATCTTCTGAAATGTGTGTCAGCTGCTATGTGGAAAAGAAATTGTGCTCTTTCAGTTCTGTTCACCAGACCACAGATGTGGTCCCGCTGCCATGTTGTGGATGAATGAAGAGTGGTTACCGTCCTCTCGGTTAAGTAGCCACAAGCTCATGGGACTTGGGAAGAGCACGCAGATGGGAAAAATTGTTATTTTTAACCATCGAGGCTGTTACAAGGATGTTTATCCGGAGTATCTCAAGTGAATGCTGTTATGATCTCGGTACAGACCAGTATCTTTCTTTGAAAATCTGAAACCCCAGTTATATACTAATATTGCACGGTTTATAGAATATTAAAACCTGATCATAGAATCCATACAGCACAGAAGGAGACCATTGAGTCTGCACCGACCCTCCCAACACCCAGATTCTCTCCCTGTAACCCCACACATTTACCCATTTAAACAAAATAATTTTTACTATACAAGAGTCAAACAAAGCAAACACTGAATAATATCTCAGGTACTCTTCTATACTCTAAAACACCAAGTCAATATAAGTTGAATATGAATTAACAGGCCAATTGTGGTTGATTAATTATAAATGACACATTAAATGGCAGATACAACTGAAGTATCTTGTTTGTATGCTGAGAGATCTACACAATTTCTAGATCATCCAACTCAGTCACAAAGTTCTTCAAAACTGTCTTCCTTAAGAAGAATTTCAGTTGCCCTCCTTCAAGGAGCTGGTCTGATCCCCAACTGACTGTAGCGTACAATAAACCTAAGTTCCATTCGTATGTTCTTCACTAACAAAGGCACACATTTGCAAAACCTCCTCATCCAGGTTTTATTCATCTGTGGAACATGGGTGTCGCTGGCTGGCCAGCATTTATTGCCCATCCCTAATTGCCCTTGTTCAGATGGCAATTGAGAATCAACCACTTTGTTGTGGTTCTGGAGTCACATGTAGGCCAGGCTTGGTACGGACGGCAGATGTCTTTCCCTAAAGGATATTAGTGAACCAGATGGGTTTTTTCGACAATCGACAATGGTTTCATGGTTATCAGTGGATTCATAATTCCAGATTTTTTGTTATTGAATTCAATTACCACCATCTACTGTGGCGGGATTTGAACACAGGTCCCAGAACATTACCTGAGTTTCTGGATTAATAGTCTAGCGATAATACCACTGGGCCATTGCCTCCCCTAAACTAGACCAAATCTAGGTCTGGATGGTTGTGGCGAACCATTGTTGGTTCCCACTAGGTAGTGCTGAGCCATGGTCTGGCCAGTACTATGAGTCTGTATATATGTTACTGTTGGGGTTAGGGTTGGGCTGTTCTACCTGTTAATATAGTTGTTATGGTACACCCCAGTCGGCTCCGCCTCCTGGGAGAGGTATAAAGGTCACTGCTCTGCCTGGTGACCCTTTAGTCTGGGATCGTGTACTGTATATGGTAGCTCTGTTATTGTTGGCAATAAAAGCCTTTATTTCCCGAGTACATCACGCCTCTCGTGTGTTATATCGCGCATCAATGGTGTTGATCCGCCAATGTTATCTTTAAGAAACAGGAACAGCAACTGTTCACTTGCTTATTCTCGGCTTCTGCATCTGGCCTCTGTCTTCTTTAACCTGCCTGTACTGCACCACTGAGCTCGTCGACTTCTGCTGAGCTTAGGGGGCTTTGTCTCCTTTGCCGCTGGGCTGAATTTTACAACCTCCACCAGTGAGTTTGCAGGCAGGGTGGGTGCGGCTATGTCTGTAATATTTCCTGCATGTCCTTCCCACCCGTCCCAACTTCTGTCCAATTTTACCCTGGGACAGACGAGATTTAGAACAACCAATTATTGACCTCAGAAGGGCTGTTTCCCGCCAGCTTGAATTTTCATTAAAAAATTAACTTCCATTAAAACTGAAAATGGGTGAGTTTGAGGTGGGTTCAGTTCCTGTTCCAGATACTTTGCATTTTAACCTTTGACATGACCCTAACCCAGCTGCCTTTGGGAGTTAAGATTTGGCGCTAGGTGCTCCACTCTCTATGAAGCTACAAATCCCCACAACCTTCCAAATCAGAGACAAGATTGTTGCCACTGAGTCGGAGGTCCCGACACAACCTCTTATTATATATAACTCTTTATCATGGAAGCTCACATTCCAGCAGCCGGTTCTGTCAAGCTGAAAATTATCATCGAAAGGTTTGCCTCACTCACTTGTTCAAAGGGCTTCAAGCATAAATTAATTATAATATAATCCAGCCACGTAGTGCATGATCACTTACTGGCACTCAGGGTGTGCTGCAGACGAGACTCGTGCCTGTTCCTGCGTACGCACCACTTCAACCTGCAACAGGACGAACACTCTGACTGCATAACAAGATGGGACATCAAGTTGTGGATCAGATTCAGAGTTTAGAAAGGGTCGACTCTTCCTGTGTCAGGGCACCCTGGACATCCTTCGGTTGATGAACATCAAGGGAGTTGAAAAAAGTCCTCCCCTGTCATGGAGCTGGTACCATCAAATTTATTTCTGACACTAAAACAGGAAATGCTAGAAAATCTCAGCAGGTCTGACGGCGTCTGTGGGGAGAGAATGGAGCCAACGTTTCAAATCTAGATGACCCTTCGTCAGAGCAGTTTAATTTTGTCTTACTTGGCTGATTCTCACTCCCACACTGCCTTACAACCATCACAAACAACTATTATATTATAATGCTGGCTTTGTTTAAAACTTCATCGAAAGCCCGCACTAGTTCCTCTTACTATCGCTATCGGTCTTGGAGGACAGGCTGCCAACACTAACAGTGGCCCAGAACAAGATTTTCAAGTTTAAAAGTTTAGTTAATAGTATAGGCATACATTAACACTGCAGTGAAGTTACTGTGAAAATCCCCTGGTCACCACACTCCGGTGCCTGTTTGGTTACATTGAGGGAGAATTTAGCATGGTCAAAATAGAGTCCTACAGTGCAGAAGGAGGCCATTTGGCCCATCAAGTCTGCACCAACCACGATCCCACCCAGGCCCTATTCCCATAACCCCATGCATTTACCCTAGCTAGTCCTCTTGACACTACCTAACCCGCACGTCTTTGGACTGTGGGAGGAAACCGGATCACCCAGAGGAAACCCATGCAAACACGGGGAGAACGTGCAGACTCCACATAGACTCTGACCCAAGCTGGAAATCAAACCCAGGTCCCTGGCATGTGAGGCAGCAATGCTAACCACTATGCCACCGTGCTTCCCCTTTTTTTAAAAACCACTTTGGTCTCTTTTGTCTTTGGTCAATCTCTTTGGTCTTAAATGCTTCAAGCATTAGTAACGTTTGAAGGACTGGATCATGTGGTGGGAAAAGTGGTTCAAGTTCAAATGATCATTGTTCATGCCTGTAAGTGGAATTAGCAGTTTACAATCTCCCTGCAGGTTTAAGTGCCCTATTTTTGTGCATTGTAAAGTGTTTGATGAGCATAACAAAATGTTCTATTTGTCACATAAATTAAGCATTCCTTTCTTTCGTCTGACCTATCTGGGGTTGTTGTTCAGCAATCATCAATCAGAATATCATTAAAATGCTCGAGCCAATTTCACAACATTTTCTGAAAAGAAATAGATTCAACATCAGTGCAACTTTCCAAAGGGAAGTTGATGACTTTGACGTGCTTTTGCTTATTTTTCCAAATCCAGTTTGGAAAAGGAGGCTTGTAGGTCGGCCCCCATAAAGTTCCCACTGCACTTCCAGTAACATTCGGTGATGGCACAATGGGGTTAGCACTGCGGCCTCACAGCACCAGGGACCCGAGTTCAATTCCGGCCTCGGGTGACTGCCTGTGCGGAGTTTGCACATTCTCCCCATGTCTACGTGGGTTTCCTATGGGTGCTCCAGTTTCCTCCCAAAGTCCAAAGATCATAGAATCGTAGAATACCTACAGCGCAGAAGGAGGCCATTCGGCCCATCAAGTCAGCACCGACTACACTCCCACCCAGGCCCTATCCCCATAACCCCATGTATTTACTCATTATGCATTAGATATGCTGGTTAGGTGGATTGGCCATGCTAAATTGCTCCTTAGTGTCAGGGGGACTAGCAAGGTAAATAAGTGAGGTTACTGGGATCGGGCCTGAGTGGGAGCGTTGTCGGCACAGGCTCAATGGGCCGAATGGCCTCCTTCTGCACTGTAATGATTCTGTTTTCTGGCAAGGCAAGGGCAGAAAGTCTGAGGAAATTCAGAGCCAGTGTTGAGATAATGAGTTTGCTGATAATTCTTGGCGAGGGCTTACAAGATGAGTAGTTCTACTTCAGGAGGGCCTTGTTCAGAGCGCGACAACCTTAAAAGTGCATCCCTTTCTCTTGGTAGAGAGTGGCAAAAGGAGAGAGAGAGCAACGCCAAGTACCAGTTTGTTTGACATCCCATTGCCAACCACGCCATGAATGGAGACATAGAGCCACGAGGAGCAGCAAGTCAACATCCTACTGGAAATGTGGAATGCACTAAGACCTATGGCTGTAAGAGTCTCACTGATCCACCTCAATGTAATGCATCTGTGAATAAAAAGGAGCAAAACCAAATGCCATGAGGCATTTTATTCTTTTCAAGAACCTATATTGACCAAAAAAATGGCTACCACCATTATAACATTGTCCAAAGCCAACCAGGTGCTATTGTTGTTGCCTTTCTTTTAACTAATACAACACACTGCAGCCACAATGTACTAGTAGGGGGAGGGAGGGAATGTTTAATGAGGTGTATAGAGGTGCTAATCAAGACAGTTGAGTGAACGGCTTTGTCCTGGATGGTGTGAAGCTTCATGTGTGTTGTTGGCGCTGAACTAATCCAGGCAAGTGGGGAGTATTCCATCACACTCCTGACTTGTGCCTTGTAGATGGTGGACAGCCTTTGGGGATTTAGAATGGAGTCACTTGATGTAAAATATTCAGTCTCTGAATTGCTCTTGTAGCCGAATCCTTGTGTGGCTGGTACACTCAGTTGAGTGAGTTAAGCAGCCAGGATAATTTCACAGATTTAGGACAATGTTCACAAAATCATGTTTCCCAATGAAGCATTTTGTCTGTTGGGAATTCTGGGAAAAATAAACAACAGTGTTTGCCTAAAAATGTTTCTCTGGTTTAACCAAATTAGCAGCGCAATGATTTCAAAATGAAGGAGCAGCGTTAATGTATAAGTGCGTCTCTACTGATATGAAAACAGGTGTGAAATTATTCTAACTATTTCTTAAGTCCTTTTTAAAAACCAGGGACTCATAGAATCCCTACAGTGCAGAAAGAGGCCATTCAGCCCATCAAGCCTGCACCCACAACAATGCCACCAGGCCCTAGCCCTCAAACCCAATGTATTTACCCTACTCATCCCCCTGAAACTAAGGGTCAATTTATCATGGTCATTCCACCTAACCCGCACATCTTTGGACTGTGGGAGGAAACCGGAGCACCCGGATGAAACCCACGCAGACACGGGGAGAATGTGCAAACTCCACACAGACAATGACCCAAGCGAGGAATTGAACCCGGGTCCCTGGCGCTGTGAGGCAACAGCGCTAACCACTGTACCACATGCCGCCCCTGGGGACTCCATCAATAAGTTGGGTATTTAAATTCAATGCACAGTGTTTCTGAGCTGTACGGCAACCGAGAAGGTTTCAGGTGTGACCCCCACCCCTGACCTTGGCTGAGTTAGCGATGGGACATTGGGTTCCAGTCGGATGCATTTGTGGGAATTCCAAGTGAGATGTCATGAGAAGCCAGAAATGAGCTGACTTGTGAGGCCTGCACGGTGCGAAAATCTTACCAAAACCCCTTGCCTGTAACATTCACATAAAGAATGGAGATTTGGATAAGATGTTCAGCATATTTTAGTTAGACCTTGACAGGAATCATTGTCTTCAGGACAGCTGGGAAGAGATCGTGATGGATACATACTTGAATAACTAAAGACCTTACATAATCTAATTATCATCTGTGTCGCTTCTTCTGTACTTTAAAAAAAACACTTTACCCTCCTGAGGGAAAAAAAATAGAGAGGTTATTCACAAACTCAATGGCGTTTTTGTTAAAAGGCTTCCAGAATGCCGCAGAGATTAATCGGACCAGTTCCTAACTTGTGATTTGTTGGGTAATCACAGTCAGAGCAGTAGCTGGGGATTACGATTAGCCTCAGCAGGCTGGATTATGTGGGGAGGGAGATTAAACAGCATTGCCGTTCCTGGTCACTTATGAGTTGTTTTTGCTGGAAAATATGCATGCAAACTAAGAACGGTATCAGGTCAGCTGACCAGTCAGCTTGACGACACCTTCACGTGATGCATCTAGATTTTGACAATATTACGAGGCCTGCCATGTCGGGTTGTTAACTGGGGGAGCTAAAGATGTGTGGCTTTTGACAGCACAAAGGGAACCGTTTCCACATCCTTTATGAAGTAATAAATTAAAAGCCTAAAGCACAAAACATTGCATGCTTAACAAAGTATAATGAGCATACCATTTGGAAAGGGTTTTCTAACTTTGTTGATGTGTTTTCATGATGTGGAGATGTCGGTGTTGGACTGGGGTGGGCACAGTAAGAAGTCTCACAACCACCAGGTTAAAGTTCAATAGGTTTATTTGGTAGCACAAGCTTTTGGAGTGTTACTCCTTCTTCAGGTGAGTGAAGAGTTCTCTTCACTCACCTGAAGAAGAGGCAGCGCTCCGAAAGCTTGTGCTACCAAATAAACATGTTGGACTTTAATCTGGTGGTTGTGAGACTTCTTGATGTGTTTTCAGGCAGACTATTGGAGTCTTACAGAGTCATAGAATAGAGCCATACAGTGCAGAAAAGGCACGCCAATCCCATTTTCCTGCACTTGTCCCATATCCTTGAATATTATGATAGTTCAGGTGCTCATCCAAATATTTTTTAAATGTTGTAAGGTTTCCGGCCTCCACTACCTTCCCAGGCAGTGCATTCCAGATTCCCCCCACCCTCTCAGTGAAAAAGCTTTTCTCAAATCCCCTCCGAATCTCTTGGCCCTTACCCTAAAACTATGCCCCCTCGTGATTGGTCCCTCAACCAAAGAGAACAGCTGCTCCCTAATCACCCTGTCCATACCCCTCATAATCTTATACGCCTCCATCCTGTCCCTGCCTCAGCCGTCTCAAAACGATCCAAGCCTATCTAGTTTCTCCTTATAGCTCAAATACTCCATCCCAGGCAACATCCTGGTGAACCCCCCTCTACCCCCTCTAGTACTGTCACATTATTTGAGAATAGTCTATCTTAGAACTTTGCTCATTCCCCACTGGGAGAATGCATGCGGGAGCAGGAGCCATTACTCCTATAGCACAACTTTTGCAATACTGATCTTCCTTCCTTATATTAGAAGTATTTTAACATTTGGAAGAACAGCTAATGACATAACTGCATTACTGGTGCTACCAGAATATGCCTCTAGTATAGTAACCGGTAAACTTAGTTATGTAGATATTGGAATTTAACAGCAGTGTCTTATCAGAAACAATTCCCTGTATCAAAATGTATGACCTATTTCTTTATTTTGTAGCCTTAAGCACAAGTAGCTTTGTAAAAGTAGGAAAAGAAATCTTGGTTTGCACACACCACTTAGTGCCTCAATTGTAGTTCTGTTTAATTATATCTGCAATATATTAAAGATATTGGGCAGAATTTTCCGCTCGGAAGACTAAGCTGGTGGGAGTATTCACAGACATCTTCAACCTCTCTTTACACCAAGCTGAGGTCCCTTCCTGCTTCAAGACCATCATTCCGGTACCAAAGAAAAGGCAGGCAGCGTGCCTTAATGACCATCCAGTGGATCTTACATCCATCATTATGAAGTGCTTCAAAAGGTTAGTCAATTCCAGCTTCCCAGATTGCTTGGATCCACTACAGTTCACCTATTGCTGTGACAGGTCCACAGCAGATGCCATCTCCCTGGCCCTATACTCAACCCTAGAACACCTCATAGAGTCATAGAGGTTTACAGCATGGAAACAGGCCCTACGGCCCAACATGTCCATGCCGCCCTTTCTTTTTTAAAACCCCTAAGCTAATCCCAATTGCCCGCATTTGGCCCATATCCCTCTATACCCATCGTACCCATGTAACTACCTAAATGCTTTTTAAAAGATAAAATTGTACCCGCCTCTACTACTACCTCTGGCAGCTTGTTCCAGACACTCATTACCCTCTGTGTGAAAAAATTGCCCCTCTGGACACTTTTGTATCTCTCCCCTCTCACCTTAAACCTATGCCTTCTAGTTTTAGACTCCGCTACCTTTGGGAAAAGATATTGACTATCTAGCTGATCTATGCCCCTCATTATTTTATAGACCTCTATAAGATCACCCCTCAGCCTCCTACGCTCCAGAGAAAAAAGTCCCAGTCTACCCAGCCTCTCTTTATAACTCAATCCATCAAGTCTCGGTAGCATCCTAGTAAATCTTTTCTGCACTCTTTCTAGTTTAATAATATCCTTTCTATAATAGGGTGACCAGAACTGCACACAGTATTCCAAGTGTGGCCTTACCAATGTCTTGTACAACTTCAACAAGACGTCCCAACTCCTGTATTCAATGTTCTGACCGATGAAACCAAGCATGCCGAATGCCTTCTTCACCGCTCTGTCCACCTGTGACTCCACTTTCAAGGAGCTATGAACATGTACCCCTAGATCGCTTTGTTCTGTAACTCTCCCTAACGCCCTACCATTAACTGAGTAAGTCCTGCCCTGGTTCAATCTACCAAAATGCATCACCTCGCATTTGTCTAAATTAAACTCCATCTGCCATTTGTCAGCCCACTGGCCCAATTGATCAAGATCCCGCTGCAATATGGAGATAACTTTCTTCACTGTCCACTATGCCACCAATCTTAGTGTCATCTGCAAACTTACTAACCATGCTTCCTATATTCTCATCCAAATCATTAATATAAATGACAAATAACAGCGGACCCAGCACTGATCCCTGAGGCACACCGCTGGTCACAGGCCTCCAGTTTGAAAAACAACCCTCTACAACCACCCTTTTGTATCCATTTAGATACCTCACCCTGGATCCCATAGAACCATAGAAACCATAGAAACCCTACAGTGCAGAAGGAGGCCATTCGGCCCATCGAGTCTGCACCGACCACAATCCCACCCAGGCCCTACCCCCACATATTTACCCGCTAATCCCACTAACCTACGCATCTCAGGACTCTAAGGGGCAATTTTTAACCTGGCCAATCAACCTAACCTGCACATCTTTGGATCCCGTGAGATTTAAACCTTATGCAACAACCTACCTAGATAACAAAGATAATCATTATTGCTACGATCTGGAAGAAGGTGTAACTGGGGTGATCAGTAAGTTTGCGGACGACACGAAAATGGCTGGACTTGCAGATAGTGTGGAACATTGTCAGAGGCTACAGAAGATATAGATAGGCTGGAAATTTGGGCAAAAAAAAAGGCAGATGGAGTTCAATCCAGATAAATGCGAAGTGATTCATTTTGGTAGAACTAACATAGGGGGGAGCTATGAGAGATAAATGGCAGAACCATAAAGGGTGTAGATACGCAGAGGGACCTGGGTGTGCAAGTCCACAGATCCTTGAAGGTGACGTCACAGGTGGAGAAGGTAGTGAATAAGGCATATGGCATGCTTGCCTTTATAGGACGGGGCATAGAGTATAAGCGTTGGGGTCTGATGTTGCAGTTGTATAGAACGTTGGTTCGGCCGCATTTGGAATACTGCGCCCAGTTCTGGTCGCCACACTACCAGAAGGATGTGGCGGCTTTAGAGAGAGTGCAGAGGAGGTTTACCAGGATGTTGCCTGGTATGGAAGGGCTTAGTTATGAGGAGAGATTGGGTAAACTGGGGTTGTTCTCACTGGAAAGACGGAGGATGAGGGGTGACCTAATGGAGGTGTATAAAATTATGAAAGGCATAGATAGGGTGAATGGTGGGAAGCTTTTTCCCAGGTCGGTGGTGACGTTCACGAGGGGTCATAGGTTCAAGGTGAGGAGGGGGGAGGTTTAACACTGATATCAGAAGGACATATTTTACACAGAGGGTGGTGGGGGCCTGGAATGCGCTGCCGGGCAAGGTGGTGGAGGCGGACACACTGAGAATGTTTAAGACTTATCTAGATAGCCACATGAACGCAGTGGATATGGAGGGATACAAAAGAATGGTCTAGTTTGGACCAGGGAGCGGAGTGGGCTTGGAGGGCCGAAGGGCCTGTTCCTGTGCTGTAATGTTCTTTGTTCTTTGAGACTCATCTCCAAATTTTGTGGCCTGGGGCTCGGCTACTCCCTCTGCAACTGGTCTTAACCCACAGACCGCAGTCAGTCAGGATAGACAAAACACTTCCTCCACCATCATCCTCAACACCGGTGCTCCACAAGGCTGTGTCCTCAGCCCCCTACTATACTCCTTATATACCTCTGACTATATGACCAAATTCCCCTCCAACTTGATTTTCAAGTTTGCTGATGACACCACCATTGTGGGTCAGATCTCAAACAATGACGAGACACGGTACAGGAAAGAGATAGAGAATCTGGTCAACTGGTGCGATGACAATAATCTCTCCCTCAATGTCAACAAAACCAAGGAGATTGTCATCGACTTCAAGAAGCGTAAAGGAGAACTTGCCCCTGTCTACATCAATGGGGATGATGTAGAAATGGGTGACAGCTTCAAGTTTTTATGTGTCCAGATCACCAACAACCTGTCCTGGTTCCTCTATGCAGACGCTATAGTTAAGAAAGCCCACCAACACCTTTTCTTTCTCAGAAGACTAAGGAAATTTGGCATGTCCACTACGACTCTCAACAACGTCTACAGATGCACCATAGAAAGCATTCTTTCTGGTTGTATCACAGCTTGGTATGGCTCCTGCTCTGTTCAAGACCGCAATAAAGTACAAAGGGTCGTGAACGAAGCCCAGTCCATCACGCAAACCAGCCTCCCATCCATTGACACTGTCTACGCTTCCCACTACCTCAGAAAAGCAGCCAGCATAATTAAGGACCCCACGCAACCTGGACATTCTCTCTTCCACCTTCTTCCATCAGGAAAAAGATACAGAAGTCTGAGGATAAGTACCGACTGACTCAAGAACAGCTTCTTCCCCTGCTGCCATTAGACTTTTGAATGGACCTACCTCGCATTAAGTTGATCTTTCTCTACACCCCAGCTATGACTGTAACATTGCATTGTGCACTCTCTCCTTTCCTTCTCTATGTACGGTATGCTTTGTCTGTATAGCGTGCAAGAAACAATATGTTTCACTGTATGCTCATTCATGTGACAATAATAAATCAAATAAGTTCATTGTTGGGCAGGAAAGTTGCTGGGAAGGGTGTGTGCTGAACACACTCAGTCATGTTCTGTTCAGCTCAATATTTATGCATCCGTGTGGAGCACGGTGAATTTCTTGGTGGGGGCGGGCAGGAAGTCACCCATCCCACCCCAACATTACCTCTTGGGTTCGAAGGTGCGACCAGACAGCCATTCACTCAGTGCAGGGCAGGAGGTCCGGATTGTGCTTCTTGCACTGTGTCCAAGAGAAGTTTAGCAAATCCTCCCCCAGAGACATTCCTCCAGGCCATCCAGAAAAGGCGAGAGGTCCTGTTTCCTCAGAATGTGAGGGGAAGACCCTCCCATCTTCCTACAGTGGCCTGGGAGCAGGAATCCAAGAAAAGAACTGGATTACAGTGCAGGAAGAGGATGCATGATCTGCCGTATGAACCAAGAAAAATGAACTATATTACACCACATAAAAAAGTTGGAAAGATCTCAATGCAAACACAAAAAGATGCTGCAGGTTCCTCCTATTCCTTTAGCTTATAAAAGCAAATTACTGCTGATGCTGGGATTTGAAACCAAAAGAGAAAATGCTGGAAAATCTCAACAGGTCTGGCAGCAGCTGTAAGGAGACAAAAGAGCTGATGTTTCGAGCCCAGATGACCCTTTGTCAAAGCTCATTGTCATTGTCATTCCCTCTTTTCTCTCTGACACACGAACCTTCTCTCAACTCCTTTCTTTTTCTGTGTCTTTGTCACTGGATCACCGTCGCTAGGTAACAGTAAAGCTTTTTCTACTTTGTTTTTGTTTCCAGAACCATCGAACTCTCAGCCCCTTTCAACTCATCTCTTTAACTTCAAGGACTGTGAGACCTCATTCAAAAATTATATCTGCAAACAAACCCAAAAGGCTCGAAACCTTTTAGTTCCAAACCTAATCAGACTCCCAGGCACCAAGGTTCATCAATAAAACCTAAATCAAACAGAAAATATTTTTACCATTCTCAAAATATATATTCAATTTAAAATTTTACATTGTTCACCATATAACTGTTTGTGAGTCTCTCAGAATCAGAATCATAGAATCCCTACAGTGCAGAAGGAGGCCGTTCGGCCCATCAATCCTGCACCGATAACATTCCCACCCAGGCCCTAACCCCGTAACCCCACGTATCTACCCTAATAGTCCCCCTGATACTAAGGGGCAATTTAACATGGCCAATCAACCTAACCCGCACATCTTTGGACTCATGGGTTCCATTTTTCTGGATCAGTTAAGACTCCAGAATGTTAGCCCCAAATCATGTCCAATCAGGAGCTTCTATTGATTGAGTTCTCCCAAATTATCACCAGAGTGTTTAGTCTATAATGTCACATGTGCAGGATTAGGCAACGCCCATCAGTTGTCAGTGTACTGCTTGGCCAGTGCTCCTGTCAACTAATTCTCACTGCTAACTGTGCTGTGACCTCGGGAGATGTGCTCATCGATTTCATTGTGTGAAGATACTGTGCCTTTAAGAAATGTATTTTGGTCATGTTTCTGTTTTAACAGTCTGTTCTAACCGCTGGGTCTGTATCTGACAGCCCTGTATCGTTACTGCAGCAGCATAATTGCTCTTAATTGCTAGAGTAAGAAGTCTTACAACACCAGGTTAAAGTCCAACAGGTTTATTTGGAATCACGAGCTTTCGGAGCGCTGCTCCTTTAGACTGATGAAGGGGCAGCGCTCTGAAAGCACGTGATTCCAAATAAACCTGTTGAACTTTAACCTGGTGTTGTGAGACTTCTTACTGTGCCCACCCCAGTCCAACACCGGCATCTCCACATCTTAATTGCTCGAATGTTTGTTTTAATCACACAAGTTCAAGATGAAGGGCACGAGGTTTGGAGGGGGATGCGAGGAAAAACTTTTTTTTGCCTAGAGGGTGGTGTCAGTCTGGAATGCGCTGCCTGGGAGGGTGGTAGAGGCAGGTTGCCTCACGTTGTTTAAAAAGGACCTGGATGAGCCCTTGACATGGGATGACATTCAAGGCTATGGGCCAAGCGTTGCTAAATGGGATTAGGTGGGAGGTCAGGTGTCTCACACGTGTCGGTGCAGACCCAATGGACCAAAGGGCCTCTTCTGCATTGTATGATTCTATGAATTTGGACTGTTGTTATTGTTCTCCTGGAGTTTTGCAGAGTAGGACTTGATTGGGTTGATTGACAGTATATCAGGTGACTGGGTGGAGCTAGGCTTACACAGAAATATCAATGGCAATCCGCTGCTTGGGATCTTTGGAGAGAGGTTGTTTTCTCGGTGTCTCTTTCTCTGGAGTTGGAGACTGGAATCTGCCAGGAAATAAGTCTTTTTCTCTGAGATTCTGCTGTTGGGGGTGGATCTTTGTTTGGAGGTGGTTGTATGAGAGTCAGAAGACTGATATCTGCTTGGATCTCTGTCCCGAGGTGTTAAAACGCTGGAAATCTAGCATCCGTGTGAGCATATCTATTTTTGATGCTAACTGGTTCTGAAGAAGGGATTTATGTCTATGGCTGATGCTCAAATTGGATCAATAGAGGTAGCTACTGTTAAGAATTATAACTTGTCATGTTTAAGCACTTAAATTGGTAAAAGCTATGTTAATTCTTTTTGTTATCTTCTAACTGTGTTCTTAAATGAAGTATGTTTTGACACAAGTTTCCTAGTGGGTCACTTGGAGTCATACCTGGAGTGGAATATCTTATCTTCACCCTAATGCCAAAATCATAAGAAGTTAGCATCTAAGCTAACTTCAGAATATACCTTGGAGTTTCTGGCCTTGTCCCTTACCAGTTGCACTTACCGTAGCATTTGCATTATCATCAGTTGTGAGCTGTTAACTCGTGAGGTCTCATGTTAGCTACATGTGTCCCAAGGTTCATTACGAATACCTTTGCAGGGGAGAGACTGCAGTTGGACACTATAGTCAGGACAATCGAGGCTATCAAAGTGTCTGGAGGGAGGTGTGATGGGCATGAACAATGCTGAATGTCTTTCCTTGGTGATTGCTGATTTCAGCGACAATGCAGCTGAACGAGACAATGTTACAACAGGCACATTAGCCTAGGCTGCAAGAGGGACTTGGGGGCTGTGTGTGTGCGTCTGGCTGATGCCATTACCAGACCTCACACGAAGAGTTGTTCTCCATGAATTGAGTAAGTAATTAGCAGGGTTCCCCTTCACTCAGCCCAAAGGAGAGTCATTAACACCTCCCACACACTTTGAGACACTGCCATATATTTTTTCCTGAAGCTCTGTTGAACTGCATCATTACTTTTGAAAGTAGAAGCTAGTTTGTGTTCTGTATGTGAGTGCTTTCAGTGCTTTCCAACTTCCCCCTGTCACCTCCCCCACCCCAAGTTCCTCCCATCCTCCTCCATAGTCGCCACCTCCAAATTCCCCCCCCCCCCCCCCGCCTGTGACCATTCTGCATCCCCCAATACTCTTGACTCCATTATTATTCTTATATATATTCACGTTCTCCCTCCCTTCCCTTTGAAGTTGAATCTGATCACTCCTGTTCTCGAAGCCAACTGCAGGCCCGTTTTCAGAGAGACCCCCCCCGCCGGCCCAACTAACACACACACCGGCCAGAAGACTCGATCTTCTATTATTCCGGATCCAACTTCCTGCCTTGAATGTGACTGTAGCCTCTGTGTCCCAGTACCATCCTTCCAACTCCCAGGACCAAACACTCAATCATGGATCATGCCCTTTGCGCACTGTTCTCTAAGACCATCACTTCCCAGAGAGGTTATCCCCTACCCAAGACTGGGGACCAAGACATTCATGCCATGCCTTCAAGGACAGGCTAACTGCATTCCCCAGACAGCCTCTTAAACACGTCCCCGATGGGCTAGCCTCATTCCCTGAAGAGTCTACTAAAGTCTCCTACCCTTCCCCACTTATCTTCCTCACCCCTAACCCCACTAAGTCCTGCCTCTATCTCACCCTGCCCTGCTGGTCCACCTTGCCCCCCCCCCCCCCTCCCTCCCTCCCCTGGCACCCTGCCTCTGTCTCACCCTTCTCCATTGGTCAACCCCAGCCCCTGGTCCTGCCTCTGTCTTCACCAGTTGCAAATTCCCCTCTAAGCCAAGCACCATCTTGACCTGGAACTATATCGCTATTCCGTCACTATTTGTGGATCAAAATTCCAGAATTCCCATCCTAACAGCACGGTAGGAGTACCTGCATTGATTCAAGTAGGCAGCTCACTGCCACCTTCTCAAGGGCAATTAGGGATGGGCAGCAAATGCTGGCCTACATAGTGATGCCCACATTCCATGAAGGAATTAGAAAAGGAAGATAATGCCATTAACACTTGGGCATTGACTAAAACAGGTGGCCAAGTTCCTGATTTAAGAGGATGAAAGAGAAATTTAACTTGGAACCAAGGTAGAGAGGGGAATCTGAAGAAAAGATAGATTGAAAAACTTTGGTCAGAATTTAATGGAACTTGAGTGGGGGAAAGAGCTTGGCTTTTGAGGGTAGGCCCTCAAAACTGATCAGGATCCGGCCTACCCAGGGGTGGAAATCCCACCTGCCGAGGGCTCCTGGCAGTCCGAGACTGGCAGCTCTCTATGGCCAGAAGCGCCATAATGGATCTTACCTGTCATGCGCTCAGGGAAAAGGCCTGTGATCCCCAAGGGATGTGGGCTGTTGGTGAGTGATGGTGGGATGGGGGATGGGGTTACGTGGAGGTGGTCTTGGGAGAAGAGGCAGGTGTGGTGGTGGCTGGGGAACATGGTCAGAGGAAAGAGCAGGGGTGTGACTTTTAGTGGACAACCCTGCCCGGTGCTGGGGTCGCTTTATCAGGCACTAAGTGCTGACCACCCCACCAAGCCAGTAGGCCCCAGGTAAACCTGTCCAAGTTGGCAGGGCAGCCTCCATGATAAGCCATGTCGCCTGCATTTAATCCCTGAGCCTCCATTAAAGTCTGGTGAGATCAGGGATAATTGGCTTAATAATGAGCCTAATTGACAACCCGCCACGGACAGACAAGCTTCTCCCACGGGCCCCTTCCAAACTCCAACATATTCGCAGGAGATTTTTCCAGCTCCAGGAAGCTGATGCGTGGCATCCGTGATTAAGTGAGCCCGGCCGCCATGTTTCCCATAGCAACGGGCTGCATTATAAATGCTGACCTAGCCAGCAAAGCCCACATCCTTGGAATGAATATAAAAAAAATTAATGCAGCCACTTTTAAATTTTAAATGGAAAAATGCCATGTACTTTCTATTAAAGCTTAATAACTTCAAATGTGGCCTTGATTATATACATGAGGACAGTCATAACAAACAATTAAGTTAATAAAGACATAAGCTACAGTCAGCATGAACCCATCATGCTCTCAATAAAGGTTATTTGCTCTAATTTACTGAAGCTTGTTCTGAAGAGATGTTTCGCTCTCGACATGTTTGATTTTCTGCTTTTGTTTATTTATTTTAGTCCAGTTTTTGTAAGTTGCTGTAGTCTGCACAGTCTCCTCAAGCTGCTCATTTCCCTGAAGAGCGTTTCTGAAGACCCTGTACAACCTTTGACGCGTTGTTGTTCCCATTACAGCTATCCGCGAATTTCCAAGTGATCTTTTTACCAATAAGGAGAGGCGACACGGAGGAGTATTACTTCATATAGCAGGAGTGAGTATACTTACATTTACAAATGTTTCATTGGGAAAATGTCCATAGCATTGGAAAATGCATGTTAGAGCCACAGTCTTTCCTATTTTATTTTATGACAATATACAATTGGGATAAACCACAGAATCCTGACAGTGTAGAAAGAGACCCATTGAGTCTGCACCAACTCTCCAAAAGAGCATCCCACCCAGGGCCTCCCCTCCGCCCTATCCCCATAACCCTTGCATTTACCATGGCTAATCCACCTAACCTACACAACTTTAGACACTAAGGGGCAATTTACCATGGTTAATCCATCTAACCTACACATCTTTAGACACTAAGGGCACGATTTTACCATTTGGAGTCTGAGGGCCGGATCCGGGCGTAATGCAGATCTGAGCCTGGAATCCTCTTTGCAGCGCGCCCATACGCTTTTTGCCGGCTCCAGTCCGATCCGCGCAGTGGGCGGGGCTTAGCGTTGCCGGAACGATCGGAGCTCTGAACTGCACATGCGCAGTTTGAAAAAAAATCTGAAGCAGCGCGCCCGGGCACGAAAGAAAAAAACAGCAGAGAGAGCAGGGGGGGGGGGGGGGGGGGGGGTCTGCCAGGGAGGCCTGCCTCCCAGGGGGGTCTGATCCGGGGGTGGGGGGGGGGCGGTGGTCTTCCAGGGAGGCCTGCCTCCCAGGGGGGTCTGATCCGGGGGTGGGGGGGGGGGGGGCGGTGGTCTTCCAGGGGGGCCTGCCTCCCAGGGGGGTCTGATCCGGGGTGGGAGGGGGGGTCTGCCAGGGTGTTTAGTGGGGGGTCTGCGAAGGATGGTCGAGGAGGATGGGCCTCGGAGGTTCCCCTGCAGAATAGAAATCTGCTTCGGATTTTTATTCTGCAGGTCACTTACAGCGCGGATCTGGAATGGACCAGAAGACGGTAAAGTGGGATTTGGCGGTAGAGTTGGGCGCGCGGTTCATTAAGTCGATTTAAGTGCATGCTAACGCATTTAAATCGTCGGGCCGCCCGATTCGGGCGCGGACCGGACCCGCGCCCGAATCGGGTGTCGGTAAAGCCACGATCTGCTCGGATTCGGGTGCAGATCACGTTAAAGGCCCGACGCCCGACTTTACCGAGGGCCCTAAGTGGCAATTTATCATGACTAATCCACCTAACCTACACATCTTTAGACACTAAATGGCAATTTATCATGGCCAACCCATCTAACCTGCACATCTTTGGAGTGTGGGAGGAAACTGGAGCACCTGGAGGAAATCCACGCACACATGGGGAGAACATGCAAACTCCACACAGACAGTCACCCAAGGCCGGGATTGAACTCGAGTCCCTGGCGCTGTGAGGCAGCAGCACTAACCACTGTGCCGTCGTGCTGTCTTTCAATAATTCTTACCCATCATCAACTCATATATGGGTAAATTGTATTCATTTTGTCCATGATTGACTTTCCACTCATTAATTTTCCAACTCACATTGGTGTGAGGGAGTCATCTCACCACAGGGAACAACTCAGATATTCCACCTTATTTTCTTGTAAGAATTTACCCCTTAGCTTTTAGGTCTGTGTAAATCACAGGAACTAGCAAAACCAAAGTTACCCATGTTATTTGTTGTAGATGATTGAAGCAAGATGAGTCGCTAAATTGAGGAAACTGGTTTAGATGTTGAGTGAGTAACAGGCCCGCCCAGATACGCAGGTACAAACGTGATTGAAAGCTGCAGTTCAGGCACACACACATGCTGCATCATGCAGGAGATATTGTACAGGGGGATAAAGTCTTCAGCCCAGCAGCACTTCCCTCAATCCATGTCAAAAAGCTGCTTTAAATTAAATAATGAACCAACTGACCATCATCTCCATCAACCACCACACTGGCAAGTGATGAGGAAGCAGGTTTAAGCTGTGTCAGGCGCCTTCATAGAATCCCTACAGTGCAGAAGGAGATAATTCGGCCCATCGATCCTGCACCCACAACAATCCCACCCAGTCCCTATTCCCGTAACCCCACCTATCCACCCTGCTAACCCCCTGACACTAGGGTCAATTTAGCATGGCCAATCCACCTTATCCGTACATCTTTGGAGTACGGGAGGAAACCAGAGCACCCAGAGGAAGCCCACGCAGACAACGAACAAAGAATAAAGAAAATTGCAGCACAGAAACAGGCCCTTCGGCCCTCCAAGCCTGCACCGACTATGTTGCCTAACTGAACTAAAACCCCCTACCTTTCTGGGGACTATATCCCTCCATCCCCATCCTATTCATGTATTTGTCAAGACGCCCCTTAAAAGCCACTATCATATCTGCTTCCACTACCTCCCCTGGCAGCGAGTTCCAGGTACCCATTACCCTCTATATAAAAAAACTTGCCTTGTGCAAATCCCTTAAACCTTGCCACTCACACCTTAAACTTATGCCCCCTAGTAATTGACTCTTCCACCCTGGGAAAAAGCTTCTGACTATCCACTCTGTCCATACCCCTCATAATCTTGTAGACTTCTATCAGGTCGCCCCTTAATCTCCATCATTCCAGTGAAAACAAACCAAGTTTCTCCAAAACCTCTTCATAGCTAATGCCCTCCATACCAGGCAACATCCTGGTAAATCTTTTCTGTACCCTCTCCAATGCCTCCACATCCTTCTGGTAGTGTGGTGACCAGAATTGAACACTATATCCCAAGTGCGGCCTAACTAAGGTTCTATAAAGCTGCAACATGACTTGCCAATTTTTAAACTCAATGCCCCTGCCGATGAAGGCAAGCATGCTGTATGCCTTTTTGACTACCTTCTCCACTTGCATTGCCACTTTCAGTGACCTGTGTACCTGTACACCCAGATCCCTCTGCCTATCAATACTCTTAAGGGTTCTGGCATTTACTGTATATTTCCTAGATAGAGGGGGAGAACGTGCAAACTCCACACAGGCAGTCACCCTAGGTCGAAATTGAACCCAGGTCCATGGTGCTGTGAGGCAGCGGTGCTCACCACTGTGCCACCCTAGCATAACAAAGTTCAGGGAATCAAGGAAAGGTCATTTGGCTTCCCTAGCTTAATTCCGTGGAATGTTTAAAAGTATCTTATTAATACCATTTCATAAATTATATGCATCAACATCTTATTTCTAGTCTCAGAAGCTTAAGTTCCTCTAATCTTTCCTCATAACTCATTCTCTTTACATTTAAGATTAGCCTAATTGACCTTTCAAATGCAAGTATAACTCTTCTGTAGTGTGGTGACCATAGCCTAACACTATTCTAAGTGTGGTCTAGGCAGTGCATTATAAAATGTTAGCACAACTTCAGTTAGCAGTATGCTTTCTTTTCTTGTTCTATATCCTGTGAATCTATGATTTTAAAATGTTTTGCCACAATATCTGACTCCTTTATAAATCTTACTGTTCTAAATTTATCCCATTCATTGTAATATGCCATGATTTCTGAGTATGTTGAATTCATTATATCTAGCTTGTGTTAATTTCAATGCATGATATGTGTTTGTATCTTTGCATAACTGATCTAAATGCAAATATTTTGCTATGTCTCCTATGGCTATTGCTCACCTGATCCTTGTGTCATCAGCAAAATTTGACCAGTTTACAATTCTTTTCAGTATCCAGTCTATTTTATGCCAATTAAAAACTATAAAGACCACAGTAGACCATTATGGGATTCCACACAACACTTGCTCCCCAGTCAGACATTAATGTTGGCCAATTACTGTGAGTGGTTTTCCGAGGTAAGAGTGGAGTTGTTGCCAAACCCAAGTATAGCACGGGAAGGAAGTCCTGACTG
Organism: Mustelus asterias; assembly: GCF_964213995.1. NCBI lineage: Eukaryota > Metazoa > Chordata > Chondrichthyes > Carcharhiniformes > Triakidae > Mustelus > Mustelus asterias. The sequence continues at coordinate 68,636,980 of NC_135818.1, forward strand.
GAACCCATGAAATGCTCAGGTTCACTGGGTCAGTGTAGTTACTATCAACTCTACAGTTCCCACGCAGGAAAACACAGTGCTGCAGCAAGTTGAGTGACCAGGGCAGGTCAAGTAAGGTAAGAGGAACTTGTCACACCTTCCAAGAATGTTTTGCACTGAGCATTTCTGTCATTCAAAATGCTTAACGTCTCACTGTGTTGAAGAGCCATGAGGTGGAGATGCCGGCGTTGGACTGGGGTGGGCACAGTAAGAAGTCTCACAACACCAGGTTAAAGTCCAACAGGTTTATTTGGAATCACGAGCTTTCGGAGCGCTGGTCACTCACCTGATAAATGTGTTGGACTTTAACCTGGTGTTGTGAGACTTCTTACTGTGTTAAAGAGTTTCTAGAGTTTACTACTAATGTTCTTATGAAGAACCTCGTCAACCTCCTACCTCTACCTGAAATGGTGAGGTGAAGGCCCAATGGTATTATTGCTAGACTATTAATCCAGAAACTCAGCTAATGTTCTGGGGACCTGGGTTCTATCCCACCACGGCAGATGGTGGAACCGATAAAAAGTGTCTGGAATTAAGAATCTATTGATGACTGTGAAACCATTGTCAATTGTCAGGAAAACCCATCTGGTTCACTAATGTCCTTTAGGGAAGGAAATCTGCCGTCCTTATCTGGTCTGGCCTACATGTGACTCCAGAGCCACAGCAATGTGGTTGACTCTCAACTGTCCTTGGGCAACTAGGATGGGCAATAAATGCTGGCCAGCCAGCGACACCCACGTCCCATGAAGGAATAAAAAGAAAATGGTCCTTCACTCATAGCCTTATATGAAATAAAGCTGTTTGTTTCATGCACTTTGTATCACATCCATTATGGCCTGTCCGTTAACCTCACGGTAACCAGAGGACATTCTTTTGATGTGTTTCTTAAAGAAGAGGATAATACAAGAGAGAGGTTGGCCACAGGTGATGACCATAGCTGCTGGCCCCAATCTCAGCCCTCGCCCATTCAACAGACAGGCAGCTTTGGAAATCCTGGGGAAGCAGCTGGGAAAAGAAACATAGAAACCCTACAGTGCAGAAGGAGGCCATTCGGCCCATCGAGTCTGCACCGACCACAATCCCACCCAGGCCCTACCCCCACATATTTACCCGCTAATCCCTCTAACTACGCATCTCAGGGACAATTTTTAACCTGGCCAATCAACCTAACCCGCACATCTTTGGACTGTGGGAGGAAACCGGAGCACCCGGAGGAAACCCACGCAGACACGAGGAGAATGTGCAAACTCCACACAGACAGTGACCCGAGCTGGGAATCGAACCCAGGACCCTGGAGCTGTGAAGCAGCAGTGCTAACCACTGTGCTACCGTGCCGCCCACATGGTGATGGAGATGGAAAAGTTGAATGCCATTTGTGGGTTTATCATGACATTTTCAAGTGATTGTACTTTACATTGTGGAGGCAATATGAATCCACCACATTCAGCAGGATTAGGATGAATCTGCAGTTAAAATAACAATGCTAATACTTATCTTCCAATTTACTGTTCGATTCCTGGCTGTTGTCATCTCAACTGGGGGCCTTTCTTAAGCGTATGCGCTGACTTGGAGATAACCTCAATAATATATGCTAATTGTAGGTATTTAGAGTCATAGAAACATAGAACCCCTACAGTGCAGAAGGAGGCCATTTGGCCCATCGAGTCTGCACCGACAACAATCCCACCCAGGCCCTATCCTCACAACCCCACACATCTACCCCACTATTCCCTCTAACCTACACATCCTGGGACGCTATGGGCAAATTAGCATGGCCAATCAACCTAACCCGCACATCTTTGGAGTCACAGCATCTTAGTGTTTGAACAGACTTCAGAGTGGGAGAGCCACAGTGGACACCCCTCCCCTAAAAAACAGGAAGAAAAGTATGTCCTCCAAAGTAAATCAAATCTTCCTAATGTGGGTCCAGGAGGTTGCAGGATTTCTCCTCTGTGTCCTGCACAAGAAGTATAGGACTCTTTTTTTATTCGTTCATGGAACGTGGGCATCACTGGCTATGCTGGCATTTATTGCCCATCTCTAATTGCCCTTGAAAAGGTGTTGGTGAGCTGCCTTCTTGAACTGCTACAGTCCATGTAGTGTAGGTACACCCACAGTGCTGTTAGAGAGGGAGTTCCAGGATTTTGACCCAGTAACAGTGAAGGAATATGTTTCCCAGTCAGGGTGGCGAGTGACTTGAAGGGAAACCTCTAGGTAAAATGTTCCACTGTGCCTGCTGCCCTTGCTTTTCTAGATGGTAGCAGTCATAGGTTTAAAAGGTGCTGCCTAAGGAGCATTGGTGGGTTCCTGTAGTGCATATTGTAGATGATACACACACGCTCACACACACTCACACACACACGCACACACACGTGCGCACCCACGCACACACACATGCACACACACGCACACATATACACGCACGCATGCAGACATACACGCACACAAGCACGCATGCACGTGCATACACACATGCACACACATGCACACACACACACGTATGCACACACAGATGCACGCACGCACACACATGAACGCAGGCACACACACATTCATGCACACACACACACACGCCGTTTTAGGTTATCATTCAGATTATGGATGCACTAGAGTGGTTATGGATACAGAATTGGTCATTTGTGGAAATGGCATCAAGGAGGTAGTATGAATATATGAGGTTGTGTTCACAAGGGAGCTTTCTGAGCTGATGGCATCTTTGTATGTGGAAGGAGGATATCAATAGGTCTGTTTATGCATTGGCCAGGTGCTGTTCAAGATAAGGCCTCTGTATCAGATTGACGTGAAGCTCTCGCAGCCACCAACACATTTGTCTTCAGCAGCAGTTTCATGGTCACTATTACCGACGCCGGTCATTTTTATCTCCAGATTGATTTTTAAACTGATTTCAAGTTCCGCGACTTGCATCTTGGAATCTGAGCTCAGTTAGTAATGGATGCACGGCAATTCCCCACGTCCTGCCTCTGCCCACTGCAATAATGCCTGAAAATCCCAAAAAATAAGAAAACCCACTCTCCTGAACTCTTACGGGATTGTGTTCTTCTGGAACGGCCCTGCTCCTTGGGATACTTTCCTGTTGTCCTTGGACTGACTGCCTGACATATTTTCAAATATATCTATGTCGAATATGAGAATGCCTTGAAGCCCTTGATGTTAAGACTGGAAGCTTGAACTCAGCTTTGATGCTGCCATCCCCAGACCTTGAGGCCGGTATTTTGTGACCTCGCCCACCCGAGGCCAATGGAGAATGGCATTCTGCGAGTATCGCCCGCCCCAATTCTGGAGCGGGCAAGGAGGTAAAATTCTGGCCTGAGTTTCTGTTTCTTAGATGTCGTTTTGCTTCCTTGGCTGCAAGTCTCACTTAAGTCACCTTATTTTGATTCTCACTGGAACTAGTAATAGTAATTCTGCTGTTCCAGAAGCCTTTCGTTTCATGATGCCTTTGGAGAGCTGTGTCAAGATGCCACTTGCATTCAATTATTCCTTTTTATTTTGGTTTCCATCAACATATCGCATGGGGTCAAAGCACAGAAAAGAACCCTCTTTGTATCATAACCGGTGATTCCTGCTGCAAATAGAACATAGAACAGTACAGCACAGAACAGGCCCTTCGGCCCACGATGTTGTGCCGAGCTTTATCTGAAACCAAGATCAAGCTATCCCACTCCCTATCATCCTGGTGTGCTCCATGTGCCTATCCAATAACCGCTTAAATGTTCCTAAAGTGTCTGACTCCACTATCACTGCAGGCAGTCCATTCCACACCCCAACCACTCTCTGCGTAACGAACCTACCTCTGATATCCTTCCTATATCTCCCACCACGAACCCTATAGTTATGCCCCCTTGTAATAGCTCCATCCACCCGAGGAAATAGTCTTTGAACGTTCACTCGATCTATCCCCTTCATCATTTTATAAACCTCTATTACGTCTCCCCTCAGCCTCCTCCGCTCCAGAGAGAACAGCCCTAGCTCCCTCAACCTTTCCTCATAAGACCTACCCTCCAAACCAGGCAGCATCCTGGTAAATCTCCTCTGCACTCTTTCCAGTGCTTCCACATCCTTCTTATAGTGAGGTGACCAGAACTGCACACGATATTCCAAATGTGGTCTCACCAAGGTCCTGTACAGTTGCAGCATAACCCCACGGCTCTTAAACTCCAACCCCCTGTTAATAAAAGCTAACACACTATAGGCCTTCTTCACAGCTCTATCCACTTGAGTGGCAATCTTTAGAGATCTGTGGATATGGACCCCAAGATCTCTCTGTTCCTCCACAGTCTTCAGAACCCTACCTTTGACCCTGTAATCCACATTTAATTTAGTCCTACCAAAATGAATCACCTCACATTTATCAGGGTTAAACTCCATTTGCCATTTTTCAGCCCAGCTTTGCATCCTATCTATGTCTCTTTGCAGCCTACAACAGCCCTCCACCTCATCCACTACTCCACCAATCTTGGTGTCATCAGCAAATTTACTGATCCACCCTTCAGCCCCCTCCTCTAAGTCATTAATAAAAATCACAAAGAGCAGAGGACCAAGCACTGATCCCTGCGGCACTCCGCTAGCAACCTGCCTCCAATCCGAAAATTTTCCATCGACCACCATCGGCTGTCTTCGATCAGACAGCCAGTTACCTATCCAATCGGCCAACTTTCCCTCTATCCCACACCTCCTCACTTTCATCATAAGCCGACCATGGGGGACCTTATCAAACGCCTTACTAAAATCCATGTATATGACATCAACTGCCCTACCTTCATCAACACACTTCGTTACCTCCTCAAAAAAGTCAATCAAATTTGTGAGGCACGACTTGCCCTTCACGAATCCGGGCTGACTATCCCGGATTAATCCGCATCTTTCTAAATGGTCGTAAATCCCATCCCTAAGGACCTTTTCCATCAATTTATCAACCACCGAAGTAAGACTAACCGGTCTATAATTACCAGGGTCATTTCTATTCCCTTTCTTAAACAGAGGAACAACATTCGCCACTCTCCAGTCCTCTGGCACCATCCCCATGGACAGTGAGGACCCAAAGATCAAAGCCAAAGGCTCTGCAATCTCATCCCTTGCCTCCCAAAGAATCCTAGGATATATTTCATCAGGCCCAGGGACTTATCGACCTTCAGTTTATTCAAAACTCCCAGGACATCCTCCCTCCGAACATCTATTTCCTCCAGCCTATTAGCCTGTAACACCTTCTCTTCCTCAAAAACATGGCCCCTCTCCTTGGTGAACACTGAAGAAAAGTATTCATTCATCACCTCGCCTATCTCTACTGACTCCATACACAAGTTCCCACTACTGTCCTTGACCGGCCCTAACCTCACCCTGGTCATTCTTTTATTCCTCACATAAGAGTAAAAAGCCTTGGGGTTTTCCTTGATCCGACCCGCCAAGGACTTCTCATGTCCCCTCCTAGCTCTCCTAAGCCCCTTTTTCAGCTCGTTCCTTGCTAACTTGTAACCCTCAATGGAGCCATCTGAACCTTGTTTCCTCATCCCTACATAAGCTTCCCTTTTCCTTTTCACAAGACATTCCACCTCTTTCGTGAACCATGGTTCCCTCACTCGGCCATTTCCTCCCTGCCTGACAGGGACATACCTATCAAGGACACCCAGTATTTGTTCCTTGAAAACGTTCCTTGAAAAATGAGCATGAAATACTTCACCATGAGTGACTTGATGGAACTTCTCAATAAAAACTGCAATAAGCTGGCTGATGCCAACGCTCCATTAACAGTTTCTAGATCAGTTAGCCAACAAAATGGTTTAATTTGGAATTATTTGTCTTTCATAGAATCTGCAGTGCAGAAGGAGGCTATTTGGCCCATCGAGTCTGCACCGACCACAATCCCACCCAGGCCCTATCCCCACAACTCCATACATTTACCCTAGCTAGTCCCCCTGACACCAAGGGGCAATTTAGCATGGCTAATCCACCTAAACTGCACATCTTTGGACAATGGGAGGAATCCTACGCAGACACGGGGAGAATGTGCAAACTCCACACCGACAGCGACCCAAGCCGGGAATCGAACCTGGGTCCCTGGGGCTGTGAGGCAGCAGTGCTAAGCACTGTGCCAGTGTGCCGCTGAAGGTGGAAGAGACAATATAAATTGTCTTCAACAACAAAAACAGAAAATGCTAAAAATCTCAGCAGGTCTGACAGCATCTATAAAGAGAGAATACAGCCAATGTTTCAAGTCATGTTTACCCAGACTCGAAGCATTGGCCCTGATCTCTCTTCACAGATGCTGTCAGACTTGCTGAGATTTTCCAGCATTTTCTGTTTTTATTTCTGTATTTTGCCTTTATCTTAAAGTAAATTGTCTTTCTGAGGAACTGGACAATGGTTGCTGTCTTTCATCCCGGGGACCTGAATATGATTCAAGCAGATACTGACAGGGTGAAAATGTTCTTCTTCAGCCTTACTAACACTGTTAGAAGGTAGCAGGTTCGAACTGCACTCCGGACAGTTGAGAGAATCTAGGCTGAAGCTCCATTGCAGTACATGGGATGTGCTGCACTGCCAGAGATGCCATCTTTTATCCCAAATGCAGTCTGCCCTCCCACGGGGGTATAAACGATTTAGTGGCACAGCTTCAAAGAAGATCGAGGGAGCTCTCCCCGTGTCCTGGTGAATATCTATCCCTCAACCAGCATCATAAGCTCATAAGATATAGGAGCAGAATTAGATCATTCAGCCCATCAAGTTTGCTCCGCCATTCAACCATGGCTGATCAGTGAATTAGACTTTCTTTATTCGTTCGTGGGATGTGGGCATTGCTGGCTGAGCCAGCATTCATTGCCCATCTCTGCAGGCATTTAAAAGTCAACCACATTTGGAGTCAGGTGTAGGCCCGACCAGGGAAGGATGACAGATTTCTTTCCCTAAAGTGAACCAGATGGGCTTTTACGAGAATTGACAATGGTTTCATGGTCATCATTGGACTTTTAATTCAAGTTTTGTTATTGAATTCAAATTTCACCATCTGCTGAACCCGGTTCCCCGGGGCATTATCCTGGGTCTCTGGATTACTAGTCCGGTGACAATACACTTCGCCACTGCCTCTCCTTATCTGATCATTGGCCCATTTCTGTATGGGGAAGCTTGTTGTGGAAATTGGCTGTTGCATTTTCTACATTATGAACAAACGAATACACTTCAAAAAAAGCATTTCAGTGGCTGTTAGTGGATATCCTGAGGCTGTAAAAGGCACTTAGAAATGCAAAGCTTTCATTTCCCTCACTAGCCAACTTGAAATGATCTTGGGTGATTTGAAGATGTCTCATAGGGCCCTGCTAGCACCAAATATTGCAGCAGAGCTCGGACTAAAACATTGCCATTCTAATTTGAAACTGACTTCAGCTAGGTGAGGGTGACTGCCCTTGACATCAAGGCACCATTTGGTGGAGTGTGGCATCAAGATGCCCTAGCAACATTGATTGGAATCAAGGAAAAAGCTCTCCATTGGTTGCGGTCATAATGTGGAGATGCCGGCATTGGACTGGGGTAAACACAGTAAGAGTTTTAACAACACCAGGTTAAAGTCCAACAGGTTTATTTGTTAGCAAATGCCATTAGCTTTCGGAGCCCTGCCCCTTCGTCAGATGGAGTGGATATCTGCTCTAGATTTGCTACCAAATAAACCTGTAGGACTTTAACCTGGTGTTGCTAAAACTCTTACTGGGGTCATACCCAGCACAATGGAAGATGGTTGTGCTCCTTAGAAGCTAATCATCTTAGCCCCAGGACATCGTTGCAGGTGTTCCTCAGGGCAGTGTTCTCGGTCCACCCATTTCCAGCTGTTTCATCAATGACCTTCCCTCTATCATAAAAATCATAAGTGGGGATGGTCGCTGATGATTGCGCAATGTTCAGCACCGTTCCCAACGCTTCAGGTACTGAAGCAGTCTGTGTCCACATGCAACAAGACCTGGACCACGTTCAGGTTTGGATTAATAATTGACCACACATGTTCCAGGCATTAATCATCCCCGACAAGACAGAATGAACCACCTTCGCTTGATGTTATTATTTCCCTTGGTGAATCCTGCACTTTCAACAGCCTGGGAGTTACCAATGACCAGAAACTTAACTGGACCAGCCATATAAATACTGTGACTACAAGAGCAGGTCAGAGGCTGAGACTTCTGTGGTAAGTAACTCGCCTCCTGACCCCTCACCAAAGCCTGTTCACAAGACAACAGTCAGGAGTTTAATGGAATATTCTCCACTCGTCTGAATGAGTGTAACTCTAACATTACTCAAGAAGCTCAACTCCATCAAGGGCAAAGTAGCCCATTTGATCAATACTCCATCCACCGCCTTAAACATCCACTCCCTCTATCACTGGCACACAATGAAAGAAGTGTGTATCCTGCAGAAGATTCACCAAGGTTCCATCAACAGAACCTCACCCATAATCTATCCGATCTAGATGGGCAAGGAAGATGCATGGGAACGCCACCATTGGCAAGTTCCCTCCAAACCTCACACTATTCTGATTTGGAGCGATATCTTTCACCCTCTCTGCGTTAAAGACCTGGAACTCCCTTCCTAACTGTGAGGCTGTGGACATATTGATCTCAGATGGAGTGCGGCAGTTCAAGAAGGCAGCTCGCCACCACCTTCTCAAGGACAGTTAGGGATGGGCAATGAACACTGGCCTTGCCAGTGACCCTCACATCCTATGAGTGACTAAAATAAAAAAGACTCCATGCCAGGTGTAGAGCTTCGCAATATTAACCCTCATGTAAGCATGAACTCAGAGTTGAAAACTGCCCCTGGGCAGGTAAGAAATTAAAACTTTACTCCAGCAGTTCCCCGAATTGGCTAACTTGGGAATCAGTAAAGGTTACATTGGTACGATAGCATGCTTTTTTTTCAGAGATTTAGACGACTGAACAATGCCTGTCCAGTGTGGTGTGAGTTTTAATTTGTATCTGGCTGTGCTGGTCCTGACTGAGGAATGTTTGTCACTGACGCTGTGTATCTACAGCGGGGTAAGTGTTACCTTCTCCAGCACTAAAATACCTCAACTTAACCGGAAGAGAAACCTTTCAGGAGTTATTTTCTTGGCCCTTGCACCTGGAAACCGAGATGGCTGCACTGTCGGAGGTGCCATCTTTCATAATGGTTGCAAGCTTCCAGGAGTAAAAATGGAGGTCAGCGTCATAAGGTGTGCGTTCCTTTAATGCTTCCCTAGGTTCCCTGGAGCATTCATTCAGGGGAGTTGGACCATTTTCACATGTAAATCCAAAGAGGTTGTAGACTGATTGGGAAAGCAGGATGGGAGAAAGTGAACGGGACACCAGCACGTCCTCATCTTCGATGGTTTCAACCCTGCTGCAGGCCCTGGTTTCTGCTACGCGGCCATCACTAATATTACAATAGGATGGTGGCAGCCTGCCTCCACTGCCTTTGTAGTGCCTATGTGGAGGGCCTCCTTATCCTGTTGTAATTTTGTTCTTTATTTTGGTTCAGTCGGGCAGCCTGGTCGGTGCAGGCTTGAAAGGCTGAAGGGCCTGTTCCTGTGCTGTAATTTTCTTTGTTCCTCTGATAGAGGACCTCTCCCTCACCCGCCCAGACCCTTGCTGTGTGTTCTCCCTGTACACTCTTCCCCAACCTCCCCAGCTCCTGTTGAGGTCAAAATGCATCTCCCGTTTAGGTGACGCAGGCTAGCATTAAGAGCAGCTACCTTCTCACAATTTTGTGTGCTGCCTTCCTTGCAAGCAACGGCTGTGAGTTAATCGTATGCTGAAGTTCCCACACTTATTTTTGTGTCTTACTGAATTTTGCGGCCTCGTTGCATCATTGGGTAGAATCCCAATAGTGCGGAAGGAGGTCATTCGGCCCATCGAGTCTGCACCGACTGTCCAGAGCATCATGCTCAGGCCCAATCCCCGTAACCCCATATATTTTACCCCATTAATTCCCCAAACCTACACATCCTGGGACACTAAGGGGCAATAGCCGATCAACCGAACCCACACATCTTTGGAGTGTGGGAGGAAACCGGAGGAAATCCACACGGACACGGGGGGGGAATGTGCAAGCTCCACACAGACAGTCACCCAAGGCCGGAATCGAACCCAGATCCCTGGCGTTGTGAAGCAGCAGTGCTAGCCACTGTGCCACCGTGCTGCATGATTTTCAAACGCAGAGGCATCCAGACACTTGCAATGATAACTGCATAGCAACCCTGCCCAATTACTGCTGAGCTGAAATGACACTATTTTCCAGTCCGCCGCATTTTAATTTTGGGAGAAGTGATAAACGAAGTCATTAAAAAAGGACCTTTGTTTAGATTATTCAACTTTTGGTCACATAGTTTAGCTTGTACAAATAAACAGAGCACACGTTGCTGTCACCATAAAACACAGAAAGAAACTAACAGCGGATTACAAGGCCAACCATGTTTGAGTAACTCAGCAGTCTAGTCAAGAAAGGTATGAAATGAAAATGTGCATCTTTTTGGCTGATTGGTATAAATTCCACAAAGCAGTGCTGTCAAAATACCTGGACTACAGCAGGCTATAAAATAAACCAGTTGGCTCATTTTAAGGCCCCAAAGAAATTTATGGATTTATGGGTGGCACAGTGGTTAGCACTGCTGCTTCACAGCTCCAGGGACCTGGGTTCAATTCCCGGCTTGGGTCACCGTCTGTGTGGAGTTTGCACATTCTCCTCGTGTCTGCGTGGGTTTCCTCCGGGTGCTCCGGTTTCCTCCCACAGTCCAAAGATGTGCGGGTTAGGTTGATTGGCCATGCTAAAATTGCCCCTTAGTGTCCTGAGATGCGTAGGTTAGAGGGATTAGTGGGTAAATATGTAAGGATATGGGGGTACGGCCTGGGTGGGATTGTGGTCGGTGCAGACTCGATGGGCCGAATGGCCTCTTTCTGTACTGTAGGGTTGCTATGATTCTATGAGGATAAGGACCACGTGCGGCACGGTGGCACAGTGCTTAACACTGCTGCCTCATAGCGCCAGGGACCTGGGTTCGATTCCCGGCTTGGGTCACTGTCTGTGTGGAATTTGCATGTTCCCCCCGTGTCTGCGTGGGCTTCCTGTGGGTGGTCCAGTTTCCTCCCACAATCTGAAAGACGTGCTGGTTAGATGCACTGGCTGACCTGGGCAGGCGCCAGAGTGTGACGACTAGGGGAATTTCACAGTAACTTCATTGCAATGTTAATATAAGCCTTACTTGTGACAAATAAATAAAAAACTGAAGGAATCAACAATTTTAAGTATCTTCGCAGAATGAAAACTATACTTAATAGGGAAGGCTGTCAATTCTCAAAGACAGCAGCCAGCATCATTCCTCCTCACCAAAAGTAAAATGCTGACAAATGCTAAAGTAGTTTGGCTGCTCTTGGGATTTCTAGCAGAGGCGACTAACCAACTCCTGTGAGACTACCAAAGTTGCTGGTGATGTATCTTGTCTTTGAAAATACTCTAAAGACCATAAGACATAGGAGCAGAATTAGGCCACTCGGCCCATCGAGTCTGCTCCGCCATTCAATCATAGCTGATATTTTTGTCATCCCCATTCCCCTGCCTTTTCCCCATAACCCCTGATCCCCTTATTAATCAAGAACCTATCTATCTCTGTCTTAAAGACACTCAATGACCTGAAAGATAACTGTAAAAATGTTTATAGCATACGCATGCAATGCTATATAAGGGTGTGACATAATATTCTTTGGCTGTCATTATTCGGAATAAATACTTGCTTGTTCACTGAAGAGTACTATTGTAAAAATATCTAGGCCACACAACTCCATGTGGATCCTCCCTGCATCCCACAGTTTTCAGCCGTATGGGTTGTTTCTCTTGGGGTTTTACCAGTCTCCTGTTCAAGTTGCGGCTGGAAACTGGAGAACATTTTCAGACAGTCAGCTCTCTCCAGTTCAGTGACTGTCTGCTGTGAATTGAAATACTTCCTTCATATCTTAAAAGCTGAGTCTTTTCCTTCAATGTGCATCAATCCAGAGGGCGACAATAACAGTCATCACAATGATGAGGTGGGTGGCATTGGGGGCAAACACTCCAACTCCCAGAGGAGATTTTAGGGGTTTTGTAGCTCAGAATGTACAAAACCATGTAGAGGGAATTCTCTGAATTGCAACAAGTTGATCAATTCTATTGGTAACTACCAACCGAAGCAGAAAGGTTTTCATTTAAAGCTTGAAAAACTTTAAAGTTAAAGTTTATTTATTAGTCAAAAGTCGGTTACATTAACACTGCAATGAAGTTACTGTGAGAATCTTCTAGTTGCCACACTCCGGTGCCTGTTCAGGTACACTGAGGGAGAATTTAGCATGGCCAATGGACCTAACCAGCATGTCTTTCGGACAGTGGGAGGAAACCGGAGCACCCGGAGGAAACACATGGGGAGAACGTACAAACTCCACACAGACAGTGACCCAAGCCAGGAATCGAACCTGAGTCCCTGTGAGGCAGCAGTGCTAACCACTGTGCCACCGTGCCGACAATATTAGTGAACCAGATGGGTTTTTACAACAATTAACAACGGTTTCATGGTAATCCGTAGATTCTTAATTCCACTTGTGGAGGCGATGGCTTAGTGGTATTATCGCTAGATTAATAATCCAGAAGCTCAGCTCATGTTCTAGGGACCCGGGTTCGAACCCTGCCGCGGCAGATGGAATGGAATTTGAATTCAATTAATAAAATCTGGAATTAAGAATCTACTGATGACCATGAAACCGTTGTCGATTGTCGTAAAAACCCATCTGGTTCACTAATGTCCTTTAGGGAAGGAAAGCTGCCGTCCTTACCTGGCCTGGCCTATACATGGTTCCAGAGCTACAACTGTGTGGTTGACTCTCAACTGCCCTCCAAGGGATGGGCAATAAGTGCTGGCCCAGTCAGTGGTGCCCATGTCCCACGAGTGAATTAAAAAATAACATAGCATGCAATTAAGTACGCAGCCCATCAATTCTTTCTGCCTTGTTTGATAACTGGCATGGCTCTTAAACCAGTCAACTGGCTGGAATGTTTTCAGAGTAGTATAGTTTGTCATTACAAGTTCTCATCTCAGTTCCCCCCAGCAGATGCCCCCTCCTGTTGCCCGCGTATGAGGATAACATGAATGTTTTGCATGGTGAATGCCACTGACTAGACAATTCTGTCTTCGGGATACAAGGAATTTGCGGGGAGGAGGGAGCGATGAATGTCGGAAAAACGAACATTTTGGGGAACAAATGAGTGACACTTGTTCTTTTCTCTTCACAGGCTGTCTACATGTTTTATGCACTGGCGATAATTTGTGACGATTTCTTTGTTCCAGCTTTAGAAAAAATATGTGAGGTACGTTAAAGGGCATTTATTTGACATTGACAAAAGTGGTGTGTGAAACTTGCAGAAAACATGAAACATTTGTTCAGCAGTAAAATGAACTCAGTTGGAGTGTGTATTTGCCTATTTTACTCAGAATGGGCTGAGTGCAAATAGAATCTGCTTTCGCAGTTCTGATGAGATGTGTGAAGTACAGCTTGATCTCATGGATTTACAGCACACTCTCAATGTTCTAGAGCACTGTGTGAACCTATAGAACTACCAAACCAGTCTGCTCCAAACATAATTGAAGGAAAGACTCAGCCACACCATGGCTTTCCAGCTGTCCCGAAGTAGTGATGAGATCTATGACACACGCCAGGTTTTACCAGAAAATGCTGGAAAATCTCAGCAGGTCTGACGGTATCTGTGGGGAGAGAATAGAGCCAATGTTTCGAGTCTTGCTGACCCTTCATCAGAGCTAAGAGCAAAGAGAATCAGACGAGATTCATACAATGAGGGTGGAGTGGGGGGTGGGGGGGGGGGCTGTAATTGGAAAAAGCCAATGTAAATGATGATGAAGAAGGCTAAGAAAGTTGTTAAAAGTGTCCATCAAGTGATCAGAATATGTGAATGGCAGAACAGAGGTATAGATTGCTAAAGGACACCCCCCCACCCCCCCCCCCCCCCCCCCAAACCCCATTGTATGAATCTCGTCTGATTCTCTTTGCTCTTAGCTCTGATGAAGAGTCAGCCAGACTCGAAACATTGGCTCTATTCTCTCCCCACAGATGCTGTCAGACCGGCTGAGATTTTCCAGCATTTTCTATTTTTGTTTCAGGTTCCAGCACCCACAGTATTTTGCTTTTATCCAGGTTTTACCAGTAAGCCCTAGTCTCACGGACTTTGTTTTGCTAATTTTATGTATCTTCAGAATGTTGCTCTGGCTTCATTTGGTAAGAATCACACTTATTATTAAAAATATTCAGAGGGTGAGGTGTAACTCCAGTATGAATGAGACAGACACTAGGGTGAGGAGTAACTCCAGTATGAATGACACAGACACGAGGGTGAGGTGTAACTCCAGTATTAATTGATTCAGACACTAGAGTGAGGAGTAACTCCAGTATGAATGAGACAGACACTAGAGTGAGGAGTAACTCCAGTATGAATGACACAGACACTAGAGTGAGGTGTAACTCCAGTATGAATGACACAGACACGAGGGTGAGGTGTAACTCCAGTATTAATTGATTCAGACACTAGGGTGAGGTGTAACTCCAGTATGAGTGAGACAGGCTCTAATAATTCAGAGAGTTGAATTAAACACTCATAATCAGAGTGATTGACCTGCAAAGTGTTTAGTGAAACAGAAAATAAAAATACTCATTGAGAAAATGACTTACGTGTTTAGTATTCAAGTTAATGTGACCAGGGACTTCTTGAAAAACGAGTGTGGTTCAAACCATTCTAAAAACGATAGGACTGATAGAATTTGCCTGGAGGTATTTCCAATATCCTGTAAATGGTCTCTTTCCTTTTTTTTGTACAGAGATTACATCTGAGTGAAGATGTAGCTGGTGCCACATTCATGGCAGCTGGAAGTTCGGCACCTGAACTGTTTGCTTCAGTTATTGGTAATGTTGCGCACGCCTCGCAGTTAATGTACCATCTAATATATTATCTTAACGGAGACAAAGTCCCACAGCACTGAGATGGGCCTTTTAAAACAACTGCACCCCCACCCCCCCCACCCCACTGCCCACCGGTTGCCTCCCAGGTCAGCCGGCCTGACACTAGCCCGCCTCTGCCCCCACCATCCCCTTGGCAATGAAGATACCACCTTTTATGGGCACTTTTCTCCTGAGGTGGGCGAGCAGAGGTGGGAATTTTCCCAACTCCCGCACCCTGCCTTGTCGAAATTCCAGGCCGTGACATGGATTCCCCCGAAACTCTGGTTGAATAATGGCCAATTGGCCATTAGACTGCAGGGGTAGCCCTTTGTCCTCTGGGTGGGGGTGGGCGGGTGGGCTCCCACTCACCCCCCCCACCACCACTGCCCTCGGGGGAAGGGGTGACACGGTGGGGTTTAGGGGGTGCAAGGACCACAGTGCCCCATTTAATTTAGTCCTGTTTCTGAGTCCGAATGTTGTGAATCCAAGCCCCATTCTAGTGACTAGTGAATAATCTAGCCGGACACTTCAGTGCCATACTGAAGGAGTGCTGCTTTCCTTTAGATGAGGTGCTAAAACAGGACCGTACCTGCTCATGTCAATAAGATTAAAATTCTCAGGTTATTGGAGTTCTCCTGATATCCTGACCAGTGTCAACCCCTTAATGTTAAAAGTTTATTTATTAGTCACAAGTAAAAGAGTTTCCATTAATATTACTGATCGATTTAGCAATGAGGAGGATGTGGATTCCACTTTTTTTAAGTTTAAAAGTTAAAGTTTATTTATTAGTGTCACAAGTAGCCTTACATTAACACTGCAATGAAATTACTGTGAAATTCCCCCAGTCGCCACACTCCAGCGCCTGATTAGGTCAGTGCACCTAACCAGCACATCTTTCAGACTGTGGGAGGAAACGGGAGCACTCAGAGGAAATCCACACAGACACAGGGAGAATGTGCAAACTCCACACAGACAGTGACCCAAGCTGGGAATTGAACCCAGGTCCCTGGTGCTGTGAGGCAGCAGTGCTAACCACTGTGCCACCGTACCACCCACTCATAAGAACATAAGAAATAGGAGCAGGAGTAGGCCATCTAGCCCCTCGAGCCTGCCCCGCCATTCAATAAGATCATGGCTGATCTGACGTGGATCAGTACCGCTTACCCGCCTGATCCCCATAACCCTTAATTCCCTTACCGCTCAGGAATCCATCCATCCGCGCTTTAAACATATTCAGCGAGGTAGCCTCCACCACCTCAGTGGGCAGAGAATTCCAGAGATTCACCACCCTCTGGGAGAAGAAGTTCCTCCTCAACTCTGTCTTAAACCGACCCCCCTTTATTTTGAGGCTGTGTCCTCTAGTTTTAACTTCCTTACTAAGTGGAAACTTCCTTACTAAGCTGACACCTATAGAAACAGATTATCTAGTCATATATTTCATAGCGGTCTATACAACTAACCTTGCTGTCTGTAAATTACCTATGTGGTTTCCTACATTATAACAGTGAAGTATACTTCTTATCGAGACTTCCCGAAGCCGTGCAAAGAGTTATAAATGCAAGTTAGTTCTTTATTTTGTTTCAGTGAGTTAGAATAAAAAAGGTTCTTCATTGCTAGATTCCTCAACTGGGCCCACTTTTAAATCTGTGTCAGTACATGCGTTTTGAGTGAGTTCAAATTTCGCCTGCAGTTTTCAGTAAATCTCCTGCAGTGAGGCTGCTAAAACATTTGTGGTGGTCTGGTGCACTTACTTAACCCTTCTGTGAAAGCATTACAACAGCTAAATACAGAGCCTTAATAGCTAGTAATGTGTCAATTCATTGCTATTACACGTCTTGAAGCAGCCTTTAACAGCAAGTTAACCATTTTTGGGACATTCCTATTTACTTAACACTAAGAAATTATCACATCTGTCACTATAACAAAATACCATCACGTAACACGATGGCACAGTGGCGAGCACTGCTGCCTCACAGCGCCGAGCACTGCTGCCTCACAGCGCCAGGGACCCGGGTTCAATTCCGGCCTCGGGTGACTGTCTGTGTGGAGTTTGCATATTCTCCCTGTGTCTGCGTGGGTTTACTCCGGTTTTCTCCTAAGATGTGAAGGTTAGGTTGATTAGTCATGCAAAATTGCCCCTTCGTGTCAGGGGATTAACAGGGTAAATATGTGGGGTTACAGGGATAGGGCCTGGGATTGTTGCCGGTGCAGGCTCGATGGGCCAAATGGCCTCTTTCTGCACTGTAGGGATTCTATAATTCTATAAAAAACTTGATTCCATCAGGCCACCCCACAGAACTGATTGCGGGGGGGGGGGATCTTCTTCCTTTGGATCTCCAACCGATGGGCGTGACCCCATCAGCCCAGCAATCACTCAGATCCCCACAGGAGGAGCCGTCGTTTCAAACGTTCTTGTAATGAAAGCCAGGAATGTGGATCCGATATAACACAACTCTTTTACGTTCCTTGCAGGTGTCTTTATCACCCACGGAGATGTCGGGGTTGGAACAATTGTTGGCTCCGCGGTATTTAACATATTATGTATCATCGGTGTGTGTGGAATCTTCGGAGGGCAGGTCAGTCCAACTGAAATACTAAGAAAATAATACAGAACAATAACATTAATTTTCCTGATAATCGATGGGCCACAGTCGCGCTGGGTTCATGTGCGGCGAGGTCTAATGCTACATTCTAATGCTACATTCTCCAGTTGATGAGATCAGTGCAAGGATACTCAATCTGCAAAAGGATAGGCCGGTGTGTGTACTATATCACCAGTGCCTGCCAGATAACCCAGTATGTATCCATCGTAGGGCGGAAGGGGGGGCTGATTCTCCTTCAGCTGTTTCACTCTTTGCCTTAGCAGTCTATCTCATATTTTGGAAACTGTTTCTTTTTGTTTAACCTTTCCTTGCAGCATTGTGCTACCTGGGGTATGGGTGGCACGGGTGGCACAGTGGTTAGCACTGCTGCCTCACAGTGCCAGGGACCCGGGTTCGATTCCCGGCTTGGGTCACTGTCTGTGTGGAGTTTGCACATTCTCCCCGTGTCTGCGTGGGTTTCCTCCGGGTGCTCCGGTTTCCTCCCACTGTCCAAAGATGTGCGGGTTAGGTGGATTGGCCATGTTAAATTGCCCCTTAGTGTCAGGGGGACGAGCTAGGGTAAATGCGTGGGGTTACGGGGATAGGGCCTGGGTGGGATTGCAGTCGGTGCAGACTCGATGGGCTGAATGGCCTCCTTCTGCACTGCAGGGATTGTATGATTCTATGCGGTGGAATGGAAATGGGCAATGTCACAGAGGTAAAGCTGGTGAAGATATGAACCATCATCGCTTCAGAAAGCAAACTAAAGTTTTTCCAGTTTGAAGTATTTGTTAACAATATTAGTGTATACAAAAAAATGAAGCAAAAAGATTATGAGCCAGACTAAATTGGTGCATTAATCAAGCAGATTAAATGGGCAAAACCCACAAGGGATAAATTACCTGATTAAATAACTTGTCCGGAGAATTTGAGATCATATGTTAAAAATACATTCCCTTAATGGGCAAATACCACCTGGCTTTGTATTTGCTCATCTCAGTCAGTCAAATGTGATGTGCATAGCTCTGGCTTCGATATTACTGAGTTCCTTCTTCCCACTTCATCTCTGGGGTGGTTGTCAGTAGTCGGTGCTGGGAAATGGTGCTTCCTAAAATATTTATGCTGCATGGCATGATATTATTCACCTGTAAAGGTCATTTCTGACCAGTTGGATTAAAGTACATGTGTAGTTGATTGCTGAATGGGACACGTTTGTGTGTGAGAGACTGCAAACCGGTCCATTCAATCAACCATCCACTTAAGGTCTGCAAAATTCTATTTTCTGTGTGCAACATTCCGGATAAGTAGCTCATCCAGAGACAAGAAATCCTGTTATCGACACCCTGGAGGCCAGTTGCGTCTCAAAAACCAAATCCTCCTAATTCTTCCCTCACCCCTACACCCCCACCACTCTGAAAGGGAAGGTCTGCTGACATCTGCTGGTTGCTTTTTGATTTGAATACTTTTCATCAGCATGGAAAATTATCTTATTTTCTTTCTTTATACATACAATAAGTCTTCGGAGGCAGAAGTCCCTTCATCAAAATCCCTCAGGGGGAGCCAGAGAAACTGACACTCGTGGTCAAGTACAAGGCAAAGACTCCCTGATTGGCCCATCAATTGGATCCTTAAATCAGGAAGTTCATGCCCCAATAAGCCAACCTCAATGGCTTGACTGAAGTCATTACAACACATTTTTTGTGCCCTCCTCCCTGAGCTACGGATTAAGCTGTGACCACCTTCTTCCAGGCGTTTTGACTGCCTATCTGGTCTTGGTCATGAGGGTATAAGAGCAGCCCAATCTTTGCCACCGCGGAATAGTTTAGCATTAACAGCTGCCACTGACCACATGGTCAGTAAAGTCACCATATGAACATAGTCACAGTGTCAGGCCATTCGGCTCTTTGAGCTTGTTACAGCAATTAGATCATGGCCAATCTGTATCTCAAAGGCATTTGACCACCTTTGTTCCAGACTCCTTGATACCCACACCTAAGAAAATCTAACAATCTCAGTTGACCCGGCAACCACAGAATTGTAGGGAAGACAGCTCCAGATTTCAGCAATGCTTCTTGGGAAGAGGTGGCTCCTGGATTCACTCCTGTGTGACCTAGCTCTAATTTTATTGGAACACAGGGCAGGAATTTCCCCACGGACATCAGGGCCCAAATGTTAGGGTCAAATAGAGGTCACAACCCCTCAATATATGAGGAACAGTGACCCAGCAAAGAATTTCCCCAAATTGCTCAATTAGTGGTCTGAGGACAGGTTCACTGTCTGATTAAAGACCAGAGCAGACAGGTTCACTGTCTGATTAAAGACCAGAGCAGACAGGTTCACTGTCTGGTTAAAGACCAGGGCAGACAGGTTCACCGTCTGATTAAAGACCAGAGCAGACAGGTTCACTGTCTGATTAAAGACCAGAGCAGACAGGTTCACCGTCTGATTAAAGACCAGAGCAGACAGGTTCACCGTCTGATTAAAGACCAGAGCAGACAGGTTCACTGTCTGATTAAAGACCAGAGCAGACAGGTTCACCGTCTGATTAAAGACCAGAGCAGACAGGTTCACCGTCTGATTAAAGACCAGAGCAGACAGGTTCACTGTCTGATTAAAGACCAGAGCAGACAGGTTCACCGTCTGATTAAAGACCAGAGCAGACAGGTTCACTGTCTGATTAAAGACCAGAGCAGACAGGTTCACCGTCTGGTTAAAGACCAGGGCAGACAGGTTCACTGTCTGATTAAAGACCAGAGCAGACAGGTTCACTGTCTGATTAAAGACCAGAGCAGACAGGTTCACTGTCTGATTAAAGACCAGAGCAGACAGGTTCACTGTCTGATTAAAGACCAGAGCAGACAGGTTCACTGTCTGATTAAAGACCAGAGCAGACAGGTTCACTGTCTGATTAAAGACCAGAGCAGACAGGTTCACTGTCTGGTTAAAGACCAGAGCAGACAGGTTCACTGTCTGGTTAAAGACCAGAGCAGACAGGTTCACTGTCTGGTTAAAGACCAGAGCAGACAGGTTCTCGAAGCTGTAAGTCCAATATGAGGCCCACCAGTTGGAAGGAACAACAGTTTTTGGTTCAGGTATAGGAGAGCTGCATCAATTTGTGATCACCTTCCTTCCAATCTTCAGTACATTTTAATTAAAAAATAGACCCAGCCGTCCAGCCACGACTGGTGGGAGAAACCTTCCCAACAAGGCATTGGGGAGGCCTCAAAGCCCCTGCTGTGGGGGACCCAGGGGCCAACTTAAAATTCTAGCCAGCCTCTGATAATGGGCCTTAATTGGCCTTTAGTTCCTGGTAATTGGCTACCCGCTAAAGCACAGTGACTGGCAACACAAGTTTTCATGCCTGCCTGCCTCCATCGTCACCCGTAAGGATGGGTTACACAGTGGCCTGGGAGTGGACCTTGAGCCTGTTCTTGCTCCTGATCCCGGGGATTATGATGCCTTGTTCTGGATTTCCCCACCAGAGGAAATTGATTCTCGTCACCCCATCCAATTGAATTCTTTTATCATTTTAAACAACTCAATTAGATCATCCTTCAGTCTACTGAACTCGAGGGAATACATGCCAGCGTGAGAAATTATAGCCTGAAAATACATCAGATCACCCTGTGATATGTTAACTCTCCAATACATTGTGCCAGGCTCAATGATGATCTATCTCCCTTTGCTGAGCATATAAGGAGCTTGTTTCATTCTGAGTCTGGAAATTATCCAACTTCTACTCAGTATCTTGTTCTCAGCTAGCAGTCGATAGACATAGTAACAACCACTGTGTAGCTAGGTCATATTAACTGGGGGAGGGAATAAAGACGTTTAAATCCAGGCCTGAATTTCCTGTGTAAAACCTGGCACAGTAGAGCCAAAAGAAAGGTCATATTATCAATTTGTTTAAGTTTATTTATCAGTGTCACAAATCGGCTTACATTAACACTGCAATGAAATGACTGTGAAAATCCCCTAGTCGCCACACTCTGGCGCCTGTTCGGGTACACTGAGGGAGAATCTAGCATGGAAAATGCGTCTGACCAGCACGTCTTTCGGACTGTGGGAGGGAATCGGAGCACCCGGGAGAAACCCACGCAGACAAGCCTACTTGTGACACTAATAAATAAACTTTAAAAAAGGTACGATGAGTAAGAATGATCTGCAGCAGCTTTGATGAGGAGTTATAACCGTGGGGGTTTGAATGCTAATCCCTCACATGGGCATTAGCGCGAGGATTGAAATGTCCAGGAGATAGCCAAAGGAACAAAATGTGAGAAGTTCTCATGAGAAATCCCAGCTTCTTTTTCAGCCGCCTCATTTTTGTCTTTTGCAGATTGTGTATCTGACACAGTGGTCCGTGTTCAGGGATTCATTATACTACACCATATCGGTGATTCTACTTATTGTGGTAAGTAATAAAGGGCACCGTGCACAGCGGTAAATGCATGATGTGTCAATGGTTTCGGATAGTCCAGTACTCTCAAGTGGTATATTACTAGTTGCAACTATACATATCTAGGGCTATATTAGCAGGTTCAATTATATCCCATTATAATAACTCTAGGAGTCGGCTATGAAGGAACCATGCTTTTATTGCACAAAATGAAAATAAAACAATAACCACAAGCCTGAATTGAACACCACAGGTCTCAACCAAGACTAAACGGTTAATGGACCCTCTCAGGGTCTTGTTTTATACAGGGCTCGGTATTGGAAATAAGTTGGCTGATTACCAATCCCCAGGGAGCTCGTATTCAACGAACCCAACTGGGAGGTCAATTAGTGATTTCCGCATGCAGATCATGGGGGTTATCACACCCGTCGGGGGGACGGTCTGGACGGGGGGAAATGAGATGGATTTCACCCCCACGCACTTCTGCAAGCATACTATATTGCAGAGAGCAACAAAGGCATTTTGTTGCAGTGTTAGTTGAATGGAAGCTGTGACACTGGAGATGGAAAAGGGGATGGAATAATTTTGTGTGGTCAGTTCTATCTCTGCATAAAGATAGTTAATGAACACTTTTGTTTCCCTGTTGGTTGTAAGCCTGACTCTTGTTTTGGTAATATTTTTGAAGTTTTCTCACCTTTGATCATTTATGCTTTATGTGCAAAGTGCTTGCTAAATTCAGGTTAACGATACTCTCTCGTGAAACTATTCAGACAAGAATAGCTTCTGCCTGCAGCCTCCTGGTTTAGCATTTGTACTGAATATAAGGTAATTGGCATTCATACAAACATATTGTAATGCAAAGTCATTGATAGTCATGGCCCTACGTAATAGTGTAAGAGACATAGCAGTGATTCTTACTGATTACCGTGATACTTTTATTTGATAATATTATTGCAGGTCTCTTTTCCAATTGGTTGTTCAGTTGTATGTCACTAATTCTCCCCCCCGCACCCCCCCACAAAGAATATTCTTCCAGAAACAGTATTGGAGTAGAATTCACGATGGGTGAGATTCTCCAGCCTCCCAGCCGTATGTTTCCCGCTGACAGGAGGTGGCGCGTTGTTTGCCAGCAGCAGGATTTTCCGGTCCCACCACAGTCAATGGGAATTCCCATTGACGTCACCCCATGCCGGCGGGAAACCCCGCGGGCGGGGGTGTGCTGCCGGCAGGACTGGACAATCCCTCCAGCGTGAAAGGCTGGAGAATTCCGACCTCATGATGGCTTTTAAACAGAAAGTGGACATATATTTGGAAGATGAATAATTGAGAACAGTTTGGTGGCAATTAGGGCCCCATGAATGGGAGCTAGAGGATAGATCTTCTGCAGCGCATAGGTGTGATGGGCTGAAAGGCCTCCTTCTATGCTGTTATATCCTAATTTAAAGGTAATCAAACTAATCACTACCAACTTTGCATCTGTGGAACGATTGTAGTCTACACTAAAGCAAAATATTGTGGATGAAGTCAATCTGAGTTCAAACGTAAAATGCTGGAAATACTCAGAAGGTCATTCAGCATCTGTGGAGAGGGAAGCAGAGTTAATGTTTCAGATAGATGCCATAACAAGTTAGGAACAGACCGAGACCAGTTAGACCCTTAACCCTGTTCCACTGTTCAATTGGGAGGCAGTGGCATAGTGGTATTGTCACTGGACTGGTATTCCAGAGGCCCAAGGCGATATTTGGAGACCTGGGTTCGAATGCCACCATGGCAGATGGTGAAGCTTGAATTCAGTAAAATTCTGGAATTGAAAATCTAATGATGACCATGGAACCATTGCCAATTGTCATAAAGAGACGTTGCCACGATTAGTGGGCCTGAGTTATATGGAGTGGTTGGCCAGGCTAGGGCTTTTTTCCTTGGAACGTTGGAGAATGAGGGGTGACCTTATTGAGGTGTATAAAATCATGAGGGGCATAGATAGGATGAACACACATAGTCTTTTTCCCAGGGTAGGGGAATTGAAAACTGGAGGGTTGAAGGGGAAAGATTTAAAAGGGACCTGAGGGACAATTTCTTCATTGCAGAGGATGGTGCGTATATGGAATGAGCTGCCAGAGAAAGTGGTTGAGGCAGGTACAACAGCAACATTTAAAAAGCATTTGGATAAGTGCAGGGGTGGGAAAGGATTAGAGGGATATGGGCCAAACCGGGGGCAATTGGAACCAGCTGTGATGGCACCGTGGTCAGCATGGACTGTTTGGGCCGAAGGGCCTGTTTCCATGCTGTATTGTTCTTTGCCTCTTTGAAAAACCCATGTCCTAAAATTTAGGCAAGGAAGAAAGGGAAGATCTATGCTAAGGTGGAGGAGGATAGGAGTGATTGAAAGACAAAACGGAGACAAAGCAAATGCAGGATAATAATGAGGCAATGAATGAACACAAGGGCTGGAAATGAATGTCCTCAATGGGTGTGGATTTGCAGATGGATGGGCGGAAGGGGAGAATTAGGTAGGTGCAATGGTCATGGCACTGTGCCTACGGCCTACCCATGGCTATTTTAGCAGGAGGGACTGAGGGCAGGAGGGGTGGTGCAACTTGCCCATCAACAAATTGGGGCCCTGAACTGCCTCCACCTGTTGCCGCTGGGAATTTGCCAATGGCACGGGAGGCCAGTGCCAAGTCCCATGACTTTGATGTTGTGCCAAGGAGGTGTGCCTACTATGTGGGCAACCTGTGTTAAACAGAATCCTCTCCCCTCCCCAACCCCTTCCCACCTCACAAGATATCCACCCCCTTCGTTTCCCCCTCCCTACCCGACCATCCCTGGCCATTCACCCTTCTCACTGGGGCCTGCAAAGAACTTCACCCTTACCTTCATCCGGGCTCCAGTGGCTGCAGTCCCAGTGGTGGGCGCCATTTATTTGGCTGGTAGCTTTTGGAAGTGGAAAGTCCTCTTCGATGGGGCAGAACCATAAGGCAGTCGATGGTTGTGAGGTGACCCTACCGGGTGGAGGTGATTCACCCTTGACCTTTTACACTTTGGGCAGGGCCACCATCCCTCACCGAAAATTTAACCCAAAAGATGGGTCTAGAAGGAACTTAAAATGGCGATGAAATATTGTGACAAGCAGCTGGGAGCAGTAAGAATGATGCAAAATGTTTTTTGTAGCTTGATATTCCAGCTTTTATTAATTGAATTAGCGTTCCACCAGCTGAAGGACTGCTGAGGCCGGAGGCTGTCAAGTGCCTAATTGAAAGCTGAGGTGTTTTACCTGGAATTTGTCCAGTTTTGACAAACCAGCTGGTCGGTAGCCTTTCTGGTTTGATGGATGCATAAAGTGGAGCAAATATCTCGAGCAACAATATTCGCGTTCAAATTTTATCAAAAGATCAACATCTATCAGCCTCACAAATCCCCCGTAAGTTAGAAAAGCAATAGGCAGTCCACGGATAGACGATAATAACTCACATCAGGAGGTAAGTGTTTCTGATAGAAATGGCCTGTCAGCATTCTCTGTCTATCCTTGAAATTATAGTTGCTTTGTACTATCTCCTGTAACATGAAAGTGTGTCCCAGTCGCTATAGTGACCAGAGTAAGTGGCTCTGTGTCAAACCGGGATAGCAGCTTCCTGCTTTTCTCACGGGAACTAACATTTTCTGTAATTTGAATTTGAAGGGGGTTTTTTTTCCTCCTCCAGAGTTGTTGATAGAAAATAAATTGTGCTACGGAGAAAGGAATAGATGACAAGAAAATTGCCAATCTTACTCGAAGCAAACTGCTGGTATAATAAATCCAGCGAGGTTGTGAATAATTGGATCAGTAAATCAGTTTCCCAAAATGGATGTTAGGCTGGCTCCCTGCCACTGCCTCAATCGATTTCTTCGGAAAAAATAATACACAGAAAACTCCTTATCCTTAAAGGAATTCCCTCCTTTGGGAGGAACATCAAAGGTCAATTATTGAATGGGGTAAAAACTTGAAGAAAAACTTTTTTTAAAAAGCTGGAAATGCTCAGCTGGTCAGGCAGCGCCTGTGAAGGGAGAAACGGAGTCAACGGCTGGGGGTTTTCTGGTCCCGGTAGGTGTGGCAAGCCAGTCAAAAGCGCATTGGAAATATCTTTGGATACCACATCCACGTGGCCATTCTTGCAGTCTGATTGTTGACTTTGAGTGTTCTTAGGCACGCTAACTGGCGGTTTGTCAGTGGGGAATTTAACCCTGTTCCAAGACAAGAATCACATGCCAGCAGAGCTGTCAGGAAGATGACCAAGAAGAGCCATCCTCTTTGTTTCCCCTCTCTCTGTGACGGGCACCCTGAACAATTGTGCGTTCGCCACCACTGTGAGCGCAGCATGGACAAAATACCAAAACCGAGACTTTTCTTATCAGGGCGGCTGAATCATTAGAATTATAGAATCCCTACAGTGCAGAAGGAGGCCATTCGGCCCTTCGAGCCTGCACCGACAACAATCCCACCCAGGCCCTACCCCTGTAACTCCATGTATTTACCCTTGCTAGTCACCCTAACACCAGGATCAATTTATCATGGCCAATCAACCTAACCCGCACATCTTTGGACTGTGGGAGGAAACCCACGCAGACAAGGGGAGAACGTGCAAACTCCACACAGACGGTGACCCGAGGCTGGAATTGAATCCAGGTGTCTGGCGCTGTGAGGCAGCAGCGCCAACCATTGTGCCACTGTGCCGCCCAAATTGATTCATTGTACAAACTCCTTAAACCACTAGGGAGGCCACTGAGCTAATCCGTTAAGAAGAGAATGAATGTCTGTTCATTTCTAAAAGTAAACGATTGTTTCTTTGCTTCTCTTTGCACCTTCCATTCTCATACCATAGCGTCGGCTACATCCTGGAACTGCCAACCTCCAGTTGAGACCACAGACATATGGCAGCATTGGCACTGAGCTATATTGTTAGAACCATTGATTCATAAGGAAGCGTACAGTTCAGCAGAAAATAGGGGCGATCTGGAGTCCACTCCTGCTGTCCGTCAGAATGCTGGTGGGAGGTGAGGGTTGGGGGAGGGGGGGTGGGGGTGCTCAAGATCCGGAAGTCACGGTTTTTGATGGTGAAGTCGTGATTTCGGATCTTCCCCGCCCCTCACCAGCGATGTCATCGGGTTCACATCCATAATGGGCGTGAACTAGATTCGCATTCATTTAAACATATTTTAATATTATTACCCCCGCCCCCTCGCCAGATATTGAAACCACACCGATGTGATGTCATGTCAGCATGGTTTACAACAGGTTCACCCAGATGTGAACCTGCCGTGGGAATCCCCCTGGGACGGGTCGGAGCAGATGGAGGAGCTGGGGACGCCCAGATGGGGTGCCAGTCAAGTTTGTCAAATTTCTGCAGTGTTGTTGGAGCTGCACTTTTAAAGAAAAGTGGATATTCCATGACACCCTTGATTTGGGTCTTGTTTAACATCCAAGCAGTCTCTAGCTTCACCAGGTTGGCATCACATTTTTAAGTACACCTAGTGTTGCTGAGCTGGGGCACCCTATACACTGCTCAGTGAACCAGAGTTCAAAAGTAATTACTTGTTCTCAAAGCCTGGTGCTTCAGTTGAGTAAATAAAAGTCGCAAATCGTCAAAAGCTAATTCAAATTACCACTAATAACAAATTGGTGGGGAGAAGGACAGGTGTCCTTTGGGGAAGTGATGGCCTAGTGGTATTATCACTAGACTATTAATCCAGAAACTCAGCTAATATTCTGAGGACTCAGGTTCGATGGTGGAATTTGAATTCAATAAAAAATATCTGGAATTAAGAATCTACTGATGACCATGAAATCATTGTCAATTGTCAGAAAAACCTACCTGGTTCACTAATGAACTTTAGGGAAGGAAATCTGCCGTCCTTACCTGGTCTGGCCTACATGTGACTCCAGATCCACAGCAATGTGGTTGACTCTCAACTGTCCTTGGGCAACTAGGGATGGGCGATAAATGCTGGCCTGCCAGCAATGCCCAAGTTCCA
Source organism: Mustelus asterias (assembly GCF_964213995.1). Classification (NCBI taxonomy): domain Eukaryota; kingdom Metazoa; phylum Chordata; class Chondrichthyes; order Carcharhiniformes; family Triakidae; genus Mustelus; species Mustelus asterias. Next base: position 68,665,011 of record NC_135818.1, read on the forward strand.
GGAGCGAATTAAAAAAAAGGTAACACAGTACATTGAATATCAAAGCCTCAGAAAGAAAGTATAGTTGCTTTTTTATTTTAGTTCAAATCGAGGATCTTAATTCTTCCTGTTCTGTATTTTGTTTTTTTAAGCTAAATAATTCAAAATGTAGAATGAATTCAAAGATAATTGTTAAAATACCAATTAAAATTTCTACTGGCAGACACTATCTAGTTGCCACGTCTTGTTGAATTCTCTCTGCTGTAGTTAACAGCTAATTGTCACTGGATAAGTATGTCTCAATCATTAATTCTTATAAATTTAATAGTAACGTGGAGTACATGGAAACATACATAGAAGATAGGAGCAGGAGGAGGCCATTCAGCCCCTCTAGCCTGCTCCGCCATTCATCACGATCATGGCTGATTGTCCAACTCAATAGCCTAATCTTGCCTTTTCCCCATCATCTTTGATCCTATTCACCCCAGGTGCTCTATCCAGCCGTCTCTTGAATACATTCAGTGTTTTGGCATCAACTACTTTCTGTGGTAATGAATTCCACAGGCTCACCACTCTTTTATAAGTCTCTATGAGGATCCCCCCTCATTCATCTGAACTCCAGCGAAAACAATCCTAACCCAGTCAATCTCTCCTCATACATCAGTCCCGCCATTCCCGGAATCAGCCTGTACACCAACCTTAAGCAGCTTTTAGAAAAAATAGACCTGGAGTTGAACAACAGCCTCCTGAATCTCAAATAGCGCCCTGTGGAAATTTCAGTGGATTAATCACAGCAAGATTTTGATGTTTGCAAACTGCTTTTACATTACGATCATTGTTTCTCACGTTATTGATATCTCTAAAGGAGGTCACTGCTGTAGCTGCACGTCATTCTATCAATTTCCATACCTTTGTCCTTGTTTAGAATGAACTCTCCTACAATAAGATGCTACACACATATTTTTGAACTAAATTAATTATTCAAAATGTCGGATGATTTCAAAGATGATTGTTAAAAATCAAATTTTTTGTTACCAATTTAAATTTCTACTAGAAGACACTATCTAGTTGCTGCGTTTTGTTGAATTCTCTCTGCAGTAGTTAACAGCTAATTGTCACTGGATAAGTATGTCTCAATCATTAATTCTTCATCATTAAATAGTAATGTGAAGTACACCAACCTTAAGCAGCTTTTAGCAATGCTCTCTGGCTGTTTATAGACCAGTGCTGCTTTTCCTTCTGACAGCTTCCTTTGAACGTCTCCGCAATGCTGTTTGGGTTGGCTAGTCGCTTAGGGGGCTGGCGCCTGCACTGGATGGTGAGAGTGTGGCCAAGGGCGAACTATATCACCCAGAATGCACTCGGTCCAAATGAATAGCTGCACCAACTCGGATTCTTGCTCCAGTTCAGTTGGGTCTTGAACGCTGGGACTTTGCTCCAGAGCGGAGCACTCATTGGACATTCCAGATTTCCAGATGACCACTTGAGATGGAGAGTGGATGTGTTGCTGAAAAAGGCAAAGGAAAGAGTCACGAATTGAGCCTGGGCTCCCCAAGGTCAACCCGGTCTTTTTCACCTTGTTCCCCCCACCCCGTCCCGGGCCTGGTTTATGACCCACACCGCCCCATGGATACCCAGTGTTGAGCTGCCGCACTTCTTCTCAGTCGATCACATTTAACACAGTTGTAGCATCTTATAACGTGATGGAGATTATCCGCAGTTCGAAGAAGGGACTGCTGGTTGGGTTCTCTTCAGAGGTGGGTAGTGGGAGACGGGAAAAGTCCTGGCTTGGTCCGGCCTGCCTCAGGAGAAAGTGCACGAATCTACTGATGACCATGAAACCATTGTCCGAAAGAGAAAATGCTGGAAAATCTCAGCAGGTCTGGCAGCATCTGGAGGGAGAGAAAAGAGCTGACATTTTGAGTCCAGATGACCTTTTGTCAAAGTTGACAAAGGGTCATCTGGACTCGAAACGTCAGCTCTTTTCTCTCCCTACGGATGCTGCCACACCTGCTGAGATTTTCCAGCATTTTCTCTTTTGTTTTTAGATTCCAGTATCTGCAGTAATTTGCTTTTATTTATGAAACCATCGTTGATTGTGGGAAAAAACAATTTCGTTCATTAATGTCCTTTAGGGAAGGAAACCTGCTGTCCTTACCCGGTTTGGCCTACATGTGACTCCAGAGCCATAGCAACGTGGTTGACTCTGAAGTGCCCTCTGAAATGGTCTAGCAAGCCACTCAGTTCAAGGGCAACTGGGTATGGGCAATAAATGCTGGCCAACCAGTCCCACAAATGAATTAAAAAAGCAAAGATAAGATTTTCATTCTTTTCATTGGGAAAGGTGTTTTTGGCTTTTCCAGCACCTAGGTTGTTGCATGGTGGTCTATCCAGCCTTATTCTTATTTGACTTTTCTGTAAAGGTTTGCCACAACTAAGTGGCTTGCTGGACCATCTCATAGGACAGATAAGAGCCAACCATCTTGCTGTGGGTCTGGAATCACATGTTGGCCAGACCAAGTAAGCATGACCGATTTCCTTCTCTGAAGGATATTAGTGAATCAGATCGATTTTTACAACAATTGACGGTGGTCATCATCAGTCCAGATTTTTATTGAATTCATATTTCACCATTTGCCATTGTGGGATTCGAACCCTGGACCCAAGAGCATTAACCTGTGCCTTTGAAATACAAGTCCAGTAATGCAAACACACTGTTACCACACTTCAATAATAGTGCAGATGGAATTATATTAGGTTGTTGTCATTAAGATCTGCAGTCCTACCGTGGGCAGAAGGTTCCCATAGGTTGTTTAAAGGTACCTATTTGTTTAGTTAATTCTCAATAACATACTCTTATGCTTTTTGTGGTACGATGTCTTATTTTAATTTTCCTATATGATAAAAATATCAAGTTCGCATTTCGCACAGCTCTGGACGCACCTGGTTTTAAAGCTCATTTTTCAAAATACCCTAATTCCAAATCTACAAGTCTTTGCTACCGGCTTAAACCTGGGTGTTCTTGTATCGAGCTATCAAAAAGGTATCTGGAATCTTAGAGAGTACCTCAAAGACAGGCAGTCAATAAATGCCAAGTTCTTGTAGGGCTGACAGCAAACTTCACATGACACAGGGATGGTTCCAAGTTAATTCATCCCTAAGGGTAAAATGAAAGTAGATGACCAGAATCAGTACCAACGTTGAATGTGCAATGACACTTGTTTTATGGAAACACAGATCATCCCTATAAGGGGTGATAGTTGTACACCATGCAAATGGCTCGATCATTAATGCAGATACAGCTTGTTAATATTCTCATCAAAGTGAGACAATGTTTTTAAATTTCACACAGGGCAGAAAAAACAAGGTTGCCAATAATTTGGACAGATTTTATTGAAGAATTTCAGGTCAATGTATCACGCAAATGGGGCTGTGAAGTAAAAGTGATGTATGAAAATGGGCCATATTTATATGGTCACAAGCTCTGGACTAACAAATCTAGTGTTAAGAAGCTGTGAGATATCTTGTCAAATATTCAGGATTTTAGCTTGTTTTCTGGATTTTCTTTTGTCTTAACGTTCTGGAACGTTTTATCACATTAAAGGCCCGATGTTAATGCGAATTGTTGCTGTGAATTTAAGATGCAATCTGTCTTTAAGCACACATAGCAAGTTCCGGATTTTGGTTCGGCCATTTGGGAAAGCTGTCACACTTTGGGAAAGCGTTTCACTGCAAGCTGCAGGAATACGGACAAGCAGAACTCCAGAATCCAGCAACACTTCTGTCTTGCAGGAATCAGTGGGTAGTTTCAGAGTGGGATCGACAAGAGTTCTGGGAGCAGAATAGCTGGTCAATCCTCAAAAATGAATGAGCAGCAAGGGTGGAAAGAGTTAAATAAATTAAAATTGGAATCAATGTGAATGAAATTTAAATTTTAACATCCTGCACCTACTTACTCTGAGTAAAGGAGCTGCTGTTTTCCAATAGCAATGAAACCTACTGTGGTAACTTAAGCTCATACTTTATCAAACAGTGCTCACATATTATCCACAAGTAGTGGACTAGATCATGTGAAGCGGCACAGTGGCACAGTGGTTAGCACTGCTGCCTCACAACGCCAGGGACCCGGGTTCGATTCTGGCCTCGGGTGACTCTCGGTGTGGAGTTTGCACATTCTCCCCATGTCTGCGTGGGTTTCCTCCAAATGCTTTGGTTTCCTCCCACATTTCAAAAATGTGCGGGTTCGATGGATTGGCCATGCTAAATTGTTCCTTAGTGTCAGGGGGACTAGCTAGGGTAAATAGGTGAGGTTACGGAGATGGGGCCTGGGTGGGATAATTGTTCGATAGACCGAATGGTCTACTTCTGCACTGTAGGGATTCTATGATTCTAAGCCTCCACATCGGAATGAGACGTACAGGCGAGGAACTGCTGCAGAGTCAGTTCTGTCCCCAATGAACATCTTGCCTAGTTTCATAATGAAGAAATGACATAACTCATCACGTTGGCAACTGTCAGGCAGCTCTGTTTAGAGTTGAACCGGTGACCACAATATCGTCAAGTAAATCTCAAGAGTCACAGCCTGGTCACTGCTATTTATGAAATTCAATTTGCAACTCGCATGGTAATTCTGTGACATGAAAAAGAGCCACAAGGTTAGTAGAATTATTTAATTGCTGTCTTTCCTTGCAGTTTATCTATGATGAGAAAATTGAATGGTAAGTAGCACAAACCAATAATAATCCTCAAAAAGTTAGAGCTTGTTAATGTAGATGTACATCATTGGCAGCTGAGCACAATTAAACTACATTAACTGGGGAACTTTGTGCTTTCGTGGTATAATCCAAGTATTTAATTGTTAGAATCCCAGCTCATGAGTGGGATTCTTTGATCTCGTCCATATGCGCCCCGCTGCCAGCAGGAACGAAGAATTTGGCGCTCAGCCAAAACTCCATTCCCTGCAGCGGCACCAGAGAATCCCAGCCACGGACGCAGGCTAGAGGTTTCTGGCAAATATTAAGACTGGACATGTCAAATCCCTGAATGATCCCGGCTTATTAGATCCTAACTGTTTTTTTAATAAAGATACTGAACAAATTCACAGGAGTCTGCATGGTGAATTTTTAATACAAAGAATAAAATGCAAACACAAATAAGAAAAGTGAAGTATATTTACACCAGACAAAAAGGTGGGAGAGATCTCAGCACAAACACCAGACAATGATTCCAATTGTCAGTATCCATTTACCACAGCAGTATCTTTATAGATACATAAACCAGTGAAGAATTACCACGTGCTTGACACATGGCTTCTTGTTTGGGACTGGCACAGTTCATAGAAGAATCATAGAAACCCTACAGTGCAGAAAGAGGCCATTTGGCCCATCAAGTCTGCACCGACCACAATCCCACCCAGGCCCTACCCCCATATCCCACCCACTAATCTGTGCATCTCAGGACACTAAGGGACAATTTTAGCATGGCCAATCAACCTAACCCGCACATCTTTAGACTGTGGGAGGAAACCCGAGCACCCGGAAGAAACCCACACAGACACGGGGAGAATGTGCAAACTCCACACAGACAGTGACCCAAGCCGGGAATTGAACCCAGGTCCCTGGAGCTGTGAAGCAACAGTGCTAACCACTGTGCTACCGTGTCACCCCTATGCAAATGGTTTTACAAATGGTTTTCTTCCAGTTAATTCCTGAGCTTAATTGATTGATTAATTAATTAATTAACTTGATGCTTGTCACCCAACTCGTATTTCTCTCCAAGACACCCAGAAACCACAGGTTAAACTCACTATTTCTTCAACTGCAGAGCAATCAAAGAGTTCTCTCAACTCACTCTTCCACCCCCTGGGCTAAACTGATCACTTTACTGAATCTTATGATTATTGATGGCTGATTATTCAGTTAACTACTCTCTTCTCAGAGAGCCTGTCTTTTCCCTGTCCCACACTGAACAATTCCCCCCCGCCACCCCAACACCTGCCTTTTTCGGTGTCACGAAATCACAGTCACCAGGCAACAGTAAACTTTATTCTACTTCTTTTTTGTTTCCAAAATCACTGAACTTTCAACCCCTTTTAACCCATCTCTTTAATTTCAGGGATTATTGGACCTTATTATAAAAGTAGGCCGGATTCTCCCAAAAAAATTCCAAGTGCCAAATTCACATAACAACTGGAGTAAAATCCCGATTTTTTTTTAGCGGGATTTTCAAAATGAATCTCCCACACTCTGAGCACTGCAGAATGCCTCAGATGAATCACTTCAAAAACCTGTGGGTGGGGCCTATTCCCGCCCGAGAGGCCGGCAGCATAGCGCTGAGCGGGCCACTGCGCATACGCCGATCTGTCATAGCAGAGATCAACGCATGCGCAGTAGCCACTCACTGCTGGCCTCCTGATCGCTGGCCAACCCCACTACCCCACATCGCTGTCCCCCACGGCCCGATCGCTGGCATTACGGACGCCTCCAGCCCACGTCGATGGCCAGCCTCAATCAGCCCTTCCCTCCCTCCCCCACCAATCCCGACTGCAGAGTGGCAGCGGGACACCACACCCCAACCGATTGCCCCCATTAGGCCCTGCCCCCATTAGGTCCCACCTCCTCTGGCCCTGCCCTCTTGGCACTGTCTGCTGCCCAGTGGACAGTGTCAAGGTGCCCCTTTGGGCATTGCCACTTTGCCCCTTGGGCAGTGCCAGGAGACCAGGCCGGCAATGTCCAGGGAGCCCCCGTTACCCCTGATCTCCTAGGGCGCCTCCATGGCCCCCCCTTCACTCCAGCGGGGTCTTGCTGCCAGCTCAACCTTTGTGGGGAGCTGTTGTAAACCCCACTGGAATGAAACACTCCTGGAAAGGGGGGGGTGGGGGTTTAATCACATTTAAACTGTGATTAAATACGGACATCAGCTCTGCACCGATTTCCGGCGTGGAGCTGACGATGCCAGAAATCCGGCGGCCGGAGACTCACTGAGGCCGTGGTGCCCAATGGAGAGCCCGCCGAATGGCCTCTGCTGATGTTTCCTGTCCCACTGCACTGCTCGAGCACTGCAGCGAGCTGGGAGAATCACCCCCCCGCCCCCCTCCCCCAACCCCTGTATTCCGCAAACAAACCCAAAGGACCTGAAACCTTCAGTCACAAGTCTATCCAGACTCTCTGGCACCAAGGTTCATAAACAAAACCAAAATGAAACTGAAACCATTTTTTTCCTTTCTTAACACAAATATATATAGATATATAAATTCAACTTAAAATTATACATTGTTCATAAGATCATATATTACTGAAAAACTATAAATGTGGCTTTAAAGATTCCTATTCTAGAATATGTTGCGTATTATGTTGAGATATATATTTTTGCCACTAAAGTTTAGTTATCTCTTTGTTAAGTGATGTATCCAGATGATATAGTGCTTTTGTTATTATAGTCCATTGTGCATTAGAGCAATTGAACATGAGTGCTTGACCCAGCATGGTTAGCTTTGAACCTTTGGCAGACAAACCAGGCTTCGTCCCAAGCAATGGTCGGATATTTTTCCATGGAGACTCCCTGCTGATTCACCCCAGGTGCTGTGAGGCAGCTCCTATCATCTGGTTGTAGAACAACACCGACAGACAGCTCGAATAGGTCTGACTGCTTCCCTTTCCCGGCAAGGGTTTTCTCAACCGCTTGTGCTCCCTCCCACTGATTACTGTAATGACCTCAACGAGGCCCATCAGGTTGGTCTTGTGGAGTATGAGCTCCCTGATTGCATCAGGTGCCGAGGGGGGCAGGGAAGACAGACGACCTCCTTGCGAACCTGCTCCTCGGCCTGGCAAAGCTTGACATAAGCAGGTCCAGGCAGCGGGCGACAGAGGGGGTCATCCGACCCGACAGTCTGCCCCTCTACCGCGGCTATATTCGCGGCCGGGTGTCCCTGGAGAGGGAGCATGCGGTGTCCGAGGGAACCGTTAACGCCTTCCATGCCCGCTGGGCACCACAGGGACCGGGGTGCATTATTGATCCCTTTAATCACATTTTAATTTGATGTTTTAAGTTTCCTTTCTATTTTGTCTTTTGTTTCAGGCGGTTCCCTTCCTTTTGGGAGCTGCCCATTTTAATTTGTCCCCTCATTAATTTGATTTAGTTTATTTGGGTGGCCAAAAAGATTGGTATTGATTGCCTGCCCAATCTGGGAGCCTCACCTGTATATAAATATGGGAAGGCCAGGTCCACTGGCACTCCAGATTCTGACTTTGTACCTGAAGCACTCTTAGCAGCGGAATGGAATTTGTAAATAAAGGGAATCTGGTGTAGGGGCACCGGCCCCTGAGGAGTTATTTCAGTTACAATCCTCATCCTCAGATTGCTGGTGGGAGAAAGCCAGCAGTGTAACTGCAAAGACAATCTGTCCTGAAAATTGGCCATTCCATGGAAAGGCTGCATATTTTCCCGTAACTGTTGCCGGGAGGATGTTTTTAACTGGTACATTCACTTAAATTGCACTAGCACAATGCTGCCAACTGAGTTAGGAGTTTAAATATACTGTTCGTGCTCTATTACAAACCAGTGACACTCTGCTTCTCTCTTTGAGGTGGGAAGGCCTTCTCCTGATCCTGATGTATGTAGGCTATATCCTTGTGATGAAGTAAGTTTCCTATTTATTCATTTGTGTTAGTCTTGCTCATAAATATGCAAAACGCAACGCCGCCGGAGGTGAATTTGCCTAACTTCAATTGTTCCGATTTATATCTGAAATGAAAAGTCTGAATTTTAATACATTTGGAATGATTCAATGTCACTTTTTTTGGAATTTGCCCCTTTTTTTGGGTCCTTTCCAACTCAGGTAGCCTTCCAGGCTGTCTGCATCAAGTTGGGAACAGAGATGTAGAACTTGCTTTAAATGTAGCAACCCAAATTGATGAGGCCAAAAATAGAAGAAAAATATCACTCAAGTTAGTTTCTCGATGTTTTTTATTCAGTTTGGAATGCAGGTGTCGCTGGCTAGGCCTGCATTTATTGCCCATTGCTAATTTCCTGTGTGACTTCTTGCTTTTACAGCTGCAGTTCTGATAGGGAGGGGGTTCCAGGATTTTGACCCAGTGACAGTGAAGGAAAGGCAATATAGTTCCCAGTCAGGATGGTGTGTTACTAGGAGGGGAACTTACAGGTGGTGGTGTTCTAACCCATCTGCTGCGCTTGTCCTTCTAGCTGATAATGGTCGAGGGTTTGGAAGGTGCTATCAAAGGACAGCTGGCAAGTTGTTCTCCTGCAACTTGTAGATAGTTGAATGTGTGCACAGGTGGTAGAGGAGGGAATTAATGTTTCAGGTGGTGAATGGGGTGCAGATCAAGTGGGCTGGATGGTGTCAGGCTTCATAGAATCTACAGTGCAGAAGGAGGCCTTTTGGCTCATCGAGCCTGCACCGACAATAATCCCAGGTCCTATCCCAGTAACCTCACATATTTACTCTCCCAATTCCCATGACACTAAAGGGCAACTGTGCCACCATGCCGCTTCTTGAGAGTTGTTGGAGCTGTGCTCATCCAAGCAATTGAAGAATATTCCAACACAATCCTGAACTGTGCCTTGTAGTCAGGCTTTTGAAAATCAGAATTCCTAGCCTCCGACCTGCTCTTGGAGCCACAGTATTATTTATATGGCTGAAACCAAAAGAGAAAATGCTGGAAAATCTCAGCAGGTCTGGCAGCATCTGTAAGGAGAGAAAAGAGCTGACGTTTCGAGTCCAGATGACTCTTTGTTAAAGCCGACAAAGGGGGTGCTGTTTGTCGTCTGGCGCACTGAGCTCTACCTCGTAGAGGCTGAGCGCCAACTCTCAGATACTTCCTCCTACCTCCCCCTGGACCATGACCACACCACTGAACATCAAGCCATTATCTCCAACACTGTCATCAACCTCATTTCTTCCGGATGGCTCCCCCCCCCCCCCCCCCCCCCCCCCCCACCACAGCTTCCAATCTCATTGTCTCCCAACCCTAGACAGCCCGCTTCTACCTACTTCCCAAAATCCACAAAAAGGACTGTCCTGGTAGGACCGTTGTGTCAGCATGCTCCTGCCCCACTGAACTTATTTCCTCTTACCTTGACTCCATCCTCACTCCTCTGGTCCATTCCCTCCCCACCTACATCCGGGATTCCTCTGACGCCCTGCGTCATATTGACAGCTTCCAGTTCGTAGGCCCTAACCGCCTCCTATTCACCGTCGATGTTTGAGCTTTGTGACAAAGAGTCACCTGGACTCGAAACGTCAGCTCTTTTCTCTCCTTACAGATGCTGCCAGACCTGCTGAGATTTTCCAGCATTTTCTCTTTTGGTTTCCGATTCCAACATCCGCAGTAATTTGTTTTTATCCTTTATTCATATGCAGTGTAGTTTCTGGTCAATGATAATCCCCCCCCAGGAAGTTGAGTAGTATTCAGCAATGGTCATGCCATTGAATGTCATGGGGTGATGAGTAGATTGTCCTTTGTTGGAGATGGTCTTTGCCCGGCAATTGTGTGGCACAAATGTTACTTGCCACTTAACAGCCCAAGGGATTGCTTAATTCTGCATCCTGCTGCTTCCACTGTCATCTCAGGTCCACTTAGTAATACCCTTGATCAATACTGGAAGGAACTCCTACTGAAGTCAGCTTTTCATATCTCCCCAGACATCACTTCAGAGACAGACAGCCTTGTGCTTTGGGGAAAGCCCGTGTGAAAATCTCATTTGGAACTTAGATGAAAATCTGATGATCTCGGGTGATAACCCATCTCTGCGTCTGTGTAGCTCCCGGCCCTCCTTCTGCCACTTGTAAAGCAGAAGATGAATCATCGGGTTATCTTTTCTCGTGGGTAAACCAATACATAAATCATCCTTTCCGTGAGTGCAGTACCCAATTTAGATTTCACATCTTCCTGTCATCGCTGCCTTTTTATTGTTAAATATAATGAGCACTTTTCATAGGTACAACCAGTTACAGCAGCTTTTCAGTCTTAGTGATTTGCCTGAATGCACGAAGCATTCGGAACAAGGTGAATGAGTTGATGGTGCAAATCAGCACAAGTGGGTACGATCTAGTGGCCATTACAGAAACGTGGCTGAAAGGTGACCAGGACTGGGAGATGAATATCCAGGGGTATCAGGCGTTTAGGAAGAATAGACAGGAAGGAAAAGGTGGTGGGGTCGCGCTATTAATAAGAGATAATATCAGGGTAGTACTGAGGGATGACATAGGCTCTGAGGAACAAAACGTGGAATCATTATGGGTAGAGATGAGGAATAGTAGAGGGAGAAAGACACTAGTAGGTGTGGTATATAGGCCCCCAAATAATAATGTTGAGGTAGGGAGGGCTATAAACAAGCAGATAAGGGATGCGTGTAAAAACGGAACAGCAATAATCATGGGGGACTTCAACATGCACATTGACTGGCAGACTCAAGTCGGTAAGGGTGGAATGGAGGAAGAGTTCTTAGAATGCTGTCGGGATAGTTTCCTTGAACAGCATGTTACGGAACCGACGAGGGAACGAGCTATTTTGGATCTGGTATTGTGTAACGAGGTAGGTAGAATTAAGGATCTTATTGTGAAGGACCCTCTTGGGTCTAGTGACCACAATATGGTCGAATTTCTGATTCAGATGGAAGAGGAGAAAGTTTGGTCCCAAACCAGTGTCCTCTGTTTGAACAGAGGGAAATATGATAGGATGAGGGATGAATTGGCTAAGGTAGACTGGGAGAGCAGGCTGGCAGGTAGGATAGCTGAGGAACAGTGGAGGATTTTTAAGGAGATCCTTTTCAGTTCTCAGCAAAAATATATTCCAGCAAAAAACAAGGATTGTAAGAAAAGGGAGAACCAGCCGTGGATAACGAAGGAAATAAAGGAGAGTATTAAAATAAAAACAGCTGCGTACAGAGTGGCCAAAAATAGTGGAGAAACAAGTGATTGGGAAAAATTTAAGAAACAACAAAGAGAGACTAAGAAAGCGATAAAGAAAGGAAGGATAGACTATGAAGCTAGGCTAGCAATTAATATAAAAAATGATAGTAAAAGTTTTTATAAATATATAAAAAGGAATAGAGTGGCTAGAGTGAATGTTGGACCCTTGGAGGACGAGAGGGGGGAGTTAATAGTGGGAAATGAGGATATGGCTGAGTCTTTAAATAAGTTTTTTGTGTCGGTCTTCACGGTGGAGGACACAAATAGTTTGCCAAATATTAACGATAGAGGGTTGGCAGCAGGAGAAATACTTAATACAATTAATGTTACCAGAGAGGCAGTGCTGGGTAGACTAATGGGACTGAAGGTGGACAAGTCCCCGGGTCCGGATGGAATGCAGGGTATTGAAAGAAATGTCAGAGGTAATAGTGGATGCGTTAGTGATTATTTATCAAAACTCGTTGCATTCTGGGGTAGTGCCGGTTGATTGGAAAACGGCTAATGTTATGCCGCTGTTTAAAAAAGGAAGGAGACAAAAGGCGGGTAACTATAGGCCGGTCAGCTTAACGTCTGTAGTAGGGAAAATGCTGGAATCCATTATTAAAGAGGAGATAGCAGGGCATCTGGATAGAAATGGCTCGATCAATCAGACGCAGCATGGATTCATGAGGGGAAAGTCGTGGTTGACGAACATGTTGGATTTTTATGAAGATGTGACTAGGGCGGTTGATGGAGGAGAACCGGTGGATGCGGTGTTTTTGGATTTCCAAAAGGCGTTTGATAAGGTGCCCCATAAAAGGCTGCTGAAGAAGATTAGGGCACACGGAGTTGGGGGTAGTGTGTTAAAGTGGATTGGGGACTGGCTATCCGACAGGAAGCAAAGAGTCGGAATAAATGGGTGTTTTTCCGGTTGGAGGAAGGTAACTAGTGGCGTGCCGCAGGGATCGGTACTCGGGCCGCAACTGTTTACCATTTATATAGATGATCTGGAGGAGGGGACGGAGTGTAGGGTAACGAAGTTTGCAGACGACACAAAGATAAGTGGAAAAGTGAATCGTGTGGAGGACGGAGAAGATCTGCAGAGAGATTTGGACAGGCTGAGTGAGTGGGCGAGGATATGGCAAATGGAGTATAACGTTGAGAAATGCGAGGTTATACACTTTGGAGGAAATAATAACAAATGGGATTACTATCTCAATGGAAACAAATTAAAACATGCTACCGTGCAAAGGGACCTGGGGGTCCTTGTGCATGAGACGCAAAAGCCCAGTCTGCAGGTACAACAGGTGATCAAGAAGGCAAATGGGATGTTGGCCTATATTGCGAAGGGCATAGAATATAAAAGCAGGGATGTCTTGATGCACCTGTACAGGGCATTGGTGAGGCCGCAGCTGGAATACTGTGTGCAGTATTGGTCCCCTTATACGAGGAAGGATATATTGGCATTGGAGGGAGTGCAGAGAAGGTTCACCAGGTTGATACCGGAGATGAGGGGTTTGGATTATGAGGAGAGGCTGAGGAGATTGGGTTTGTACTCGTTGGAGTTTAGAAGGATGAGGGGGGATCTTATGGAGACTTATAAGATAATGCGGGGGCTGGATAGGGTGGAGGCGGAGAGATTCTTTCCACTTAGTAAGGAAGTTAAAACTAGAGGACACAGCCTCAAAATAAAGGGGGGTCGGTTTAAGACAGAGTTGAAGAGGAACTTCTTCTCCCAGAGGGTGGTGAATCTCTGGAATTCTCTGCCCACTGAGGTGGTGGAGGCTACCTCGCTGAATATGTTTAAAGCGCGGATGGATGGATTCCTGATCGGTAAGGGAATTAAGGGTTATGGGGATCAGGCGGGTAAGTGGTACTGATCTACGTCAGATCAGCCATGATCTTATTGAATGGCGGGGCAGGCTCGAGGGGCTAGATGGCCTACTCCTGCTCCTATTTCTTATGTTCTAAAAGCGAATAGTTGGGGGAGGAGAGAGGTGAGTTTTGACTTTGGGTATGCACAAAGATTATTGGATACCTGTGAGCGATTACAGGGGAGGGTGGATGTACCTTTGGTTCAAATAGCAAACTGAAAGACTTGGCATTATTTTACTTGCTGTCCTGGTGGAATTGTCAATTGGGAGACACCTGCGTCCAGTCTTTCTAAGTGGCGCAGTGGGTTAGCACCGCTGCCTCACAGCGCCAGGGACCCGGGTTCAATTCCAGCCTCGGGTCACTGTCTGTGTGGAGTTTGCACATTCTCCACGTGTCTGCGTGGGTTTCCTCCGGGTGCTCTGGTTTCCTCCCACGCTCTAAAGATGTGCCGGTTAAGTGGATTGGCCACGCTAAATTGCCTCTTAGTGTCCCAAGATGTGTAGGTTAGGGGGATTAGTGGGGTAAATGCTTGGGGTTATGAGGAACAGGTTTGGGTGGGATTTCCCCTTAGTGTCAGGGGTATTACATGGGGTTACAAGGATAGGGTTTGCATGGGATTGTTGCCAGTGCAGACTCAATGGGCTGAATGGCCTCCTTCTGCACTGTAGGGATTCTATGAGGGATTCTATAAAGGGGCTCCAATAACCTCACAGATGGAACATATCCCCTCGTGGTCCAGATCAGCTTCATAGTAATCCACATCTGCCTTTTTCTTAAGCGTATCTTCACACCCACACTTCTTTTACACTTTGGGGAATAGTGCGGGATAGATGGTGGGAGCTGATTATCAGCTTGTTGAACCACGTTGATTGCTCCTTCTGTGGCCAACAAGTCCTGATGTGAGAGCTCAAATCAGTCTGGAAATTGATATTCAGTTCAGGTTCAGCATTATAGATAGGGGATAGATAGGGGATAGATAGAGTGAACGTTCAAAGACTATTTCCTCGGGTGAATGGAGCGGTAACTCGGGGGCATAACTATGGGGTTCATGGTGGGAGATAAAGGAAGGATGTCCGAGGTAGGTACTTTACGCAGAGAGTGGTTGGGGTGTGGAATGGACTGCCTGCAGGGATAGTGGAGTCAGAAACTTTAGGAACATTTAAGAAGCTATTGGATAGGCACATGGAGTACTTCGGGATGATAGGGAGGAAATAGCTTGATCTGGGTTTCAGACAAAGCTCGGCACAACATCGTGGGCCGAAGGGCCTGTTCTGTGCTGTACTGTTCTATGTTCTATGTTCTCTTACCTAATCCACCAGGCTTCTGGTCTCCTCTCCCAATATCACCTTGGCACTCATTGGTCCCTTACTCCTCTGTGATGCAATTTGGGATTCTATTCCTATGTGAAAGGCCCTCAAGGAAGGCTGGCTCTCTTGCTGCTGTTTGTACTCCTAACCAGCAGCGGCCATTTTGGTGTCAGGCGGCTTGGACTGGTTTGAAAATTCATGCGTTGACAGTACTCCGCGTGTAAACTTTATCTCTGCAGCCCCTGGCATGGGGGCAGTGTTCTGGAAGTCGTTCCCCCTCTGTTGGGGGAAGGGAGGTGGGGGGTTTGTGCACGCTGGACTGCCCAGAAAGAAAAAAAACAGTAAAAACTGGGAGATCAGAATACTGGTCCAAACTGCTTTTGGGTGGCAGCCATTTTGGGCACAAGCCCTGTGAGGTGGCCCACTTGAGGTGGGTGTCTGTACAGACAACCCCGTGTCTGCTGGATGCAGCTAAACCAATGCCATCCTGATGTTACACTGGCTGATGTGATGCTGGTGGTCCAATGGTGGACCATTCAAGCCCATTGTATGAATTTGTCTCTCAACAAGGATCAGGCGCTTAGCGACAAGAGAGGCCCACAATTAGTGTCACTTATAAGGATGAGGCAGAGCTGAGAATTGGGAATGGGAGTGAGGCAGAAATATACCAACCTCTTCAATGCACTCAGTGACCTGCCCGATGCCATGAGCTGTATTGTAGAGATCACAGGCTGTGGAGAACCATCTCCTCTGTAGGCCTCGGGAGATGCAGGTATTCTTGTCCTCTGCTAGCTCTGTTCTATGCCTTGCAGCACTCTGTTTAGACAACGTGCCTGTGCTGTGAGGCCTGGAGAAGCACACCTCTTCCCTCTGGCCTCACAACACAAGTGAAAAAAGAAAAATTATAACATTCCAACCTCAAGCTGGGGCGGCCTGGCAGGAAACTCAGTGCCTCTTTGACCCCACTCAGCTTCCTGTACAAATTGGAGCTGACAACAACATTGGGACCTGTGTTAGGATGGACAAGGTGGGCTTTGAGCAGTGATGGGACAGATGTGTGACCTTTAACATCCCAGCTGCCTGCTTTCCACTAGGTGGGTATGATCAAAATAGCCCTGGTATTTTTTATTTTTTGTGGGCCCCACATGGCTGTGTTAAAGGTTTTGCGATTGATCCTTAGATTTTAAAATAAAAATGCCCTGCCATAACCTTTGGGCAAGTATCCCTATAGAGAGGGGTATTTCATACAGTCATGTTCTCATTTAATAAATAATAGGGCGGCACGGTAGCACAGTGGTTAGCTCTGCTGCCTCACAGCGCCAGGGATCCGGGTTCGATTCTGGCCTTGGGTGACTGCCTTTGTGGAGTTTGTACATTCTCCCCATGCCTGTGTGGGTTTCCTCCCACAGTCCGAAAGACGTGCTGGTTAGGTGCAATGCTAAATTGCCCCTTAGTGTCCCAAGATGTGTAGGTTAGGGGGATTAGCGGGGTAAATACGGAGATAAGGCCTGGGTGGGATGCTCTTTCGGAGAGTCGGTGCAGACTGGATGGGCTGAATGGCGACCTCCTGCAATGTAGGAATGCTATTATTCTAAGTGCCCGCAATCTAAGTACTGCAGCTCTCCTTCATGCCGACTTCTCGCTGCCTCCATCTTGACTACTGAAGTGATGGACGTTTTTGACATGCAGCCCCCCTACCCCCAATAAAGACTTAATTCTCAAGCTGAGCCGCTGTCGGGATTCAGCTGTAGGCTTCCACGGTCGGCACAGGGACTCCGACTGAACAGCCTGGCAACCAGTCCTGCCTCATGCCTGAGTTTTGGGTTGTCACTGGGCTGCAATTTTCTGCCACTTCTCACGGTGCAAAATGGGCTGGAAGGATCGAGATGAAGCCTGGGAGTTAAAATATCACAGTCTTCTTTTTGACTGCAGCAGGTGAATTTTGAAATGAGGGCCAGAACCTAATTTTTGGTTGCTTTAAATATTCAAGCCAGGCTCTGGTGGCATCACCACCTCCCTAACTCACCACAGACCACAATTACCCTGCCAAACCCTTCGGGATCCAATTCGTTTGTGCAGGAAAGGAATCTGTTCAAATGGGCCCCAAACAACAGTCAATGAGCTGCCCCTATTTTAAATGGGGGCATTTGCGGTGGCACAGTGGTTAGCATTGCTGCCTCACAGCGCCAGGGACCGGGAATCAATTCCCATCTTGGGTCACTGTCTGTGTGGAGTTTGCACTTTCTCCCCCGTGGCTGCGTGGGTTTCTTCCGGGTGCTCTTGTTTCCTCCCATTGTCCAAAGATGTGCAGGTTAGGTGGATTGGCCATGCTAAATTGTCCCTCAGTGTTCCAAGATGTGTAGGTTAGGGAGATTAGCAGGGTAAATGTATGGGGTTACAGGGATAGGGCCTGAGTGAGATGCTCTGTTGGAGAGTCGATGGGCTGAATTGCCTCCTTCTGCACTGTAGGGATTCTATGAATATGTTTCTATAAATTTGTATTTCTCACCCAGGAACCTACAAATGGACAGTCCCAGCCAGTCCCCAAAATACTACCAAAATTGTTCGAGGGAATGAGATATTCATTGTGCATATTAATACTCACCTCTTTCCAGTTTAAAAAGAGGCATTGATGGGATTGTGGGCTGACGATCCTGCCATCCCTCTCAAGAATAACATCCTGAACTGCCTTGACAAAGGAGAGAAATAAGACGTTTTTAAAATGTTAGGTTTTAGATGCATGTTGGCAGCATACTCGTAAGTTGAAGGGTTTATCCCGGAGGTAATTATATATACCATGAAAAATAGATACTGGAGTGTATGTGCATCAATAATTCTGCTTGCAAGTGGGAATAACTGCAAAAAGTGGTGAGTTGTGCTGTTTTGTTTCATATTTACTTTCAGGTTCAATGCCAAGATACAGAACTGTTTAATGAGCAAGTTGACGAAGAACGTTTCCAATGGCAATGTGATTGGCAATGAAATGGAGGATGGTAATGTTGACTATCCCAATATTTGTGATGACCTGTTACTCCCATTGTTAACTCAAGGTAAGGCTAACCAGACAGAGAATTGGCCACCAAAAACCTTTAAATCCTCACTTAATATATTATTTTACAACATGTCTTTTTAAAACAAATTTATATATAATATGTCCAAACAATTTTAGGCATCTTTGTCAAATTTCATTCATTTTTATTGCAAGGCATTTTAATGATAACATCAATTTTCTTTGCAAGTTCTTCTTTTGAGATTCGAATGTAATACAGTCATAGAGGTTTACAGCATGGAAACAAGCCCTTCGGCCCAACGTGTCCATGCTGCCCCTTTTATTTAACCCCTAAGCTAGTTCCAATTGCCCACGTTTGGCCCATATCCCTCTCTACCCACCTTACCCATGTAACTGTCTAAACGCTTTTTAAAAGACAGAATTGTACCCGCCTCTACTACTACCTCTGGCAGCTTGTTCCAGACACTCACTACCCTCTGTGTGAAAAAATTGCCCCTCTGGACCCTTTTGTGTCTCTTCCCTCTCACCTTAAACCTCTGTCCTCTAGTTTTAGACTCTCCTACCTTTGGGAAAAGATGTTGACTATCTAGCTGACCTTTGCCCCTCATTATTTTATAGGCCTCTATAAGATCACCCCTAAGCCTCCTTCGCTCCAGGGGAAAAAAGTCCCAGCCTGTCCAGCCTCTCCTTATAATTCAAACCATCAAGTCCCGGTAGAATCCTAGTAAATCTTTTCTGCACTCTTTCTAGTTTGATAGAACAAGCGGCCAGTAGGTTAATAACAAACAATTGAATGAAATGCTTCATGTTTTAACATTTGTTTTGTAATACAAGCAGGGGCAGTAGCGTTCCTGAGAGAGATGCTAATGAGAAGTTGAAGGCTTGAGCGACGCTGCTTTTACATTCTGAGGATCTCTTTGGCTGCCTATCCGTTGGTAGATGGCGCCAGTCACCAAGTGATTCCGCCTCTTTCATCTGACTCCTTCCCCTTCTTCTACTGACAGCATGATCTGTTTGCACGCAATGCCGTAACCCAGCTTGAAGCTAGGAGAGATCTTTTACGTCTCGCCCACCTTGTGCTTCCTAATACGCAGGAACTGTCACAGAATGTTGTACAGATGACACGGACCCACTGTGAAATGGGTAGTTTCTTCCCTCCCAACACTCCTGCCAAAGCAAGTTGTTCAAAAAAAAGTAAATTCATTCGTGCTTTTAAAGTTTATTTGTTAGTGTCGCAAGTAGGCTTACATTAACACTGCAATCATAGAATCTACAGTGCAGAAGGAGGCCATTTGGCCCATCGAGCCTGCACCGACAACAATCCCACCCAGGCCCTATCCTCGCAACCCCATATATTTTCCCTCCTAATCCCCCTGACACTAAGGGGCAATTTAGCCTGAGCAGTCAACCTAACCCGCACATCTTTGGAATGAAGTTACTGTGAAAATCCCCTGGTTGCCACACTCCGGCGCCTGTTCGGGTACACTGAGGGAAAATTTAGCATGGCCAGTGCATCTAACCAGCACGTCTTTCAGACTGTGGGAGGAAAGCGGAACACCAGGAGGAAACCCATGCTGACACGGGGAGAATGTGCAGACTCCGCACAGGCAGTGACCCAAGCCGGGAATCGAACCCGTGTCCCTGGCACTGTGAGGCAGCAGTGCCAACCACTGTTCCACCACGCCATCCCTTTAACCTATCTGTGCTCAATTTATAATGAAAGCAAATAAGCACCGTTCTTCAAGATAGCAAATTCCCTTTCAAGATGTGTACAATCATCTGTGGACTTTTTTTAAAGGAAGCTTACCAAGTTGTTAGAGATGTGGCCATTGATACAATGATCTCATCAGATCACTGCGCAAAGCTAGCTGCCAAACTGGCCCCTTAAATGGAAGATATTATCAGACTCCAATCCTGCCCTTGCTGCTGAACACAAAACAGTTTTAAATAACTTTTAAATAATACTGGATATTATCGGATCATTCAGCTGTCGGATTAAAGCACTCAAAATCGGATTGAAATCACTGACTTCCCTTGTACTCTCCACTAGCAATTGGAACTCCATTTAGTGGCTTTCAACGAATAAATATCTAAAGCACTATGCTCCTTAATGCGCTTAAGCCAAATACGGTGGAATTTGAGCGCAGTGCAGCGTACTGCTTCCATTTTCAACGATTCACCCACCTACCGTAGTGTTCACCCTCACCTGAGGTTGATGTACTCAGTTCCTAAACGCCAATTAATATTTTTGAACTGTCCTCCATCTATCTCACTAACTTGTCGCAATTCTGTCTGTTTGGCCTTACTGAGATGCTCAAAAATCTTTTATAATCACCTTGTTAATGCTATTTTATGCATATTTGCTCTTGAATGTTTAATGCCTGCATTCCTTAGTTATTAATAATGGCTGCCATAAATAACGATTAACTGCAATCTCCCTTAATTCATTCAAAAAGGCTCAAGCCCATAATATGGCTTTCTAATGGTGACGGTAGCAATCTGTGAAAGGCTTAGGTTATTTATGTGTTTTGCTGCACAGTCTCTCCTGAGGGTTTATACTTTGCGATCTGCAAACTCAGATCAGTACTTTAGAGCTGCGTCGGGTTTTTGCAGCATTTTTAGGGTCTGATAACTGGCCTATCCATCATTATTTAACTTATTAATGAACTGTACACGGATAAAACAGTGGCACATGGAGATACCAGGCGGGTCTATTCTCACTGAGACACAAACTACACGCTGGAAAGCAGGAAAATATTTAACAATGAGTGATCGGTCTGCAAATTCAGTTCCTTATTTCAAAATATCAATCATGCACTTCGAATTGCCGCTATGTAATATTCTGAAATTACATTTCAGACTGAGGAAATATTAAGGGTAACAGAACACGACAGAAAAATTCCAAGTCATGTGCTTTTAGGCTTCCAGTAACACTGCCAGGAAAGTTAACGTTTGAGCCACAAGCCGGAATTCTAACACCTCACCCGCCATGGAATCGGATTGAGCGAGGGGCGGACAACAGGAATGTCCATTGATCTCGGGGGCGGGGGGGAATTTCCAACCTCACTCGAGTGTGGCTGTAAAATCCCACTCGTAAAATCCCACCCATTCTCTTTTGGTCAGAAGTGTCAGAGATCAAGCATTTGGGGCATTTGTATTTTAGGTCAGGAGTTGAGGTAGTGGTCACACATTTGGGTTCTAACCCCACACCTTGGGCTGAATAGTATGGGGAGAACGTTGAGGATGAGGGGCAAGTGGGATTTTCAGGGAGGAGGTGGGGTAGTGGTATTGTCACTGGACTAGTAATGCAAGGACCCAGGGTAATGCTCTGGGAACCCAGCTTCGAATCCCAACATGGCAGATTTTATTGAATTTGAATTCAATAAAAATCTGGAATTAAAAGTCTAACGATGACCATGCAACCTTTGTCCATTGTCGTAAAAACCCATCTGGTTCATTAATGTCCTTTAGGGAAGGAAATTTGCCACCCTTACCCAGTCTGACCTACATGTGACTCCAGACCCACAGCAATGTGGTTGACTCTTAAATTGCCCTCCAGGATGGTCAAGAAATGCTGGCCCAGCCAGCGATGCCCACATCCCACAAACAAATTTTTTTTTAAAGTCCCACCCTCTGGAGTTGGGCCCTGGAGGGAAGGAAAGCAGGAGCGGGTTTTAAATCTGAAGACGTCTGCTGCGCAATCGGCAATGGGCAGCACCCACCTCTCGAAGGGCAACTCCCCTCTTCTTTCCCACCCTTTGAGCACTTGAGGAAGAAAAGTTGGTTTGCCTACTCCTGCCCCACTGCCCACGCCAAACACAACCAACATGTGCTTCAGTCTGTGGGAGGAAACCGGAGCACCCGGAGGGAACCCACGTAGACACAGGGAGAATGTGCAGACTCCGCACAGTGACCCAAGCCAGGAATCGAACCCAGGAGCCTGGCGCTGTGAGGCAGCAGTGCTGTCCACTGTGCCACCGTGCTGCCTGTGATATACTTCAGGAAGATACACTTCTCTGCGCAGGATTTTGATTTAAACAATATTTTGAAACAGGGACATTTCTCTTGTCTAAATGTGTTTATTGAATAGATATATTTTCAGCATATATTTCCCTTGACTGGAAAGCTTTCTAATCCTACTTCGCAATCCATGTTCATGTAATAACATTCTGAAGTGAAACCTCCGTAGACGTGACCATTTCGAGCCGGGCTTTGGGCTTTCAGAGATTTACTTTCTGTTTATGTACAATGACTAGTTCAATCTGCCAATGGTGTGGACAAGGACATCAGCGCGGCTGAGAAATGCGACAATATTGAAAATGGAAATGTTCCCCTGGATAAAAACACAAAAGAAGACAGCAATGAGAATGAAAATGAGCCTGAGCTCACATCACCATTTTCTCTACCAGGTAAAGAACAACACAACATTCTTCGTACAACAGTTACATATTCCATTTATCGGTGATATTGTCGTTTTTTGTAAGGTACAAACATTATAATTCTTTTGAAATCTGATTGACTGAAGCATGATCACCAAACTTTTGCAGTGTCTGGAAGCAATTATTTTCTGCCCTCTAATGGCCAGCATCAAGTATTATTAGTAGACTGGCCTCAGAGAAAGAAAACCAAGGCCGGGATTCTCCGATCCCGTTCGCCCCGCTGCCAGCGAGAACGGAGAATTTGGCGCTCAGCTCCATTCACCGCTGCGGGACTGGAGCCACAGGCAAGGCCTGAGGCTTCTGGCCCAAGGCTCTGCTACTTCCACTTTTAGAATCGTAGAATCCCTAAAGTGTAGAAGGAGCCATTTGGTCCATCGGGTCTGCACCGACTCTCCAAAAGAACATCATTTTAAAAAGGATTGAATTTTGACAGGATTTGTCCTTTATCATTCACCATGACTTTGTCAGGTGATCTATGGATAGCCTAACCAATGGTGTAGTCCATGTTTATGTAACCTCGCCGGAATTTCTGTGATTTTCCCTCTATTGACTTTTCCATAGATAATCGGGAGAAAGCCAAGTGAAAATTTATGGCAAAATGTTGCTGACTCTAAGCTTCTGCAAGTGTGTAGAGCTGCTACAGGGTGCGCCAACATGATGAGGTGTAAACTATCAGGCTAAATAGAAACTCAGTTATAGTCACATGTTTGGAAAATAATTGCAGATGGGGAAGGTTCTTCGTAGTTCCTCCATCCAGGAGAACCTCTCATTCCTTCTGTTGCTGCTTCTGATTGTTCCTTACTCATTCCAGTAGATTCCAGCTGGAAGTCCATTCGATGTGTTACAAAATTGACAAGCAGGGAAAGATTGCTATGCACTCATGATGGCTAGTTTGGGGATCAGTGCAGTCTAGAATTTATTTGTACCCTTGTCCTACTCTTGAAATTTCATTTCCTTTCAAGTTATAGTCCAAATTTAGCTTTTCCACTGATTGATTATTTCAATAGGATCATTTTTCAGGTGGGTCCTACACAAATAGGCCAGGATTTCACAGCCCCTCCCGCCCAGTGGGATATTACAGTCCGGCCAAATTGAATGGAGATGTGGGTGGCTCGCCGCATCCACCAGGGTGGAGACCCGCTGCAGTGGGACTGTAAAATCCTGGCCAAATGGGCTGAATTTTGGTCTAGGCCAGCTTTTGGCACTGTGTGACTAGCACGTGTCCAAATAGAGAGGCCTCAATGTTGACGAAAATTGGATCCTGGGTCTCGCTAGCAAACTGGGCATGAGCTGCTGCTGCTGCTGCTGCTGCTGGCCGCAAGGATATCAGGCTGCCCTCAACACAGACAGTGGCCCTCAGGCAAGTTGGGAGAGGGAGGTTAGGAAAGTATGAGGGCAGTGGGGGTGGTGGGTGGCTGGTGTTCGAAGTGTGTAGATGACCCCTGTGGAGATGGTGGAGTGATCTTGCTCCTCTTTCTTCGACAGCGGCTGAACAATTCAGAAAAGGGAGGCTCAATATTTTCTTTATTCTTTTGGCAATAAATTTCTTGATGGGCCCTACAGCAGTCACTCAGCCCCAGTTTGCTTTTGTAAGATGCCTAACATCTATTCTGGACGTCCACCTCTGATGCTTGAAAAAGAAAGCCCAGTGAATTTGGCAGTGGGAATAACTTCTGATCAAACTGGGTGCAGACATTTCAGCTGCTAAGTTGGGATCCCTAGTGCCCATTTTGCTCCCAGTAAAATGTTGCAATGCACACTGATTTCTATCTTCATATCTCTGAAGTTAGCCTCAAAACTCTTCCCTTCATTGTCTCCAGTGCTTTAATACTCTGTCAAAAGTGGACATAGTCGATCTGAACAAAGAAGTGAATTTGAAATCATAACTTCTTGTAACATATATTGCACAGTTTTAGCTATGCAGTTCAGGCTGGTTTATTGCTGCCTGCTGTATGTTGGTACACGTGTTAGGCGTTCAGTTTGCATAGGACTCCCAGATCTCTCTCGGCTTCATCATTTGTCACTTTGAAACTATTTACATAGTGTATGTAACGTTCATCTTTCCTTGTGCCAAGATGATGTGCAGCAACTTCCTTGTGAGGATGAAGGCCTGTTGCTTTTGCATCCCTCCTGTCTGCCGAGACTTCCTCTTTATAATGTGACAGATAGTGGGCTCTTGCTTCGGCATCACTGAATATCGTGTAAATGGTAAACTGAGGAGATGTACTTCACATTGAACACATCTAAGAATGTAACATTAGTCACTTCCATTTGACTAAAATTCGAAGCTTCGGGTGGTTCGAATGGTTGACATTGTAAAAAGCATTGAGAAATGTAAATCACTTTATTCCAGCTGAGGTCCAACTAGTGTCTTGTATGTTAAGCATAACCTCCTTCTCCTGTACTCTATGCCCCCACTAATAAATACAATGTGCTTTATTAACTGCTCTCCCCACCTGAATGAATGGAGTGCATTTCCCTTCTGTCCAGTCCAACTTTGTCAGTAGGGTGTTCAGTTCTCTTGACCCCACGCTATCGAATATAATTCTTAAACTCTTCAGTCTTGCTACCTATTCCCCTCCTTCAAAAATTTGTCCCAAATCTATTCCTTGAGCATTCCTCACATCTACTCTCATCACATCTAGGGGCAGTACGGTGGCACAGTGGTTAGCACTGCTGCCTCACAGCGTCAGGGATCCAGGTTCAATTCCGGCCTCGGGCCACTGTCCGTGTGGAGTTTGCACATTCTCCCCATGTCTGCGTGGGTTTCCTCCAGGTGCTCCGGTTTCCTCCCAAAGTCCAAAGATGTGCGCTTAGGTTGATTGGCCATGATAAATTGACCCTAGTGTCAGGGGGATTAGCAGGGTAAATATGTGGGGGTTAGGGGGATAGGGCCTGAGTGGGATTGTGGTTGGTGCAGACTCGATGGGCCAAATGGGATTCTATGATACTCTCCTAACCGTGGCCGGGAAGCATTTTCATCAGTTAAAGTGCTTGGAGATGTATTACCATCTTAATGGTGCTACATGAGTGCTAGTTATTGACTCCACCAAGAAGTTCAAAAGTGACATTGATTTGTCACAAACATTATTCAGTACGTTATTGAAAACGTTTATTCAGACAAAAGCTCTGATTCCTACACTTTGTCATAATCAGTGTAGAGTGTGCGGTATCCTGCGAGATGTCTGATGGGAGTAATTTCAGTTGAAAGTGCCCTTGTTATCACCTTGAAGCGTTTGTAATTCCTAGGTAATTGGACAGGCAGTTTGCCAATTCACTAATGAAAAATATGTGACCTTTGCCTTCCCTGTGCTTTTCCAGCACATCTAGTTGGCAATAGGGCGGAGCTGGGCAAACCATTTAATGAGGCAGTCACTCATCCCCACTCAGTTTAATTTGTAAACAGACATTGTTCTGGGCCCTCACTTCATAAATTAACTCCGATATGCCACATGCAAATTGTTATGGTATGAAGATGTCAGACAATCAAAGGCTTTAAGTATCCATAAATAAGCAAGGCCCCTTAACCAGTTCATTGGAAAGGAGAGCACCATTCACATAAAGTTTCAAATTATTTTAATAGTCCACACAGAGCAAAACTGCTGATCAGTGTTACCAATATAACTCCCTTCCTGACCGAATCAATCATCTTTTATTTTGGATACCTCCACACACTAATGTGTTTTCTCCCTCATTATGGGTGGCACGGTGGCACAGTGGTTAACACGGCTGCCTCACAGCGCCAGAGACTCGGGTTCAGTTCCAGCCTCAGGTGACTGTCTGGAGTTTGCACATTCTCCCCATGTCTATGTGGGTTTCCTCTGGGTGCCCCAGTTTCATCCCACAGTCCAAAGATGTGCGGATTAGGTTGTTTGGCCATGATAAATTGGCCATGGTAAATTGGCTCTTAGTGTCAGGGGGGATTAGCAGGGTAAATACGTGGGGTTGCGGTGATAGGACCTGGGTAGGATTGTTGTCAGTGCAGGCTCGATGGGCCAAATGATCTCCTTCTGCACTATAGGGATTCTATGGTAACCCCCCTTCTACATACTATTCTCTAGACTAGGGAGGGTGGTCATGGTAAAGTATAAAAAGGAATCAATTTTGCTAAATTGGCTGCTACTAAATCTGCTATACCACTTAGTAACTGTACTGTTGGAGATTAACAAAATCAGGCCTATTTGATTCTGTCACTTACCTTTCTCTTTTGGAAAGTGATTGGCCTTCAGACAAACAATAACATGTGATAATGAATAGAAGCATGTCACATCTCCTTTGCAAATCTACATAATGCTTCTATCCAAGAAGTGATGCATATCCTATCTATAACCTGCTCATTATTAACAAAAATATACATTAGTGGCACGGGAGGTGGGTTATGTAGCTATTGAACCGAAACAAAGCATAATATCAAAGAGGGAAAATGCTTGAATGAACTCTGTGGCAATTTCTTCACAGTAACTTACACCTAGTAAGGAATTGCCAGTTTTGCTGTGCTATAATGGTTTTTGCAATTAAATGTTTTACTATAAACCAGTCTCACTACAAGGCTCTATGAGGTGTTATTGTGAGCAAAGTGTTAAGGTCCCCAAAGAAAACAGAAATATACTCTCTTTATAAACATCAAGGAGATCTTGTGATGCAGTGGGTAGCGTCCCTACCTCTGAGTCAGAACCTCTGGGTTCAAGTCCCATCCGATGACTTGATGGCTGAGGAAGGCGTGTTCATAACGCGGTCAAACAGGCTGAGTGTCAACCTGCAAGTTCTTCCAAACATGCCAGTGGTTGACGGTAAGAGTGGGAGAGACTCCTGGTCAGCCATGCTTGGTGTGGAGTGATGCTCCTCAAGCTATAAGCCCCCGGTGACAGACTAGTGACCTGTTCCAGGAATTACTAGCTATGGAAACAGACAGGAAGTCTACCTTAGTGCGCCACTTAGTGCAGGAAGAGAACTGGAATAAATATCAGGATATTTGAGTTGACAATGCCCGTCACCTTTTCCTAGAGTTTCTTAAAATTGTCTATAATTAAGGTAATCAACTGGATTGGTAACTGAAAACCAGTAATTAAAAACATATTTTGTTGGATTTAAAAGAAATGCAAGGGTTAGGTTGATTGGACTAGCTATGTTTGACCCGAGTGTCAGGGGGAACAGTTACGGGAATAGGGCCTGGGTGGGATTGTGTTCGGTATAGACTCGATGGGCTGAATGGCCTCCTTCTGTACTGTAGGGATTATATGATTTTCATTATTTAGAGTCGACCGCACCTGTGTACATGTATTTTCCCTCACATTTCTCATAGAATCATATCTCCATTTTATCTACAGGGGGATACTTGAATAAGATGAAGTGGCTAAGTTCATGGCCTGTACTGTTTGTGCTGTTCTTCACCATCCCCAACTGTGCAAAACCTCGCTGGGAGAATTTCTTCATGCTAACCTTTTTCATGTCCACTGTGTGGATTGCAGTCTTTTCTTACTTCATGGTGTGGATGGTAAGTGAGAAACTAATACACAAGAAAATTGTCACACCATTTAAAAGCACATTGAGCTACCCTGAATTGATGGAACTTGTTCAGTGTGGCACCAGTATTGCTGCAAACTAATTCACACGACCTTCAGCTTGAGTTGCCTGAATTGCTACACAAGATTAAGGGCTCATGGGACTGGCGTGTTATATGAGAATGGATTCAGTATTCAGCGAACAGAGTAAGAATAAAGCGATCATTTTTGGGATGGCAGGCAGTAACAAGTGGAATGCCACAAAAATCAGCACTTTACGATCCATCTCAGTGTCTAAAATGAGGGACCAACTCAAAGGTCTCCAAGTTTGCTGATGATACAAAGCGAGGTGAGGAAGTAAGCGGTGAGGACAGTGAAAAGAATGCATAGGGAAATAGACCGTGTACATGGTTGGGCACAAAGATGGCAAATGGAGTATAATATGGGGAAAAATGAAATTACCTACTTGCTAGGAAGAATGGAAAGGCACAATTTTTTTTAAAAATGAGAGACTAAGAAATGTGCTTCAAAGGGATTTGTGTAGCCTTGTGGCTGAATCGTAGAAAGGTATCACGCGGGTACAACAAAGCAATAAGGAAGGCAAATGGTGAACTCAATTCTCACGAAGATAGAAGGGATCCCTGACTTAGCCAAAATAGCACTGGAGCCCCGCTTCCAGAAGTCCCACCCATTTTCATCAGTTGTGGAATGGGAGCAGGTTATAGTTTGCACACCAGTTGTTCACAGAGGCAGCTGCACACGCAAGAGTGCAGCTGCCTTCAAACAGATGCAATTTTCATTAGTATTTAAACAACACATAAATTGTGGGCTTTGGACATTTGAGTGAAAGATCTAAAGCTGCTGGAGTCATCTGGAGAAGTAGCATACCCTTTTGGAATGGTAATGGATAGGTCCTGGAACCCCTTTGAGAGAGATAAGGTGCCCTTTAGAATTGTTAATAGTAGGCATGAATGTGCATACAAAAATTGAATAAGCTGTCAAGGATTTTAAATCTCCTACCCTTTAAATTAAAAAAAACAGCCTGCTGTGTATACATGCAATTTCACAATCTATCTGTTGACATAAACCTGAGAGTTATCATTATAGCATTAATGCTGCTTGCTCCCATAGTGGGGGAGGGTGAGTCTTGTAAATTCACAGATTAATTGAAAGATCTGAGTGGTTATAGTCTTTGATGTGGGACTATGTATTCAAATGGTCATTTTCACAAGTGATTAAGTTAGTTGAATAAATTTAAATGTATTGAATGGGTTTTTATCAATGAGAATTTTTTTTTAAAGTGGTCATCAATACACACTTAGAACTTTATTGTCATTTTAGCATGGCTCCTGAGATCTGCCCATGGTGGATGCTGGATGAGTTGGCATGGAGACTGGAAGGGCAAAAGGTGGTTGTAAGGGTGTCATAGGCTAGCATGAGTTGGCACGAAATTGGCATGGGGCTATAAAGTTCCTTGGGGTGGATTACGAAACATAGGTTGGCCTATGGGCTATAAAGCGTCATGGCTGAGGGGAGAGGGGCATGAGTTGGCATGGAAGGTATGAGAGACCAAAGGGGTTAGGTTGTGGGGCACAGGTTAGCATGAAGGATTTAACAGGTCATGATGGTGGATTAAGTGGCTTAGGTCAGCATGGCAGGTATGAGGGACCATAGGGGCGGGTACAAGCATGAGGCTCCCCTCAAGTATCAGATACAAAACAGAGAGTGGTTGATCCAATGGAAGAGAGTTGGGTGTGAAATTTGCCTTGGAAGGTGGCATAAAATATGTGAATTGGCAGCTGATCTTGCACCCCACGTAATTTTCTTTTCTAGTCTCCATTTTGTACTGCTGCCCCCTTGACCAACTCTCCACGCTTGGTTAATTATTTATAGCACAAGGATCTCCAACACCGTAAACTTTCAACTGGGTGCAATGTTTTGAAATGGGTTCCACCTTTGCTGTGCGACTCGGGCACGAATGATTTGTCGAGGTGGAACCTATGTGTGATTGTTAATTAACCAGTAGGAAGCTAAGTTTCTCAGCTGTATTTGTAGGACAGAGTTTCAAATGATCTGGGACTCGCACGGGGCAAACCCACAGGCATTTACTTTGCCTCATTTACACTAATGGGGCCAATTGGGGTAACCTCCCACTCATTTGATCTGCATCACTCTGCACAGCCTCCGAACACAAGTGATTGCTCGCTAAAGATTTGTAACATTGAATTACGTGATGTGCTAACATATTTTTTGCAATGGGCATTTTGCATAATTTCTATGAGGTGCAGGGTGTAGAAACATCATTGTCATTCATGTATGCAGAATTAGATATTAATATTATTTTAATTAGATCTGATGTCTTGTTTCCGAAAAGCTGTTATCGTGAATTAAATCTAATAAATACTGAACGTGTTAGATTAAAGATGTGTCAGAAACCAAGGTAAGTTTGTGCAAAGTTGTGTCTAATTTGTATAGTATTTTTCAGTGCTGCTTGCTCAAAAATGAGGGAAACAGTGGGGGGCAATTTTCCTGTCCCACTTTGTGCATGGGGAGGGGACCATGCAAAAATCCATTGACCTTGAGCGGGATTTTCCAGCTTTGGGGCGAGCGCGGCCAGAGTATCCCACTCATAATCATAGAATCCTACAGTGCAGAAGGAGGCCATTTGGCCCATCGAGTCTGCACCGACCATAATCCCATCCAGGCCCTATCCCCATAACCCCATGCATTTACCCTAGCTGGTCCCCTTGACACTACGGGAGAATTTAGCACGGCCAATCCACCTAACCCGCACATCCTTGGACTGTGGGAGCAAAGTGGAGCACCCGGAGGAAACGCACGCAGACACGGGGAGAACGTGCAAACTCCACACAGACAATGACCCAAGCCAGGATTCGAATCCGGGTCCTTGGTGCTGTGAGGCAGCAGTGCTATCCACTGTGCCACCATGCCGCCCAATGTTCCCTTGGCAAAATCTGTATAAAGTCCTTTCTCCTAATGAACTAGACAGTATTGCCAATTGCAAATTTTTCAATATTAATCCAACCAGTACTGAAGCACTGGGAATTTACTCTTGGTTTGAAGCTTTTGATATGTTTTCCCACAGAACATTCTGTTAAATAAATGAAATTGTCGAAAGTGTAGAGCACTTGTGCACTGGGTCAGTATAGTATGGAAATGGAAAGTTCGAAGCTTGTGGTATTTCCAGTGTTTTGCCAAATAATTACTTTGTGAAATGCGTCTTGTTATTCCGTTCTTGCTTGTTGTCCTGACAGCCATTAATACTTTCATTCTTGTCATCAGTTATTCATTTTTATTCAGTTGGCATTAGGAAGTCAGTTAGGCCACATCTGTTTTATTTTAACTTGGCCTTTTTTGGGGGGATTTTCAAATGAATATAAATGAAGTAACATCGACAGTACAGATTGAGGAGCTCAGGTACGTGACGCATTATTAAATTTTTTATTTTTGAAGAAACAGTTTTGGCAAGGCAATTAATAAACAAATTTGGTTCGTGATGTGACTGACAAACGTGGTGTTGTTGCTTCTGCCACTTACTTATTCATATTATTTTTGATGGAAACCAGCACTGAAGACATGTGTTGAATATAATTTTCACTGTAGCACTTGGAACGGTGTGAACCTGTCAAGGGTAGCCAGCACAAATCTGTGGTAATGTGGTTTTTGAAGTTCAATGTACCAAACATTTACCCTTTAAGTGTCCTTTGAAGCAAAATCATTTCGCTTACTGGATCGCGGACAGATTATGGGATTTATTGTACCATTTTAGGGCTTTTAAGCCTCTTTCTTAGCAGAGGGAACAGGCCTGAGATGTGTAATCGTTCTGAGTTGACAACTTACTGATTGGCTGAATATAAATCCATTGCCCGTGATGGGCTGTTCAAACTGTGAGGCCTACTGCACGCTGTTCATTATAGCAAAGCTCAAAGAAATTGTCCATGCAAATGGCTGGCATATTGGATCAAAATGGCTAATCTTCTGGCATTTGATTCTCCAAATGTGATGCAAGCCAACTATTTCGCTTTGTGCTACTAAGCTTAGTGCTGAATTTTACCATAGCAGGGACTGCTGAAACCACAGCTGTCATTGAACAAAATATACGAGACTGAATTATTATGACTGTAAACAAGCCAAATAAATCTTCAGTACCTGAGGAAAACTCCCATTGTTTTGTACTCAGAAACACTTATATGAACGAATGTATCATCTTAAAGGAACATGTGCCTGAATAGGCTCTTGTGCCTCTGGCTTTACCTGTGTATCAAGGCCCGATGGCTGTCCTCCAGTCTGTTGAACTCATTCACATTTGGCTATGACTGAGAGGCAGAATTCACACATGGAATTGAAGACTTGCAATTGTTCGCTTGTTGCCAGAAGTCGAAGTGATTTTATTGCTAACACTGTTTAATAAGACATGCCCACCCATTCAATCTGCTGTATTTACGACGAGCATTCGTAACTTAGATACATATTTGAGTTGATTTATTATTGTTACACGCATTAACATACAGTGAAAAGTATTGTTACTTGCGCACTATACGGACAAAGCATACCGTTCATAGAGAAGAAAAGGAGAGAGTGCAGAATGTAGTGATACAGTCATAGCTAGGGTGTAGAGAAAGATCAACTTAATGCAAGGTAAGTTCGTTCAAAAGCCTGACAGCAGCCGGGAAGAAGTTGTTCTTGAGTTGGTTGGTACGTGACCTTAGACTTTTGTATCTTTTTCCTGACGGAAGAAGGTGGAAGAGAGAATGTCCGGGGTGCATCGGGTCCTTAATTATTTCTGGTTGCTTTGCCGAGGCAGTGGGAAGCGTAGACAGAGCCAATGTATGGGAAGCTGGTTTGCGTGATGGATTGGGCTACATTCACGACCTTTCATAGTTCCTTGCAGAGTTCTTGGGCAGAGCAGGAGCCACACCAAGCTGTGATACAACCAGAAAGAATGCTTTCTATGGTGCATCTGTAAACGTTGGTGAGAGTCATAGCTGACATGCCTAATTTCCTTAGTCTTCTGAGAAAGTAGAGGCGTTGGTGGACTTTCTTAACTATAGTGTCGGCATGGGGGGACCAGGACAGGTTGTTGGTGTAAAACTAGTCGCTAATGTCCATTTGTATAGCTGCCATGAGATGATATGAGTGCAGTAAAGTGACTTTCTTTTGTACAGATCTTACTGTGTTGCATGGTCGTCATACATTTGACTATGTTCGCCTGTTTCCTTTCTGTGTGCAGGTCACTGTAACAGGATATACACTGGGGATTCCGGATATTATCATGGGAATCACATTTCTGGCAGCAGGAACGAGTGTTCCAGATTGCATGGCTAGTTTAATAGTGGCCAGACAAGGTACATAGATATTTGATCATTTTACACTGGCTTATTAATGGTGTTGTGTGCTAACGTAGGCCAGGTTAACTCCGATTTCTCCCAAACATTTTCCAATCTCCTTTACAGACATCCCGACTGTTTGATCAATAGAATTGATTTCTGTTTCAAAGAATCAATGTTAAAGTTAATTGTTCTCATGCATTAGGAATTTTACCTTGCCAGATATCAGTGTCTCAGTAAATTTAATACAGAAAGTTCCTTTAAGATATTCAGAATAGATAATAGGTGAAATTCATCATTTTTCCCATTGTCAGCTGTGTTCAGAGTAGTCAGTATAACTTGACTGGAAATGATGCGCGGGATTTTACAGCCAAGCTCAACCCAAGACCGGAAAATCCCACCTGAGGTCAACGGACCTTCCCAATGGGCGGCACGGTGGCACAGTGGCTAGCACTGCTGCCTCACAGCTCCAGGGACTCGGGTTTGATTCCCAGCTTGGGTCACTGTCTATGTGGAGTTTGCACATTCTCCCCGTGTCTGTGCGGGTTTCCTCCGGGTGTTCCGGTTTCCTCCCACACTCCAAAGATTTGCGGGTTCGGTGGATTGGCCATGCTCAATTGCCCCCCAGTATCCCGAGATGCATAGATTAGAGGGATTAGCGAGGTAAATATGTGGGGTAACAGGGATAGGGCCTAGGAGGGATTGTTGTCGGTACAGACTCAATGGGCCAAATGGCCTCCTTCTGCACTGTACGGTTTCTCTGATTGTCCAACCCTTGCCTGCTCCGTTTCCCAGGCGGAGTGGTAGAATTCCTGCCAATGTGTTAAACTCACTAGCGAAGTAAAACAGACTCCTATGTATGAAATACACTTCTTTAAAATCACCAATGTTTCAGTCCAAAAGGTGGCTATTCAGACAATCGTCCCGCAGAGGGTGCCTACTCCCAATCTGCATCAATCTTCTGCGGTAACTTTGGTAAGGAATTAGCAGACCATCTGGAGAAGTTACGTGGAACTATATAGAATATGTAGCACAGGAACAGGCCATTCAGCCCAACTGGTCTATGCTGGTGTTTTTGCTCCAGATGAACCTCCTCCCATCTTTCTTTATCAGCAGATTGTTGTATCTGTTTCTCCCTCGTGCCTGTACCCAGATTGCTCTTAAGCGTATCCATGCTATTTGCCTCCGCTGCTCCGTGGTCTGAATTTAATGCTCTCCCCACCCAGTGGGTTTGTGAGACCACATCTGGAGTACTGTGAGCAGTTTTGGTGCCCTCACTTAAGGAAAGATATTGTTTTGGAGGCAGTTCAGGGAAGGGTCACTAGGATGATCCCCAGTATGGAGGGATTGTCTAAGGAGGAAAGATTAAACAGGTTGGGACTCTACTCATTGGAATTTAGAAGAATGAGAGGTGATCTCATTGAAATCTCTCGGGTTCGTAAGGGGCTTGACAGCGTAAATGCTGAGAGGATGTCTCCCCTCATGGGAGAGTCTAGGACCAGGGGGCATAGTCTCAGAATAAAGGGATACCAATTTAAGACTGAGATGAGAAAGAATTTCTCCTCTGAAGCTTGAGATTTTGGAACTCCTTGCCACGGAGAGTTATGGGGGCAGAGTCCTTGTGTATATTTAAGGCTGAGATAGATTTTTGATCCGTAAGGGAATTCAGGGTTATTGGGAAAGGGCAGGAAAGTGGATGTGAGGAATGTCGGATCAACCATGATCCTATTGATTGGCAGAGCAGGATCAAGGGGCTGAAGGGCCAATTATTGAACACTTGAGAGCTATTTCTTTCCTAGCCTCAGATTTTAAGCTGGAGGGAGGAGTTGCAGGGTCTGGGCGAAGCCCAAACATAACCAGGTTCTGGCCTCAGGTCGGGAGAGGGCACCTCAATTAGTAGCCCCCTTTTAACATCGGGCACGTCCTGCTTAAGGTCCGGAAACTGAAAACCCCCCCTCCCATCCCAACCTGACCTCTCTACTATGACCCAATCCCCTACTGTCCCCTGCCACATCCCCAACCCCCAAACCCACCCCACCCCCACTTCCCAGCATCTCCTACCCTGTCCACCCTGAGACATCTAATTCTTACCTCTTCCTGGAACCCTGAGACCTCCAAGACCCAGAATACCAGAACTTAAGGCAGGATTTTCCAGCCTTTCCCACTGGCAGGATATTCCGGCCCTTCCGAAGTTGACCCCTCAGAGTGGACTCTGTGTCGGGATGGACGGGCCACACTATGACCCGTAGACTTCGGAACCAGAAGATCTGGCTGTTCGCCAAAGGCTCTCGCACATGTCATGGGCAAACATGGATGTGGAGTGGGGCTGAAAATCCAAGTTTTAGGCTCTGGGGACCACCTGGAGTCCCACTGCTGGTGGGACTGGAGAACTCAGTAAGAAGTCTCACAACACCAGGTTAAAGTCCAACAGGTTTATTTGGTAGCAAAATCCACTTGCTTTCGGAGTGCTGCTCCTTCATCAGGTAAGTGGGAGTTCTGCTACCTGACTTCATACACTTACCTGATGAAGGAGCAGCGCTCCGAAAGCTAGTGGATTTTGCTACCAAATAAACCTGTTGGACCTTAACCTGGTTTTGTGAGACTTCTTACTGTGTTTACCCCAGTTCAACGCCGGCATCTCCACATCAGGACTGGAGAACTGCCAACCAATCAAATTGGTTGTCAGCTCTGAGGTGGGACTGCTCCCCATTGAGGGGCGTAAGTCCCGCCTCCAGCCAATTAACACTCATTGGAGCGTGACGGGGATGTGTTCTCTGCCAACTCTTGGGACGACAGGAAGAGAAACCCTACCATCCTAAAGATTCTGTCCCATGTGGTAGCAGGTTCCACATCTGACCACATTAATAGATGAAGTTGGCCATTTCTCTTGAGAACATCCATTGATTAAAAGTGGGGGAATAAGATAAACTCCAGTAGAAATTCAACACCATCTACTCTAATACTATTTCCCTGCTGTTTCTCAGGCCATTTAATCCAGCCGCTTATGGTAATACATTCCATGTCCCTCTAATCCTTTAAAGAAAATATTCCTTCCAAACTTTCCCTGTAGATTTCAGGTGTAAATTCTAAATTAATGGCCCTTGTTACCAATTCAGCTGCCTGTGGAAATAATTATTGCTGTCTCGATATTTTTCATAACTTTTCAAGGTTCTATTTCCAAGTGTTTGTTGAAGAACACAGTGGAGAGAGAGTAATCTCTAACCTTACCCCTTGTATCGCTGTAGTGATAGGATGCAACAATGGGAGGCAGAGGGAAGACCGAGGGGAGGGAAGCTGGATCACAGTAAGGCTGGAGGAAAAGCTCCCAAACAAAGGAGCAACGGAATACCACATTGTTCACTGGAAGGGGCGGATGCAGACTCCAGATGCATTGGGTAGCAGTCCAAGTGGGGCATGGGCAGGTGATGGGCTCGAGGTAGGGTGTTTGAATTGAGGAACAGACTTCTTCTTGAAGCTGCGAGCCTTTTCCCTCTGGGCTGCTGACATTGTGCACGGTCTGGTGAAGGCAGGTGGGCTGGAGAGAGTGATACGAGTGTGCTAGACTGGTGTTTAAATATGGCCCCAGGACTTTGGAACCCGTCAATTGAGGGCGAGCGGGAGAATCAGCTGTCAGCCCACCAGGAGAGTCAGCGGGAGGCTCACTCGTGCATAATTAAGGAGATTCCAGGCATAGAATCTGGTGCGGGATCCCACCATTCTGGCCAGTGGAACAGTTTCCACCAGAACTGCCCTCTGCCGCCCTTAGTCTCAAAATGGGAGAATTCCACCCTCTGTGTCCTGCACTGAGTTGACTGCCTGTTTAGAGAATACGCCCAAGCAAATCATCTTGTTTAGGATAAGACTCTCTGTATTCCCTTCCCTCCGCCTGGCCTTTCATTCTTCGAAACCAGCTGGGGTTTCCCCAAATTAATGTATTACCAACATCCTACTCAAAATTTAGCCATTGTAATTGAGGGCATGGGAGTCTTAATAAAATCTGCCACCTCAGCATTGTTCTTCTGGAACTTCAGTTATTGGGAAGAATCTCAAAGATGCTGGAGAGTTGAAGAGAGAGAGAGAGAAAGCAGTCACCAGGGAGGCTTAATGAGTTAAAGAATGGTTCTTCCCAAAGGGAGCCATCAGAACTTTGGAACTCGATGACCTTTATCATGGCTGGAGACCTCCCAGCAGCCCAATTCTGGACACTGGTCCCAATGGCGCAACTTTGGGCCATGCTCATGATCAAAATGCACAAAGCCCAAAATTGTTGAGGTTAGGTCAAGCACGGTGCACCTCGCTCAACCCAAACTGAACTCAAACACATATAAACATTGCTGTCACCTCAGTTACCTTCCGAACCAACTATTCCATGGATTCTGGTTACAGCAAAAAAAATCTAATTCTTATGGATTAGTAACACTTTATCAATTGTTGCTTAGACAACCAGATGGATTTTTATCAATGTGTTTTCTTTATATATAGGGATGGGTGATATGGCAGTGTCTAACACAATAGGAAGCAACGTCTTCGATATCCTCGTGGGCCTTGGTCTTCCATGGGGTCTTCAGACAATGGTTGTTAACACTGGTTCTGTTGTAAGTCTATTTTACTTTTCCTGTTGGTTGACTGGGAAATGCTATTTGAACTAATATATCTTTGTTTTTCTCAGGTAGTCCTGTTTGGGGCGGCACAGTAACACAGTGGTTAGCACTGCTGCCTCACAGCACGTTCCCCCCGTGTCAGCGTGGGTTTCCTCCGGATGCTCCCGTTCCCTCCCACACTCTAAAGATGTGCGGGCTAGGTGGATTGGCCATGTTAAATTGCCCCTTGGTGTCAGGGGGGTTAGCAAGATAAATATGTGGGGTTACGGGGATAGGGCCTGGGTGGGATTGTTGTCGGTGCAGGCTGAATGGCCTCTTTCTGCACTGTAGGGATTCTATGATTCTACTGCGCCAGGGACTCAGGTTCACTTCCTGCTTTGGGTTACTGTGCGGAGTCTACATGTTCTCCCCGTATCTGTGTGGGTTTGTTCCGGTGTCTTCCAGCAGTCTGAAAGATGTGCTGGTTAGGTGCATCGGCCATGCTAAATTCTCGCTCAGTGTACCCGAACAGGCAACTAGGGGATTTTCACAGTAACCTCATTGCAGTGTTAATGTAAGCCGACTTGTGACACTAATAAATGAACATTAAACTTGAGAGAACTGAGGGATATGATCACAAGAACGTCTCAATAGGTGAATAGGTTCTATGAATGAATGTTTACAGTCCAATTCTACTATTAAATGCCTGCATTCTCTGCTTGTGCAACTTATAATTAATGACTTTGTTAACTCGATGACAGGGAAGGCGGTTGCATAGTGGTATTGTCACTGGGCTAGTAATGAAGAAACCCAGGGTAATGCTCTGGGGACCTGGGTTCGAATCCCACCATGGCAGGTGGTGAAATTTGAATTCAATTAAAAGAAATCTGGAATTAAAAAATCCAGTGAAGGCCATGAAACCATTGTCGAGTGTCATAAAAATCCATCTGGTTCACCAATGTCCTTTAGGGAAGGAAATCTGCCGTCATTACCTGGTCTGGCCTACATGTGACTCCAGAGCCGCAGCAATATGTTTGACCCTTAAATGCCCTCTGAACAAGGGCAACTAGGGATGGGCAACAAATGCTGTCCTAGCCAGTGACGCCCATATCCCATGAACAAATAAAAAAACAATCCTGCAATCAAAAAGTGATCATTTTGCATTCCCCATTTTGAAAATTAAAATATTTCTGAGAATGAAAACATCATTGAGAATTATTTGATAAAAATCAAAATAACTAGCAAATTCTAACTCTGGGTAAAATCCCAACTGACAATCTAAACCTCTCCAGGAAATTCTTTCCTGAGCAGCTTCAAGTGCTGTTCAAGTGTTTAGAGACAGGAGGTGGGACAGTGGTTAGCACTGCTGCCTCACAGAGCCAGGGATGCAGGTTCAATTCCCGGCTTGGGTCTGTGTGAAGTTTGCACGTTCTCCCTGTGTCTGCGTGGGTTTCCTCTGGGTGCTCTGTGTTTCCTCCAAGCAGGTTAAGGTGGATTGGCCGTGTTGAACTGCCCCTTAGTTTCCCAAGGCGTGTAGGTTAAGTGGATTGGCCATGGTAAATAGTGGGGTTACAGGGATAGGATGGTGGTGGGAGGGCCTGGGTAGTAGGAGAGATGGGCCGAATGGCCTCCTTCTGTATTGTAGCAAATCTGTGCTATTATTAATGCTGCAATTTATCCTTTAAAAGCTGAAGTGTTTCATTTTGTGTTACAGGTGCACATCAACAGCAGGGGTCTGGTTTATTCTGTCATACTTCTTCTAGGATCTGTGGCACTCACAGTAAGTACACTGCTTTCCACACATGCAAATGTTCTCGAACGGTGTGTGTTGTATCTCCAAATCCACAGCATGAAATGAGTAATGGCTGATGTTACATTGGCCTTCTGTCGGCCAATCCTGGAGCAGCTTTTTCACCAGTGAAATTGCTGGTCTCCAACTGGATTATGGGGGAGGTGCCATTGGCAATCTGCTATTCCTTATTTTAGATGTTTTTTGACAGTGATGGCTTTAGAAAAGCTGTGACGTTGTCAGAACTGTAATTGGGACTGTATTCTGTACTGAGTCGTGTAACGAGGAGCTATGTTTACATTATATTTAGCACACATGCTAATAGCTCCGCCATTCCATCGGAACACATGACTGTCTGCCAAACCAATCTCTCTCAGGCAGTTGTGGTGTCTGATAAATCACAATGTAGATGCTTGTCGTCCACCTGGAGTCTTGTAATCTCCTGATATGGGGGGGGGGATGGCATGTGGCACAGTGGTAAGCACTGCTGCCTCACAGCACCAGGGACCTAGGTTCGATTTCTGGCTTAGGTGACTGTGCGGAATCTGTATGTTCTCCCTGTGTCTGCTTCAGGTGCTCCAGTTTCCTCCCACAGTCCGAAAGAGGTGCTAGTTCGATGCATTGGCCGTGCTAAATCTCCCTCAGTGTACCCAAACAGGCGCCAAATTGTGGCGACTAGGGGATTTTCACAGTAACTTCATTGCAGTGTTAATGTCAGCCCACCGGTGACACTGGTTTAAAAATAAAAGCTGCGGATAAAACTCCAGTCCAATGATGGAAACAAAATTGAAAATTTCCCTCTGACCTCCTCACTTGAAACTAGTCCAGGAGGCTCTGATTAATTTGACAGAATCTCTACCTCTTGTATGAGGTGACCTTCGCCCCAGGCAGAAACAGGTCGAGCTTCCTCCTCAAAAAGTAAGCAGATCGGCATTCACCGCATGGCCCGTCAACCTGTTACCCGGCTCCATTCTCTGGGAAAAGAGGAATTGCTGAACTAGTTCTGCCCTTGCATAACTAGCAAGAGTGATCCCTGATCCTCTTTAACCTATCCAGTTGATAAAATTGATCTACAAAGCGGGATTGCCTAACTAGTTCTGTCCTTGCATAACTAGTAAGAGTTATCCAGTTGATAAAATTGATCTACTTAAGTACAACTTGGTCCCTCCATTAAATCTCAATCACATCACTCCAAAGTCTACACTGCTCTCAAGTCGAGAGATCCAACTCATTGGGCCTACCTGGCTATGTTCCTGAGATTTGGTCTAGTAGCTGTTCTCTGCACTCTTTCCAAATGCTTAATATCCCTCAGCATGTGAGAAGTCCAAAATTGGATGCAGTATTTTAAATTAGGCATAAGCAAGCTCATGTGTAAGGATAAAATTGTGTATTTTGTTTTGTATTGAATTGAACAGTTAACGTACCATAGAATATGGTTTTAGGAATAGCTTCACGAGTGTCTATAGTCATGCACCTTTAGAGTTTGATCCACTGAAATATCCAGGTCCCTTTCCTTCACCACTGGCTTCTCCTTGCACAAGGTGTATATTTAACATTGTACATGCCCATGTACAGAGCACTGCACTTTACTAAGGTTTTTTTATTCATTTGAGGGACATGGGCACCACTGGCTGGCCAGCATTTATTGCCCATTCCTAGTTGCCCTTGAACTGAGTGGCTTGCTCGGCCTTTTCAGAGGGCAGTTCTGAGTCAACCACATTGCTGTGGCTCTGGAGTCACATGTATCATAGAATCCCTACAGTGCAGAAGGAGGCCATTCGGCCCATCGAGTCTGCACTGACCATAATCCTACCCAGGCCCTATTCCCATAACCCCACATATTTTCCCTGCTAACCCCCCTGACACTAGGGTCAATTTACCGTGGCCAATCAACCTAACCCGCACATCTTTGGAGTGTGGGAGGAAACCGGAGCACCCAGAGGAAACCCACGCAGACACGGGGAGAATGTACAAACTCCACACAGACAGTGACCCGAGGCCAGAATTGAACCCGGGTCCCTGGCTCTCTGAGGCAGTAGTACTAACCACTGTGCCACCATGTAGGTCAGACCATGTGAGGATGGCAAATTTCCTTCACTAAAGGACGTTAGTGAACCAAATGGATTTCTCCAACAATTGACCATGGCTTCATGGTCATCAGTAGGTTCTTGATTCCATATTTTTTAAAATCAAATTCGAATTCCACCATCTGCCATGGCGGGATTCGAACCCGGGTCCCCAGAACATTAGCTGAGTTTCTGGATTAATAGTCTCGCGATAATACCTAGGCCATCGCCTCCCCATCAGTTGCTAAACATGGGCCCCATGCCGGAACACATCTTGATCTGATTGTCATAGCTAAGCATCCTCAGTGGACCTAACTCTCAAGCACATCTTGTTTTTATTAAGCTGATGGCTGCAGTTGACAATGTGGGAGCTGTGATCATCAGTTTGATGATAGCTTTATTAGGTCGGGAGCTGTATTTATCAATCTAATGACAACTTTCTCGAGTCTGAGAGCTGTATTCATTAGTCTGATGGTGTATTTATTAGTTTGGGAGCTGGATGCATCAGGCTAATGGTTGCTTTCAGCAGTCTGAGAACCGTGTTTATCAATCTGGGACCTGTATTACCCAGATTTCATTCATTCGACTATAGTTTAACAATCTTAAGAACTCGATGATCTATTCTGAGGATTGTTTATCGTTGAATGTTGAATTTAGCAGCTTTGGCAGTCTTGTATATGGAGAGCTCATGTGCCTCTCCTTGGGCATTGTTAACAATTTACAACCCTATGTCTGAAAACAATATCCCATGTCTCTGTTCAACAGGATTTAGGAGACTGGAGGTTTCCTTAAGCTTTACCACTCATATTTACCAGTCTGAACCCTCTGCTTATTATTCCAAAACCTGTGTGCAATTTAATACCTGAACGTGTCAGATCAAATTGGTGCCGTTAGCACACCCCTGGGTGCAAATATGTGCATATAGCATGACTGTCTCTGGAATGTCCAGTCAAATGTGTTCTCACACCCGTTGGGTCACTGTGCATGGGAATCTTTCTCGGCTCCCAGCGAATGCTAAAACTCCAATCTGGGGACAGACTCCTAAATACTCCACTGTTCCACAATGGAGGCCATCAGAGCCACACACAATCCTGTCTTCACCTGATGTCTGCACTCTTTAGAGTTGGAAATGTGTCCATTTATCAGGAATCAGAACCCCTGGCTGGTTCCCCCACTCCACACACCACCACCTCTTCTCCCTTCCCCTCCCCACTCCCACCCCCCCAACAACTTCCTCAGACACAAAATAATTGTTTAGCTTCTCTGCTTTTGCTAATCTTTTATATGCCTAAAGAACCTTTTAAGCTCCACTTTTAGGTCTTTCGTTAGTTTGCATTCATATTCTCTTTGCCCTTTCCTGATCAGTTTTTTTCTTGTCCTTCTTTGCTGGATTTTAAAGTGCTCCCAATCTTACCTTTTTTTCTGACAAACGCGTAAGCCTCTCCCTTTCATTTAATGCAATCTGTAACTTTGTTTGTTAGTCAAGGTTCACTAATCTTTCTTGTTCGGTTTTTGTGTCTGGGAGGAACGTATATTTGTTGTAAACCATGCAATACTTCTTTAAATTCTAGCCATTGCCTGCCTACTGTCAATATTTTTAGTGTATTTCCGAATCTACCATCGTGTCCCTCATACCTGCATAATCTCCTTCA
The DNA here is from genome assembly GCF_964213995.1 of Mustelus asterias. Classification (NCBI taxonomy): domain Eukaryota; kingdom Metazoa; phylum Chordata; class Chondrichthyes; order Carcharhiniformes; family Triakidae; genus Mustelus; species Mustelus asterias. The sequence continues at coordinate 68,708,465 of NC_135818.1, forward strand.
TTTAGATTAAAAACGCTATAAAATAGGTTATTAATTAGCCTTTTCTCATTACACTATACTAGATCTCAAATAGTCCAATCCCAAGTTGATGCTTCAATGTGCTGCTCCAGGAACCCATCTCATACACACTCAATATAACTTCTGTGGATTTCCCCTCACATCCCCCTAGATGGTTGTCACACTATGAGCCCAGTGGTCTTACTGAAACTCTAATTTCCACTCAAGTGTTTTCAAACTCCACTCTCAAAGAACACGCCTCAGAATCTTCTCCCAAACAGTGCTTTCTCTCAGATGCCTTCACCAAGGATCCACTTCCAGGATTTCAGTCTTTCCTTTCAGTATTCCTCTTCCCTGGATTTCCATGTGCATTCAAGCTTCCTAACAAAAATTGGTTACCCAGTCACTCCAATAAACACCACTGCTTCACAGGCTGTATTTAGGTGTCACCAACCTTACAATCACTCAGAAATCTGGCTTCTCGCTAACCAACTTCATCAGGTTTGCACTATTTAGCTCTGTCTTTAACTGGGAGCCTCTTTCTGCCCCTTCTTTTAACTTCAGTGAACAGTAACTTGCTCAAATTCCAGTTCATTGACCCTTTGACTTCAGTCCTTCTTAGGAAGAAAAATACAGCTATTCAGCTATAGTGTGCTTTACTCTCACTCTCAAGAAAAGCAGATGAAGACTCTTGGAGTTTCAGACATGAACTATAGTACAGGCTCGCCCCAGCGCTCCAACTAGTGGAACACCATGAAAATGTTCTGATTCAATAATTATTCAGACAATTATAGTTAAGATCCAGTTACAAAATATTAGCATATACCAATCGAAAGATGTGCATTGAAAAAGGAGTTATCTATATCCACACATAACTATTGATTAAGATTACCTCGTGCATAAGGTGCAAATATAATTAACCAATTGCAACATGTGCACGTCGACCTGATTATAATACCCAATCAGTGTAAAGGTTCGTACATGCTATTTAGTCTGATTTATCACTGGCTACAATTGTTTTTTAACAGAACTTGTATATGGCTTGGGGACATCAATTGCATTCCCTGGTCTAGTTTTCTCAGTGCTTAATGAATTCTAAAGTGTTGCCTTCCGAAGTTATCTCGAGATGATTTGGCTGTCAGAATAGGTGGTAGAACAACCCCACATTGTTATTACAGACCTTGAGATCTAACACTCATAAATTGCTGCCTGGGAAATAGCCCTTGGCTAATTGTACCCTTGGGGAACCACCTTGTGGCTAATGGCTTTCCTCTCACAGATTGAACTGAAGATTTCCAAACCTTTTTAGTAAATAGCGGAGATAATGAGCATATACTAGAGTTTTAAACTTATTTTTCCAATATAATGTCCAACACCTGCTTCCTTCCCCTTTCAGTCCTCCTGGGACTCCTCTATTCATTCCCTGGTTTCTCGAGCTATCTGTTCTTCAGCTTCTGGAACTTGCTTTCTGCTCCTTATACCATTGTCCTGTCTGTACTGGCACTTTCTATGACAGCCGCTTTCCTCTAGGTGCCTAGTTTCAACTGCACCACAAGGGTTTATGCTTTTCAGTGTGGGCCCCTGGTTGCTAAGCAACAGCCTAGTCTTGCTTTAAGGCTTGTTTGTTTTCACATCATAAACCATTTAATCACAATTAAACCAAGAACCACAGACATGCAGGCACCTTTATTTAACGTGAAGCTAACTAAAGTTTTAACCCTTATACAGAAACACAAAATTAAACTTACTTAAATCAATACCTTTTTAATACCCACAAAAACAAATATAGATTAGTCAAAACTACCCTTTGTTTCCTGACAAAACTGCTGACTTGATGGCAAGAACCGTAACTCTCACCTCGCCACTTGAGTTCAGCTCGTTGGTCCATGTTTAAACCTGGATGCAGTGAGATCAGGAGACAAGTGACCCATGTGGAACCCAAACTGAGTATTGGTGAGCAGGTTATTGCTGTTTGATAGCACTGACAAAAACACATTCCATCATCTTGGTGATTAACAAGAGTTGACCGATGGAGTAGGAATTGGCTGGGTTGGATTTCTCCTGCCTTTTGTGGGCAGTGTTTCATATGGTTGGGTAGATGCCAGTGTTGTAGCTGCACTGAAACACTTTGGCTAGGGAAGTGGCTTGTTCTGGAGGACAAGTCTTCAGAAATACTGCCAGGATGTTGCCAGGCCCCATAGCTGTATCCAGTGCCTTCAGCCATTTCTTGAAAGCACATGGAGTGAATTGAATTGACTAAAGACTGACATTTCTGATGCTGGTGTCCTTGGGAGAAGACCAAGACCAATCATCCACTCGACATTCCTTTTAAAAATGGTCGTAAATATTTCTAGTTCTGGGTTCCGTCACCATTGATGGTGGGAATATTTGTGGAACTTTCTCCTTTGGTTAATGGTTCAATTGTCCATCACCATTAATGACTAGATTTGACAGGACTGCAGTGCTTTGATCTGATCCATTGGTTATTGGGTCTCTTAACTTTGTCTATTGCTTTGCTTCCACAATTTGGCATACAATTAGTTCTGTGTTGTAGCTTCACCAGCTTGACGCCTCATTCTTAGGCACGCTGGCCAGAATGACAGGATTCTGCACGTGGAACCTTATTCATAATGCACAGGCAAGGATGCCGTCAATTCTCCTGGTGGGGCAGCAGCTGATTCATCCACCCGCCCTCAACTGATGGGTTTGAACGTCCTAACGCCGTGTTTAAACACCAGTCCAGTACACTCATCTCACTCTCTCAACCCACCTGTCTTTCCCCAGACCAAGCAGGGTGCCAGCAACCCAGAGGGAAAAGTTTAGCATCCTCAAGGAAAAGTCTGTCACTTCATTCAAGCATCCTCCCCCTGAGCCCATCATCTGTGAGGTGCCCATGCCCCATCTGGACCTCTACCCACTGCACCTGGAGTCTTCATCCATCCCCTTCAAGTAAACAATCTCTTTGACCCCCTTTATGAGTTTTTGTTGCAGGCTTTTTGGGGTCCAGTTTCCCTCCCCTCAGTCATCCCTCTGCCTTCCATTGTTTGTCTTCTTCATCCAAGATGAGTTGGTTAGTTCATCTAGCATATGGTTCGGGTGCTGAGATACAGCGCAGGGTTCGACCCTCACTCTGGCTGATGTAGCATTGAAGACTGCCTTCTCACCCTGTTCTGTAGTAAATTCCCGACATAAACCAAAAACAGTGTTCACCAAGGAGAGGGGCCATGTTTTTCAGGAAGAGAAGGTGTTACAGGCTAATAGGCTGGAGGAAATAGATGTTCGGAGGGAGGATGTATTGGCAGTTTTGAATAAACTGAAGGTCGATAAGTCCCCTGGGCCTGATGAAATGTATCCTAGGATTCTTTGGGAGGCGAGGGATAAGATTGCAGAGCCTTTGGCTTTGATCTTTGGGTCCTCACTGTCCACGGGGATGGTGCCAGAGGACTGGAGAGTGGCAAATGTTGTTCCTCTGTTTAAGAAAGGGAATAGAAATGACCCTGGTAATTATAGACCGGTTAGTCTGACTTCGGTGGTTGGTAAATTGATGGAAAAGGTCCTTAGGGATGGGATTTACGACCATTTAGAAAGATGCGGATTAATCCGGGATAGTCAGCACGGATTTGTGAAGGGCAAATCGTGCCTCACAAATTTGATAGAATTTTTTGAGGAGGTAACTAGGTGTGTTGATGAAGGTAGGGCGGTTGATGTCATATACATGGATTTTAGTAAGGCGTTTGATAAGGTCCCCCATGGTCGGCTTATGATGAAAGTAAGGAGGTGTGGGATAGAGGGAAAGTTGGCCGATTGGATAGGTAACTGGCTATCTGATCGAAGACAGAGGGTGGTGGTGGATGGAAAATTTTCGGACTGGAGGCAGGTTGCTAGCGGAGTGCCGCAGGGATCGGTGCTTGGTCCTCTGCTCTTTGTGATTTTTATTAATGACTTAGAGGAGGGGGCTGAAGGGTGGATCAGTAAATTTGCTGATGACACCAAGATTGGTGGAGTAGTGGATGAGGTGGAGGGGTGTTGTAGGCTGCAAAGAGACATAGATAGGATGCAAAGCTGGGCTGAAAAATGGCAAATGGAGTTTAACCCTGATAAATGTGAGGTGATTCATTTTGGTAGGACAAATTTAAATGTGGATTACAGGGTCAAAGGTAGGGTTCTGAAGACTGTGGAGGAACAGAGAGATCTTGGGGTCCATATCCACAGATCTCTAAAGGTTGCCACTCAAGTGGATAGAGCTGTGAAGAAGGCATATAGTGTGTTAGCTTTTATTAACAGGGGGTTGGAGTTTAAGAGCCGTGGGGTTATGCTGCAACTGTACAGGACCTTGGTGAGACCGCATTTGGAATATTGCGTGCAGTTCTGGTCACCTCACTATAAGAAGGATGTGGAAGCGCTGGAAAGAGTGCAGAGGAGATTTACCAGGATGCTGCCTGGTTTGGAGTGTCGGTCTTATGAGGAAAGGTTGAGGGAGCTGGGGCTGTTCTCTCTGGAGCGGAGGAGATTGAGGGGAGACTTAATAGAGGTTTATAAAATGATGAAGGGGATAGATCGAGTGAACGTTCAAAGACTATTTCCTCGGGTGGATGGAGCTATTACAAGGGGGCATAACTATAGGGTTCATGGTGGGAGATATAGGAAGGATATCAGAGGTAGGTTCTTCACGCAGAGAGTGGTTGGGGTGTGGAATGGACTGCCTGCAGTGATAGTGGAGTCAGACACTTTAGGAACATTTAAGCGGTTATTGGATAGGCACATGGCGCACACCAGGATGGTAGGGAGTGGGATAGCTTGATCTTGGTTTCAGATGAAGGTCGGCACAACATCGTGGGCCGAAGGGCCTGTTCTGTGCTGTACTGTTCTATGTTCTATGTTCTATAAACCGTGCTTCAGCAACCCTTAAATAATCCAGGTTTGCTACCTGGAGAAGAAGAACATGGTTTTTAACCAGGAACAGGTCTTTCCTCATTTCATACTGTCTGCTAATCTTTGACTCATTGCACAGAAAGTGTTGAGAATCGGCATAGTTTTATATTCTGGATAATATATTCACTAACAACAACAAAAATTAAGGGAGAATAGACTATCTATGATTAGAATCTAATGTGACCAACAATGATAAAGAAAAGTACAGCACAGGAACAGGCCCTTCCATCCTCCAAGCCTGTGACAATCATGATGCCCTAACTAAACTGAAAATAAAACCTGCCGCCTTTGCTCAGTCCCTCTATTCCCTCCCTATTCATGGACCCATCCTGACACCTCTTAAATGTTGCTAATGTGCCTGTTTCCACCACCTCCTCTGGCAGCTCGTTCCAGGCACCTACCACATTCTACAAGAAAAACTTCCCCCGCACATCTCCCTTAAACTTTCCCCCTCTCGCCTTGAACCTGTGCCCCCTTGCAATTGACACTTCCACCCTGGGAAAAAGCCTCTGACTACCCATCTTGTCTATGCCTCTCATAATTTTGTAGACCTCTATCAGGTCTCCCCTCAGCCTCCGTCTTTCCAGTGATAAAATGGCGAATCAAATAATGCTTGTAAATGTTTGCGTTACAAAGCAGGATGGTTTACCATGATGTATTCTGCTTGTGGCCAGAGTATAAGATTTTTAACCCACTGATTGTTGCCTGCTGAGTTGGTCAGAATTATTTTCTGATAATGAAGACCAGCAATCATCTTGAGCATTACTGTGTGGCATTTTACTTTAAAAATGAGGCAATTCTTATATTTTGGGAGTTTGTAAGCAATAGTTACCAATATGGATGTTGGACATGTTCATTGGTGTTAACTTCACACAGGAGGCAACACATTTCGTATTTAATCACAATATTTGCTAGGTTTACCTGTTTTAAGTGTGAAAATTATTTTTAAGGTCACGGTGTAATTAGTTGCTCGAATGGGAAGAATTGACTGATTCTTAGGGTGGGATTTTCCGGCCACGTTCGCCCCTCGACTGGAAAATCCCTCCCGAGGTCAATGGACTTTTGCATGGTCCCGTCCCGCCCGCTGCGATTCCGGTGGGAAGGGAAAATTCCGCCCTTTGATCTTCAAGACTTTCCAGCAAAATATATATCAAAAACTGGCAGCTTCTTATAGATTCATGACAAAGTGACTGGATATGCTCTCTGCTGTGGTAACTGTGTATATGTTTGTGGTTCTAGGTGGCGGGTATCCACGTGAATGGCTGGAAACTGGATACAAAACTGGGTATTTACGTGCTCACGCTCTATGCTATTTTCCTGTGTTTTTCAATAATGATCGAATTCAATGTGTTTACCTTTGTCAACCTGCCAATGTGCCAAGACAGCATTTAAGCATATTGGGCAACCACTGGGGATCGTCGAGCAGAACCCTCCGAGGCTCTTCTCGCATTTCTTTCTTCCACGCATAAAGAATGATTTTTTTTTTTGCGGCTATTTTTTTGAAAGTTTAAAAGAGCTTTTGACACAGAGCCGACTGACTGCTGCATCCAGCGAGGAGCTCTCACTCCCTCCTATGGAGCTTTTAAGAAGAACGCCTGTAAATGTTTTTGACGTCTGGAGAACAGTGTTCGTCTAGATTTCCTTGTTCATTTTATGTGCACACAAGCACAAAATTGTAATGTATTAAACAGCAAGAGAGCTATAAAAAAAAATCACTTTATTTTTCAAGGGACTTCACCACACATGTTTTGCCTGGGAACCAATTTATTGGGCAGCGCTTTCTGACCCAACTTTTATTAGGCCATACTACTTGTGGGAATGTGTCTCTGTTTGTTCAGTAACTTAAAAGAGTATATATTGGAATTGTATGGACTTGAACAAGATTATTTGTATATCTGGTGAAAGTAACTCCAATAATGAATGAAAATGCTAACGTTCTTGTACATTTTATTAGCAAAGTATATATCCTGATTTTACGTTTGAATTTTGATTCATAGTATTTTGATATTATGTTATATATACATATATATACATATAGAGAGAGAGAGAGAACATATTAATGACAGAGTTCCTTTTATGTAAAGAAGAACTTTGTGCACATTTTTAAACATTTAATTCATTTGTTCCAGCTATGATGGACATGGATGAATTCACTCTTGGACTGAATTGTAAAAGTGCAGTATAGTTCCTGCAGCATTTTACGATACTTTGGCAATATAAATATTATTCCTGTATGTTATCCTCACTGCCACGAGTCTCTGAGTAGGACCGTTTGATTTCTTTTTAACAAGTCTTTCATTACAGCCTTGGAAAATTGAAGAAAAGGGATGTTGGCCCTTTTGATTTGTATATTTTCACATTTAGTGGTTGCTTTCTGCACGGAGGGCAATGAGCAGATGAAGCTTTCTTGCGACTGAGGGCAACTACGGTAACTCGACGTCGTTTATCTTTGAAAACGCCTTTGAAGAGATGCTGTTGTTCCTATTGCTAACTTTCGGTCATAGATTTACATTTTTTAACGCGAGACTAGCAATGACTTTTTAACAAAGATCTCTGGACTGCACACTATCGTTTTGCTTTAAGTAAGCTGCAGATTGAATGCCAGTCCTGGAGAATTATAAAACAGACAGACAAATTGAAGCATACACATGGATTTAATTGTTTACTCCATGCATTTCACAGGAATGAATCATGGCGACATTAACAGGATATGTGGTTCTTCAAAGTGAGGGTGTCACGTTCTGCTACACGGTCACCAGTTTGCATTGAAGCTATTTTGTACTATCTGCAAATGCACCCTAACTAGTCCTCCTTTTAAAGAGATTCTGAAGTATATTTCCCTCCCCCACACATAATGGGAGCCGCGTTTATTCCAAACACAACCTAGCTTTCACATTTTTGAGACCACTTTAATGGTATCATGGCAATAAAAAGGCTGTGCTCAAAACTCTGAATGTTTGGACACTGAAGCGGTGGTTCAAACCTTTCAGTTTTGCAGCCTTATTGATTCAAGTCTTCATGATTCCAGTCTGTTTGAGCAGTTCAGTGGTTGTTGAACTGCAGTTACACCTTCTGTCTTCTTTAACAGCTGAAGAGGTATGGGCAAGGAATGCATGCAGTGTGCTGCGGAAAAAACTGCACCGTGCCGCATAAGTTAGTATTTCACATTGTGCAGTTTATAAAGGGTCCTCAGTCCAAATGGACATCTTCAGATAATCAGTTTAACTCTCACCAAATCAATATTTTAGGTGAATTCCACAGCTGCTGTAATACAATGTTTACTTGAAAGAATTGCCATCATAATTAAAATGGTTACCAGTGGGTAAATGCACTGCATGCTTCTGTATGGACCCATACAGACCAGGAAATTCCCAGAATTGAATCCTGGGTTGGATGGTTGATTGCAACTGGGACAGCCACAGTTAGTGGTTCATTCCTCAGCTTTGAAGGGGTAAATCTTTCAGGGTCCCCTCTCCTGACTACTATCCAGCGGACCTTGTCTGGGGTCAGACTAGACCCGTTGATCAGACTTTGATTTGATTTATTATTGTCACATCTATTAGTATACAGTGAAAAGTATTGTTTCTTGCGCGCTGTACAGACAAAGCATACCGTTCATAGAGAAGGAAAGGAGAGAGTGCAGAATGTAGTGTTACAGTCATAGCTAGGGTGTAGAGAAAGATCAACTTAATATAAGGTGGGTCCTTTCAAAAGTCTGATGGCAGCAGGGAAGAAGCTGTGCTTGAGTCAGTTGGTACGTGTCCTCAGACTTTTGTATCTTTTTCCCGACAGAAGAAGGTGGAAGAGAGTATGTCTGGGGTGTATGGGGTTCTTAATTATGCTGGCTGTTTTTCCGAGGCAGCAGGAAGTGTAGACATAGTCAATGGTGGGAGGCTGGTTTGAGTGACGCACTGAGCGTCGTTCATGACCCATTGTAGTTTCTTGTGGTCTTGGACTGGAGGTCTCTTTATGCCCGTGGAACTAAACCTCGGCATGAGAGAGCACCTTCAGGAAAGAAATTCCCGGAAAGGGAAACATCCAGTTTTGAATTTCTTGTAGAAAAAGTAAAATACTGAGGATGCAGGAAATGTGAAATAAAAACAGAAAAGAAACACTGGAAATACTCAGCAGGCCTGGCAGCGTCTGTGGAGAGTGAAAAAGAGTTAATGTTTCAGGTCTGTAACCTTCCCTTGGAACTAGGAACTGTTAGGAATCAATCCAATCACTTTGAAATGACCTCAATGGGGCCCATGAGGTTGGCCTCTTGGAGTATGAGCTCACTGATTGAGGTAATGATTTACTTCCCAATCAGGGAGTCTCACCTGTTTTATAATATATACTGAGGAGTGTCAGGGCTACAGACTGAGTGTCAGAGCTCTGACTTTGTACCTGAAGCACTCTTAGGAGTGGAATTGAGTTTATAATTAGAAGGGATCTTGCTAAAGGTCACCAGCTTCTGAGGGGTTATTTTACACTTCCTCCAAATAAAAGGTATTGCTTTCAGAATCCATGTGAATCCTAGCTATGGCCACCTTTTTGTGGAATTCCAATCCTACTCAGGCTCCTTCCCTCAGAGCTTTTTCTAATGTATTGATAACTGGTCTCCATGGTCTTTTGCCCTCAATTGGAAAATGTAATCAACTTTGCTTTCAATTTCCACCCTTTTCTGACCTTCATGTGTTCCATTTCTGACTCTTCCTTACCCTTCCTTGACCTTTCTGTCTCCATTCCTGGGGTTTGGCCTTCCATTAATATTCACTGGGCTGTTTTTTTATGCTCCCTCTCCCACGGGGTCGGAAGGCCTTTTTTAAATCCAACGGGCAGCCTGTCCACCCACCCTCCCCCTCCCCACAGGAATTATAGTAACAGCATGGGTGGCATTATGGCAGCCATCCAATTGAGGCCCTTGAATACCTTGAGTAATTGATACCCACTGAAGGTCCCAATCGCTTGGAAACCAGAATTTACTAGCACCTGGGTAGGCCTACGCCCAAGTGCCCAGTTCCCGGTGTGAGCTGATGGCGGGCAGGTCGACGGGGTCCATCCTTAAAGGACCTCCTGGTTCGATTGGAGGGCTCCCCAGGATGTTACCCTGCCAAGTTGCCCTCTCCTCATGACTTCTCAAATTACAACCCCTCCCCCCATCCTTTTTATTTTCTGATGTATCTGTATTTTCTAAACACTGACCCAAAAACTCAATCCAACACCACATTCCACTGTCCCAAGGGGCTGGAGAGTGGGCAGCCTCTGGTTGGCCAACAGCTCTCAAAGGTGGGACTTCCTGTTTCTGGGGGTGGAGATCTTACCTCCTGCCTATTAGTGGCCAATTTAAATGGTTGAGGGTTAGTCAGTGTTCCCCTTGGAGAATTCCCTCTGACTTCACAGCCTGGGGCTGGGGAATCCAGCTTCTCATATAATTCACCAAAAGAGAAAATGCCCAAAGGGTCATCTGGACTCGAAAAATCAGCTCTTTTCTCTCCTTACAGTTGCTGCCAGACCTGCTGAGATTTTCCAGCATTTTCTCTTTTGGTTTCAGATTCCAGCAGTAACTTGCTTTTATCTCATATAACTCACTGACTCCCACAACTACCTTCCCCATTCTTCCTCACATCCTGTTTACGGACATTATTCATTCCATTTCCCTCATTTCTGCATCTCCGTCTCGTCTGTTCTAATGATGCAACCTTCTACATTAGTGCTTATGTCTTCCTTTTCCCTCCATCGAGCATTCCCTGTCGTTGACAGAGTCCTCTGGTGTGCCTGTTCCATTTCATCTACTTCTGCTCTCACATCTTCATCTCCCTTTCAGAAGCATGATGGAGTCCCCCTTGTCTTCATCTTCTGCCGTACCAGCCTCCGTATTCACGGATCATCCTCTGCTAGTTCTGCCATCTCCAGCGTCATGCCGCCAACAAGCACATTTTCCCCTCACCTCCACTTTCAGCATTCTGATGGGACTGTTCCCTCTACAAAACTCTGGCCCAGTCCTCAGTCACCCCTCAAAACCCCCTTCCTCCTCATCATCTAAGACCCAAAACACTCCTTCCAGGTGAAGCAGTGATTTATTCAATTTTCCATTCAATTTTTTATGCTATATTTTCTGCGCACAATGAGGTCTCCTCTACACTGGGCAGACCAAATGCCCACTGGGTGACCTTTTTGCAGAAGAATTTTGTTCAGTCCACATTAGTGGCCAATTTAAATGGTTGAGGGTTAGTCAGTGTTCCCCTTGGAGAATTCCAATTAATGACCAGCTGATCTTTTGTCACCTGGTCATTTTAATTCTCCACCTTGTGTCCACTCTGACCTTGCTGCTGCAGTGTTCAAATCAAGCTCAACGTAAGCTCGAGGAACATCACCTCATCTTTTGACTGGGCACTTCAAGAGTGGCACAGTGGTTAGCACTGCTGCCTCACAGCGCCGGGGACCCAGGTTCAATTCTGGCCTCCGGTCTCTGTCTGTGTGGAGTTTGCACGTTCTCCCCGTATCTGTGCTGGTTTCCTCCGGGTGCTCCGGTTTCCTCCCACAATCCAAAGATGTGCGGGTTAGGTTGTCTGGCCATGCTAAATTGAGCCTAGTGTCAGGGGAACTAGGATAAATACGTGGGGTTACGGGGGCTGGGTGGGATTGCTGTCAGTGCAGGCTCGATGGGCCGAAAGGCCTCCTTTTGCACTATAGGGATTCTATATAACTTCTGGTCTCAACACTGAGTTCAACAATTTGATACTGTAACCTCTTCCCCATTTTGATCTCTTTTTCTTTTTTGTGTTCCTCTCTTTTTTTCCTTTTCCTTGCTTTCGGATGGTGACTATTCATCATCCTGCCATTCACACCTCCTCTACACCTCTTGTTTCTATACTTATCCCCTTACCACTCACTTTGGCCTTGCACCATGAACCGTTTTGACATCTCCTGCCCTCCACCCTGCCACAGGCTTTATCTTTTGTCCTTTTTCTCACCATTGCCCCAGCTTCTGCCCCCCCCCCTCCCCTGTAAACATTAAGGAATGTTACCACGGTTCATGCCGGCGGGATTTTTCCAGCCTGCCGCAATGAACGGAGATTTGGCTGGGTGCCAAATTCTCCGACCTCTTTGCGGCGGGAGCGTGGTGCGAATGGCCGGTAAGATCACGCCCTTACTCTCGTTCTCTCTCCGCGCTAGACGTGGTGATTATTTTCAGCATTTTCCGTGTTTTTATTTCAACTTCCAGTGTTATTTTGTGAAAATTGCTGATCAGGATTTACATACGTTGTCAGTCGCTGTCGGGTTTTAAGGAGAGACATTTCAAGTTACAGTTTGCCTGATCATTAGTTGCCGACATAGAGAATGTTCAAGTGATTTATTGAGTTAGTGTACATTCAAATGAGAGTGTTGTCTGGTTTGGCGCTGGGTAATTGAAGAGTAGGATGGTGGCACAGGGCAGGATACGGGGGGGTAAGATATCATTTCAGATCTCATGCCTTCCCTCAGGGCTAATATCTGATCGCAGCCTTGATATTACAGTGAGGTAGTGAGTGCTGTTCAGTGCTCCAACATTAACTGGAGAAGATCAGAGGAAGGAACATCCTAGGTGACTCTAACACTCAGAGCTGGTGAAAGTGGTTGAGTTCTTTGGGACTACCCTGGGAGGAAGGGGAGAAATAGATTAAAGTTAAAAGAACAAAAGTACCAATGAACCTGGGTCTCATTCTTAGAAGCTTATTTTTCGGTCCACCCTTCAACACCCAAACATTCGCCCAAGAGTAGAAATGGGTGAACACAGGATCAGAAATGAAATGACAGGTTTTCTTTTCCGATTCATTCATGGGATGTGAGCGTCACTGTCTAGGCCAGCATTTGTTGCCCAAACCTGAGTGCGCTTGATCTGAGAGACTTGCTAGGCCATTTCAGACGGGACTGCTGTGGGTCTGGAGTCACATGTAGGTCAGACCAATAGGAGCGGCACGGTGGCACCGTGGTTGGCACTGCTTCCTCACAGCGCCAGGGACCCGGCTTCGATTCCCGGCTTGGGTGACTGTCTGTGTGGAGTTTGCACATTCCCCCCCGTGTCTGCGTGGGATTCCTCCAGGTGCTTCAGTTCCCACCCACAGTCCAAATATGTGTGGGTTAGGTTGATTGACCGTGCTAAATTGCTCCTTAGTGTTAGGGGATGTCAGGGAGAATAGTAGGGTAAATATGTGGGGTTACGGGGATGGGGCCTGGGTGGGATTGTTCTTGGTGCAGACTCGATGGCCTCCTTCTTCACTGTAGGGATTCTATGATTCAGACCGGGTAAGGGCAACAGATTCCCTTCCTAAAGGATATTAGATGAACCAGATGGTTTTTTTGTTTACAACAATCGACAATGGATTCCTGGTCGTCATTAGGGATGGGATTTTCCAAGCAGGTTCACACCAAGACCAAAAATTCCCACTCAAGATCAACGGACCTTTAAACAGTCCATCAAATTTTCTGTCCCACCCGGGATGATTCCCGTGGCAGACGGGGCTGGGAAGTTTACCCCTAGATTCCAGATTTTTATTAAATTCAGGTTAATTTCTGCCGTGGTGGGATTCGAACCCAGGGTCCCTAGAGAATTACCCTGGGTCACTGGATTGCTAGTCCAGTGACCACTAGGCCATCACACATTTATAGGCATAGCAGGAAGACAAAGCATCTCAAAGCACAGGACCACAAGTCGGGCATACTCCCTCATGATCTGGTTCAGCTAAATTCTATAGGCCATGAGAGAGCACAAAGTGTTTCCACCTTTAAGACCAATATTGTTCCCAGTGAGAACAAACCCAGACCAAGAATGCTTTTTTTAAAATCAATGCACTAATCCTAACATGCACCTTACAATCACAACAAAAGTCTGGAATGAAAAATTTGGTTCAACAAGTACATTCCATTCCCAGTTACTGTATCGTTAATCTGCCTTGGATACTCCCTATTTTCCATAATCATTGTGCAGTGGATTCCACAAATATTTATGTAATGAAAACAGGATTTTGAAAGCAGAAACATTCTTTGTTCTTGGGATGCCACTGGAAAATCGGTTTGAATTATCCATCACTCAGAATCATAGCAGTGCAGAAGGAAGCCATTTGGCCCATCAGGCCTGCGCCAACAACAATCACACCCAGGCCCTATCCTCGTAACCCCACATATTTGCGCTGCTAGTCCCTCTAACACTAAAGGGCAATTCTAGCATGGCCAATCGATCAAATCTGCACATCTTTGGAGCGTGGGAGGAAACCGGAGCACGCGGAAGAAACCCACGCAGACACAGGGAGAACGCGCAGACAGTGAAGCCGGGAATCGAACCCCGGCCCCTGGCGCTGTGAGGCAGGAGTGCTAACCACTGTGCAGCCTGGTGCCCTTGAGGAATTAAGAGTAAATCACATTGTGAACTGGTATCGCACGTTGGACCTCCCAGGTAGAGATAATCGCCCTGCTTGCCTGAAGTACCTTCGTAAACCAGTTGGGCTTTAGGGGGAGTGCGCAAAGAGCACTAGGAAAATGATGGCACGGCTGAGAATAAGTCACTGAGGGGGTGAGGCAATGTAATCCAGTGAGCGGCAACATTTATATAAATGCTACCGATTGTCTTAATCAGCTTTGCATTGATGTAGTTCAAACTACCTGAATTTATTTTCCAAGCTCACAGATCACCCGGTCGATAATTGTTGAAATCAGTGACATGTTATGGGGACAGCAGGTGAGGGTTGGAATAACATGTCAAGCAAGATAGAAGTCATGCAATAAATTATATTTTTTTCCACAAATGAAGATTCATGGTTATATTATTGGATTTTTTGAGTGTTCTCAAAAATGTGAAGTTTTATAATTAATGGCACATTATAATTAAGGAACCTATTGTAAAATGAGATGATGATTATATTCTTGAAATGGGATCAGGAGTCGAAAGAGAAAATAATATTTTTCTGGCATGTCCGCTTACTGTATTTGCTGTTAATATTTTGACTAAATTCTGTAAAGGAGAGTTTATTAAAAGCTTGTTATATAAGGGTAGTGAGTTTTTATTAGATATTTTTCAACAATTTGGGCGGGATTCTCCAGCCTCTCAGCCCCGTGTTTCCCGCCAGCGGGAGGCGGCGTGTTGTTTGCTAAGCGTCGGATTCTCTGGTCCCGTCGCTGTCGATGGGAATTCCCATTGACGTCACTCCCATGCCAGTGAGAAATCCGTGGATGGGGGGGGGGGGCTGCGCTGCCAGCGGGTCCGGAGAATGCCATCTTGTGTATTCCGCACTGTTGAAGTTTCCAAAGCCAACCTTGCCCAAGTACAAGATATGTACAGAGGAAGGGTTCTGAGATGGCAACTTGCCTTCTCTCAGCAGATGCTGAGTGTCTCCAGAACCTTCTGTTATTTTTTCAGATTTCAATCATCTTGAACATATTTTGTTTCTCATTCACTGTTTGCGTTGTATCGTTTATTCAGGTTAACCACTCCCATTGCCATCTACATATGGCTAACAAAATTCCAGTGTTTCTTGGAAATATCGAGTATTGCTTGAAATTATCCAACTTTTCATTAAAAACTGACTCAAGTGAAATGGAATTCGTGGGCCAGAACTGCAGCC
The DNA here is from genome assembly GCF_964213995.1 of Mustelus asterias. Classification (NCBI taxonomy): domain Eukaryota; kingdom Metazoa; phylum Chordata; class Chondrichthyes; order Carcharhiniformes; family Triakidae; genus Mustelus; species Mustelus asterias. The sequence continues at coordinate 68,723,977 of NC_135818.1, forward strand.
AGCGTGATCCCGGGTTTCACAACAGGAAGAGGTGCACCCACAGGGCCCCTGGCCAATGGTGGGCCACTTCTCACCGCCACAACACACACAGGGGTTGCATGGTAGATCCCGTCCGTACATCTTATAGATCCCACATAATTACTCGTCAAGGACATAGTTGATGTCGTCATCTTAATGAAACCAGTGTTCTCTCTCTACCAGTTGCTCAGCCACAAATGCTGGCTGAAATTTACCAGCCCTTCACACCAGCGGCATCTTCTGGTCACACCGACGCACTGATGAAGGGTGCGAACAACGGGAAATCCCATTGACAGCGGCGGGACCAGAAGATCCCAATGTCGGCTGCCTTCGCCAACGCGAAACATGCCGGTGGGGTGGGGGGGCAGAAGGGTTGAGGGAGGGAGGAGATCTCACCCACTGAGTTTCTTATCTTACACAAAACATTGATATAAGCACTGTATTCATCTGTTCAACACTTGCTATGATCATTTCAAAAACATTTCAACATTTCCCACTCCCTCTGAATCAGTTAGCTGGTCCCTCACAGTAAACTCTGCCACAACCTCATATTAAATCAGATAAATGTCCTGTTCCTCAGACTGGATGTTGATTCGGCTAGCACCCTGTCTCTTAGATTGAATCAGTTATTGTCCTCTCCCTCGCCATAAGCAGGATCAGGCAGTACTCGGTTGCTCAGAAGCTTCAAAAATCGAATTGTGTCGCAGTTCATCGGCATAGACATAGAACAGTACAGCACAGTACAGGCTCTTTGGCCCTCGATGTTGTGCCGAGTTTTGTCCGAAACCAAGATCAAGCTATCCCACTCCCTATCATTCTGGTGTGCTCCATGTGCCTATCCAATAACCGCGTGAAAGTTCCTAAAGTGTCTGACTCCACTATCACAGCAGGCAGTCCATTCCACACCCCAACCACTCTCTGAATAAAGAACCTTCCTCGGACATCCTTCCTATTTCTCCCTCCATGAACCTTATAGTTATGCCCCCTAGTAATAGCTACATCCACCCAAGGAAATAGTCTCTGAACGTCCACTCTATCCCCCTCATCATCTTATAAACCTCTAATAAGTCGCCTCTCATCCTCCTCCGCTCTAAAGAGAAAAGCTCTAGCTCCCTCAACCTTTCCTCATAAGACCTACCCTCCAAACCAGGTAGCATCCTGGTAAATCTCCTCTGCACTCTTTCCAATGCTTCCACATCCTTCTTATAGTGAGGTGACCAGAACTGCACACAATATTCCAAATGTGGTCTCACCAAGGTCCTGTACAGTTGCAGCATAACCCCAAATGACCCCAACAGTTCACAGCAGTTTGTTTAGGCTGGCTCAAAGTGCCGCCTCAGATATAAACAAGTGAAGCTTCAATCTGGGCTCCTCAAGACTATACACTTACAACACTTTAGAACATTTTGAATGAGACCGGCTACTGGACGGCATGGTGACACAGTGGTTAGCACTACTGCCTCACAGTGTCAGGGATCCGGGTTCAATTCCTGGCTTAGGTCATTGTGCGCAGTCTGCACATTCTCCCTATGTCTGCGTGGGTTTCCTCTGGGTGCTCTGGATTCCTCCCACAGTCCAAAAGATGTGCTGGTTAGGTGCATAGGCCATGCTAAATTCTCCCTCAGTGTACCCGAACAGGCACCAGAGTGTTGCGACTAGGAGATTTTCACAGTAATTTAATTGCAGTGTTAATGTAAGCCTACTTGTGATACTAATAAATAAACTTTAAAACCCACAATGGCAGGTCATCCTCAAGGGCGAGTATGTTATGGATGATGCTTTCCTCTGGGCTGAATTAAATCTCTGGTGGCATTGGCTCACAGGAACTAACTCTGATGTACAAGATGAAGGAAATATCCAGTTACATATTACATTTTGGCCTAACCTAAATTGTTTGTGTTATGTGTCATTTGATTTATTTTTGCGTAAGGTATGATGGGATGAAGAGCAATTTCTTTTGTAAGCTTTGACTGTTACGTGTTTGAAATTTTGCATGCACCAAAATTGAACAATAAACACCCAATTACTCACTATCATGTGATAATTATGTCATTGTATTATTGCGCAAGATCGGTTTAATATTTTGGGTCCACACTGTTTTTAAGGCTTTAATTGAAACAATCCTTGTAACTTGGAACCAGCCTTTAACAGAATTTCATATGATGATTATTAGTGACAGTCCAGAGGGAAGATGATTCAGACTAATATTGATGCTGTTGTTGTTATGCAATTACAGTAATACCAAACACTTGCCTCAACAAATGTTCCACTTGGCAATTTTCTATTGAGGAAAAAAAAAATTGGAGACACTAACTTCCCATCATTTTGGAAGCATGAACTAATTGCCTCCACATCCCTTTCATGTGCCATTGATGTGGTGAGTGGTGCATGACTTCTGCCTTTCAAACAAAACAAAAACAGTTTGTTGAATACTTTTTTCCTGCAGTCGATGCCTATTTTAAGTCACGGTTATACAGCTGCTGACGACGCAGATGTTTGAGAACATTTTACAGCCAATGTTTCTTTAGAGGCCAACCTTTCCATCGAGTGAAAAAGATCTCAGCAATATCTAGTTGCTGAAGTCAGTTTGTCTCAGATGGTAACGCTTGTGCGAGACGGTTGTGGGTTCAAGCCTCCGTCGCAGGACTTGAATAGATATCTTGGCTGACGTTCTGATGGAAAGTTTCATAGTCAGAGAGTAGCTTTGTGGATGAGATGTGAGGATGGGGTTTTCCTAGTCCAACAATTGGGTGTGTTGATCCCCTGGGTTCATCAATACATCAAAATCAGGTGAAATCCTTTGTGGCATTCTCACTTGCTCACCTTTCTATGCTTGCGGCACTGATCCAGCAATCTATTTGCGGGATCAGGAAAACCTGCCACATTAAGGCAGATCTGAATAATCCCAGAACATTAGCTGAGGAGCAGGAGGGTGGTATCCCAGCCAGTGGGAGGTGTTGCCAGCCAGCATTGCCCCTCAGCCATAACAGATCCACGAGTCACTCATTCTGCTGTTTGTGAGATCTTGCCACTTTCCTACCAAACAGTAAATGAGTGCATTCATGGGACGTGAAGCACTTTGGGGGGCTCGATGAGGTGCTATACAAATGCAGCTCTTTCTTCAGTTTCATTAAATGTATCTTTCACTCCAGAACTAATCTGAAAGGGTCGATCGATGAATGGAAAAGTGTAGACCTGATCCCAGGACAGGCACACACTATGTAACCCTGGGTAGTGACCAGCTGCTTTCTCTGGATTTGTGTACAGTTTAGAAATAATCTCGAGCTATCGAGTGTCACCTCCTCACACTTTAGATTTCTATCTTAATCTATATATTCTCTTATAAAAATGGCAATATCTTGTGTAAATTGTAAAAGTCATGCAATAAATATTTATTCAAATGCATATCTAGAATAATTATAGAATGAATGCGACCTAATACACTGTGAATGCCACCTGATGTGAGTTCCTGTGTATAAACTGAGATTATATTATATAAAAAGTGTAATTATTTGAATGTATTATCTTGCCCTGACTGATGGGTGTGACAGAATGCCCACACATTATGTTGTGTCCGGAACAACCTTCAAAAAAATCCTTTATCAAGCAAATGTACATTGATATATGAATCTTTAAACAATATTTGACATGTAATGCAATGTGCATCTTTAAATAAAGATTATGAATACAACCGTATATCAAAGCAACTGAACTGTTTCTGTCTAAGAATGTAAGGCACACATAATCCGTTGGTGGATTAATACAGAGCCTTTAATGCAAGGAGGATGGACTATAGAAGTAGGTAGTCTTGCCACCACTGTGGAGGGCATTGATGAGTCTGAACCTAGGATACCGTCCATAGTTTCGGTCACCTTATTTAAAGACAGATATACTTGTATTGGAGGCAGTTCAGAGAAGGCTCATAAGGCTGATTCCTGGGACAAAGGAATTTTTCTTCTGAGAAAAGGTTGAGCCTATACACTCGTTTCGAAGAATAAGAGGTGATCTTATTGAAACGTAAAATTCTGACAAGGTAATTGTTGAGAGGATGTTGGATGTTTACCTCCTGGGGGCAGAGATCGAGAACCGGGGGGCACAATGCAAAAATAAGGGGTTTCCGATGTAAGACTGAGAGGAAGAGGAATATCTTCTCTCAGAAGGTCATCAGTCTCACCAGAGTGGCACGGTGGCACAGTGGTTAGCACTGCTGCCTCACAGCGCTAAAGACCCGGGTTTGATTCCCAGCTTGGGTCACTGTCTGTGCGGAGTCTGCACGTTCTTCCCATGTCTGCGTGGGTTTCCTCCGGATGCTCCGGTTGCCTCCCACAGTCCGAAAGACATGCTAGTTAGGTGCATTGGCCATGCTAAATTCTCCCTCAATGTACCCGAACAGGTGCCGGTGTGCAGTGACTAGGGGACTTTCACAGTAACTTCATTGCAGTGTTAATGTAAGCCTACTTGTGGCACTAATCAATACATTAAACTTAAAACAGAGAGCAGTGGGGGTTGGGTCATGGAATATATTCAAGGCTGCATTCGGCAGGTTTTTAATTGTCAAAGATTTTGGAGACAGGAAAGTGGAGTTAAAGACACAGTCAGGTCAGCCATAATATTACCGAATGATGGAGCAGGCTCAAGGGGCTGAATGGCTAAGGGAAATAGAACTCCATCGATCGGGTCCAGTTTCCACATATTACGGTCCCTTTGAATGGAATATTTACTTTAAACTTTCGAGATTACGTTTTGAAAACATCTGTTTATTGACACGGAATATTTAAGAAATTTATTTCATTTATGTTTTCTTCATTTACAAATGGTGAGCTTATTGGTGATAGGTGCGGAAGCAAACACTTGCAAAGAAATTACAACATGGAAATAGCAGGCAAAGAGAACACCATCACTCGCGAGATTTCCTCCAAGTCGAACATCACCCTCACTGGAAGTACATCGCCATTCCTTCATTGTCCTGGAGCTCTCTAACAGTAAGAAGTTTAACAACACCAGGTTAAAGTCCAACAGGTTTATTTGGTGTGGCTTTTGCTACCAAATAAACCTGTTGGACTTTAACCTGGTGTTGTTAAACTTCTTACTGTGTTTACCCCAGTCCAACGCCGGCATCTCCACATCATCACTACGCTCTCTAACAGCACAGTGGGTGTACCTACACCACAAAGAATACAGCAGTTCTACTTTCTGAAGGGGAGATAGGAATGGGCAACAGATGCTGACCTCGCCTGCAAAGCCCACATTCCTTGAGCAAAAAGAAACAGGTTACTTTGTCAAAACCAGTAACAGCTACCAGCTCCTGTTGGTTATCCCATGATGGCTGGAAAAGCCCAGCCAGCTTTGTGAAGGTGTAACAAAGACCTTGATTCATGAAGCTATTCGCAATGCACCTCAATCCACTCATCTAACGTGGAGTAGACTTTAACTGTCTCTAATAGTAGTGTGACTGTTCCTACTGCATCATCGTGATTGGATCTATTTTTTATTCAATTGTCCCTTCAACAATTTGGTGGCCATCTTATTAAAAGTTTTGAATCAGTACAATGTGCACGGTTATAGTCTAAGAGCCATAACTGTTGAAGTTATTTAGCTCCACAAAAATATATACTACTTAAAATGATACAAGTGCAGTATACATTGAGCTTGATTTGCCATGGAGTGGCAGAATGTAAGTTCACATCAGCCACTGCCCCAGAAGGCAAATTCCTGGGCTCAGTCAGTGGATAAGGGGAGAGGGACTGAGCATCAGCTGCTCTTTCCCAAGACGAGTGGGGAATCTTCATCCTCACTCCCCTCCCCATCTGACAACAGGGACCTGTTTGTCTTTGTGGCTGGGAAACAAAGGCATGTTAATAATTACTTCAAAAATGCTCATTCAATACATATCCTGCAGTGAAATGCAAATGTTTGGATAGCAACTCCGCAATAAAGGGTAGCATTTGCATTTCCAATGTGGAATGAATTTTGAATCATTTTTAAGTTGCTATTCAACCACAATGATAAATACTTTCACTGGCTCGGTCATTATCTGTAAAACTATTGTATATCTGAGAGATTGTTTCAAAACCACATCCCTCCCTCCTAGTACCACCGATGAGAAAACTCAATCTGGCCAGTCCTACCTCTGGGGGTATGAATGAGTTGTCTTGTCCTCAATTTCACACCTCCCCCCTCCCCTCCCCCCACAGTGGAGTCACCCATCATTTAATAAACTAGTTCCCGACTGGCTGACAAAGGAGTACAGTCAGACTTTCCTCATCTCCTCTCATTGGCTGGGATTCCTGAACCGAGGGAATGCCAGTTTCCAAGTGTTATATTTTTAAACTCAGTTGATGTCTTCTTGAAAGGTTTCAGTGAACAGCGTGCCACCGAACATAAGGATGGTTTCCCACCACCCCTTGACCCATCCCCTTTATACCATGACTGGAATTTTCCCATCCCGCCCACCACGGGGATCATAGTGGGCCGGGATGGGGGGTTGGGGAAGGGGGGGATGGACCATGCAAAGGTCCATTGACCTCCATTGAGATTTTCTTGTTTTGGGGCAAGCGCAACTAGAAAATCCCGTCATAGAAGTGGGAGGATTGTGAGTCAGGTTTTAAGTCCACCATTTTCCAGTCCACCATCGACTCATCCAACCTTAGGGTATTAAGATCCCCCTCACTCATGGTATCATATCCATGGCATTGTTTCCATGGTATCATGTCACCTCGTATGATACCATGGAAACAATGATTGTACATCAAACACTCAGAGACATATGATCAACTAATGAGTGTTTATCCCACTTATGGAGACAAGCTTAGAAATACGCTCATTATTCAATTGCGTAGAATCCCTACAGTGCGGAAAGAGGCCATTTGGCCCATCGAGTCTGCATCAATCACAATCCCATCCAGGTCCCATCTCCATAATGCCACTTATTTATCCTGCTAATACCCTTGACACTAAGGGGCAATTTATCATAGCCAATCAACCTAACTTGCACATCTTTGGACTGTGGGAGGAAACCAGAGCATCCGGAGGAAACCCATGCAAATTCCACACAAACAGTGACCCAAGCCGGGAATCGAACCTGGGCCCATGGCGCTGTGAGGCAGCAGTGCTAACCACTGTGCCACCACTTGAGATTGGCCCACTCATTCTTTTAACTTGGAAAATCTTATTACTGTGATTTTGCTGCTAATTTCAAGCCACTTCCTACCTCTGAACGCTGACACTTGCTTTGTGCTCAGCAGGCGGAGCCTGATAGCATTGTTCACAAAATACCCAGTGCAGCCAGCCCTCTCCTCTTAAAGGCAGGCTGTCCCTCGTAAAGGGAAGCTGCACTGAAGACAATTGCTGCAATTTAAATGATGCCAAACTGAACCCCAGGGCAGAGGGAGGCTTCCAGAGTGATGGACATCTACTGAAGACATTATCGGTGGAGGTGGACATCAAGAGAGATACCATGGAAAGCTGGTGGGGCCATAATGACCACTGTCACAAGGGAGTGGAAGCAGTGGGCCAGGAAGACTTTGGGTCCATGACCAGAGTACCAATAAATTTCATAAAATCTATTTAGAAATTAATTTTTATTCACATTGTAGAGTTATTTTTGAGTTTGTAAAAGTGATTAATCTTGGTGCATTTGTGTTCAATATATATTGAATGCAGATTTACAAGAGTAGGAGTCTTTTCAACATTTACATTCTGAAGTCCTGATAACTGTGGCAACTGTATCAGAAGCAGCCTAGTGATCTTACACAGATAAGGTCAGTGAATGCAGCTTCACGTCACATACCTTTCCCGTGCCCACCACACCACCAGTTTCTAATGCTGCTCAATGCACAATACCCCAGTGCTAACCTAGCAGCACTCCTGGTGTTCAGGACTGACGTAAAAGTCAAATACCTCAGCTCACTCAAACACACCCACCCAACGCTGTCAGTCTCACATCTACATCTTGCTGCCTCCCTCCAACTATGGAGCTGTGGCAGGCACATCACCCAAACACTGTGTAATACAACCACTGACAGTCTTCCATCCCTCTTGTAGGGCTAGGCAGCTCACAGCAGAAGGGAGGCGAGCAGAGCCTGCAGCGGGACAAGGATGCCTGCATTTACTGGGCCTTTCAGAGGTGTTGGTTAGCCACATCATAGAGCCACTTGCAACAGAGTCCAACATCACTGAGGGTGATGGCACACTCTCAGCTCCATCCCGACCCAACAGTCACAGTTTTATTTATGGGCAGCACGGTAGCACAGTGGTTAGCGCTGCTGTCTCACAGCGCCAGGGACCCGGATTCAATTCCAGGCTTGGGACACTGTCTGTGTGGAGTCTGCACATTCTCCCCGTGCCTGCGTGGGTTTCCTCCGGGTGCTCTGGTTTCCTCCCACATTCCGAAAGACGTGCTGGTTAGGCGCATTGGCCGTGCTAAATTCTCCCTCAGTGTACCCGTACAGGCACCGGAGTGTGGCAACTCGGGGATTTTCACAGTAACTTCATTGCAGTGTTAATGTAAGCCTACTTGTGACTAATAAATAAACTTTAACTTTACTTTTAACTTTTTTTAGTCTGTCACTATGCATAGAGGCTGAAGTGAATTCTCAGTTACTGCCCAGTGCCTGCCCACAATTTATCATAATCAGTGTATAATTAACAGCCAGCACACCCTCGTCCTTATATCAGATATGATGAGCAGGTTCCTGAGGGTGTGACCATGGACCTTTCAGTTTTCACCCCTCCGCCCACCACCCCCCCACCACCAATTTCCTGCTATGAGACTGAACTGCTGCCTGCCCAGCCTCAGCAGCTCAGAGAACAACAGCCCAGCGCTGACAAAGCGGTTTTCTCATTTGGTGTTAGACTGGCAGCGATGAGCTGAGAAACGGGCACCACAAATACTTAGGCGTCTAGTACAGAGATAGATCCAGCATGTGGTGACAGACTGCCTTCAGTGCAGGCTTACTGAAACACATACTTGTCTCACACAACTGTTGGGCCGCTTTTTGAGCATTCAGCCAGCCAGCAGCAGGGGTCGCCCTCAAGTAAAGGCAACAATCACTTAATCTAGGAGATCGCACAAGGTTTAAATGCCTTGACATAACCGGATGTGGGTTAACATTGAGTCACAGCCCCATGCCAGATAGCAGTGGCGATTCACTCCTTAACTCGCTATATTCCAAAGTGCATAACAACAACTTGCATTTTCCTCACAACACATTTTCTATTGTAATTCCCTGATGCCTTTAACCTAGTTATGCCTTAAGGCAATGCACAAGAGCATCACCAAACAGGATTGGACACTGAGCCACAAAAAAAGCAGATATTGGGTCAGGTGACCCGAAAGCTTGGACAGAGAGGAAGATTATAAAGATCATCGTCAGGGGAAGAGCAGTAGGAAGTTGGAGATGAAAGCGAATTACTGTGGATGCCGGAATCTGAAACAAAAACAGAAAACGCTGGAAAATCTCAGCAGGTCTGACAGCATCTGTGGAGAGAGAACAGAGCTAAGGTTTCGAGTCTGAATGACTCTTGGTCAGAGGAATGTGGAGATGTTTACTGAGAGAATTCCACAGCTAGGGGACTGTGAAAACTGAAGGCATAGCTGGCAACAGTGGATGAGGGATGTGCAAGAGGCCAGATGTGGAGGAGCACTGAGATCTCAGATAGTTTTAGGGCTGGAAGAGTTAGGGAGGGCTGAGGCCATGGAGGGAATTGAAAGCAAGGGCGAGAATAATTGACGATAGTTGCAAGTAAATAGGGTCACAGATACTTGCATGGTTCTATACTTTGGGTTGCGAAGTGCTCTAAGGCAGAGCTGAGGTCATGCAGAGAAAGAGTTAGGGTGAAGAGATGCTGCAATTGGCTATAGCAGCAACAGATTCACATTGGCATTGTGCACCCTCCCCCTCAGCGGACAGTTCTGTAGCTGGGAGGGATTGGAGTGGGTATGGGGCATCTGCCCCTCAGCGGACAGTTCTGTAGCTGGGAGAGATTGGAGAGGGTATGGGACACCTCCCCCTCAGTGGATAGTTCTGTAGCTGGGAGAGATTGGAGTGGGTAGGGGGCATTTCCCTGTCAGCGGACAGTTCTGTAGCTGGGAGAGATTGGAGTGGGTATGGGGCATCTCCCCCTCAGCGGACATTTCTGTAGCTGGGAGAGATTGGAGTGGGTAGGGGGCATCTCCCTGTCAGCGGACAGTTCTGTAGCTGGGAGAGATTGGAGTGGGTAGGGGGCATCTCCCTGTCAGCGGACAGTTCTGTAGCTGTGAGAGATTGGAGTGGGTAGGGGGCATCTCCCTGTCAGCGGACAGTTCTGTAGCTGTGAGAGATTGGAGTGGGTATGGGACACCTCCCCCTCAGTGGATAGTTCTGTAGCTGGGAGAGATTGGAGTGGGTAGGGGGCATCTCCCTGTCAGTGGACAGTTCTGTAGCTGTGAGGGATTGGAGTGGGTATGGGGCATCTCCCCGTCAGCGGACAGTTCTGTAGCTGGGAGAGATTGGAGTGGGTAGGGGGCATCTCCCTGTCAGTGGACAGTTCTGTAGCTGTGAGGGATTGGAGTGGGTATGGGGCATCTCCCCGTCAGCGGACAGTTCTGTAGCTGGGAGAGATTGGAGTGGTAGGGGGCATCTCCCTGTCAGCGGACAGTTCTGTAGCTGGGAGGGATTGGAGTGGGTATGGGGCACCCTCGCTGTTGCGAAGTTGGGTAGAGTAATTGTAGATTGGGAGGTAGAAAGTTAGAATTTGATATTTGTAAAATTATAAGAAGCTGGGGGGGAAGCACTGCGTGGTCCTGTTAAAAGGTGGTGGTTTTCTGTGCTTAGAGATTTAAAATGTAAGTACACAGAGAGCCCAAACTGAAACATTAGTAGCAAAAGGCCAAGCAGCAGTTTTTAACCAAGACAACAGGCTTTTGAATTTAGCCAATCAATTTGAATCAGGCACTTAGATACCATAAACCTATTAGATTTAAATCTGATGGTTTTGACAACCTAGAACCAATCCTATTGTGAGAAATATTGATATGTCATCACGGGTATAAAAGAAGGGGGCAGTGGGGCAAAGAGGGAGAGCAACTGCCGCCTGCCAGAGCTAACAGGTCTCAGCTCTCAAGAGAGACAGAATCACTGGCTCTCATAGCTTCATCTATGTCTTAGAAAAAGCACCATCTAATTAGCAAAGGTACTAAAGGAGAAAGAAGTTCCAGACAGAAGAATCAACAGAGAAGGCCCAGAATATTCTGGAAGACACAAAACCTGGTTGTAATTTAGAGAGTGACTAAATTCTATTTTGTTAATCAGTGGGAATTGTATTTATTTGAACAGCATACCAGTAGAACCTTGTTTTATTTGGGAATAGTTAATAGTTAGAAGGGATTTATTCAGTTTGTTAATAGTTTAGTTAATTTGCTCACTGTTGGTTAGATAAATAAATTGTTATGTGTTGATTTTAGAGAGAGTGTCAGGGATTTATTTTTATTTAGAAGTTGCTGAAGAGCAGGTCGCACCGCATCACACACACTTTTTACGGATTAGTTCTCAGAGAGGGGACCCACCTCCGCTGTCCTCAGCGGACATTTCTGTAGTTGTGAGAGATTGGCTTGGATATGGAACATTCTCACTCCCAGCGGACAGTTCTGTAGCTGTGAGGGTGAGTGTGGGTATGGAACATCCTCACTCTCTGCGGACAGTTCTGTAGCTGTGAGGGTGAGTGTGGGTATGGAACATCCTCACTCTCAACAGACAGTTCTGTAGCTGTGAGGGATTGGAATGGGTTTGGGGCATCCTCCCGCTCTGCAGACAGTTCTGTAACTGTGAAGGATTGGAGTGGGTATGGAACATCCTCATTCTCTGCAGCTAGTTGTGAGGGATTGGAGTGGGTATGGGTGTTGTTGGGGAAAGTTGGTGAAAGACTTATCTAATAAAGAATTGAAACTTTGGATGAGTTATGTCCAGGCAAACGTGTGGTTTGCTTACATGTACATAAAAGGCAAGGACATTAGTCCATATATGGCGCACAGCAATGATCTGATCTTCAATCAAAACTGCTGCAGGTCTTGCATTGCACCAGCCCCACAAAGGAAACCACATGCTCCATATTGAGAAACTCACACTGTACACCATTGTGAAACACCTGCTAGCAGTGCTCTCAGCTCTGTGCGCAATGCAGCCACTACTTGCTGCCTCAATGGCACTGTTCTGAATGCAGAGGTGCTCGAGTCTTCAGATGGCATTCTCCCAGCCCACCCGCAGCGTGTTTGGTGGGGGAAGGATGGGAGAATTCCGGTGGAAGTCGAAAAGCTGGAAACCTGCTGATGTAAAAACGGTCTGACATTCTCCTAATGGTGGGTTAATGGCGGGTCACTTCTGCTGCTGGCTGGTGACACGAATGTCACTTGCATTAAAGTAAAGTTTAAAGTTTATTTATTAGTGTCACAAGTAGGCTTACACTTCCAACCGACTCAAGAACAGCTTCTTCCCTGCTGCCACCAGACTTTTGCATGGACCTACCTCGCATTAAGTTGATCTTTCTCCACACCCTAACTATGACTATAACACTACATTCTGCACTCTCTCCCTTACTTCTCTATGAACGATCTGTATAGTGCGCAAGAAACAATACTTTTCATTATATACTAATACATGTGACAATAATAAATCAAATCAAACATTAACACTGCAATGAAGTTACTGTGAAAATTCCCCAGTCGCCACACTTCGGTGCCTGTTTGGGTACACTGAGGGAGAATTTAGCATGGCCAATGCACATAACCAGCACGTCGTTTAGACTGTGGAAGGAAACTGGAGCATCCAGAGGAAACTCATGGGGAGAACGTGTAGACTCCATACAGTCACCAAAGCTGGGAATGGAACCTGGGTCCCTCGCGCTGTGAGGCAACAGTGTTAACCACTGTGCCACTGTGCCGCATGACATGACTTTGCATACCATGAATGCTGATTAAAACTGCTACGCGCCGGAATCTCGTCAGGCCTTCTGATTTTGCGTCACGCCAGCGGGAAATCACATCGCCATTTAACCGGTTTGAAAAAAGACTGACAGGTAGACCTCAGTTCGATCGAGACATTGAGGTGAATGCAACATACCGAGCCTACCTGCCATTGGCACTGCACTACTCCTGTTGTGCTCAATGCCACTCTGCTGGGCAGCCTGGTTCGTGCCTTCCAGCTCCATGCCGACAGCATGGACTGCGGGACTCACGGACCATCCACTCCAACAGACTGAGGTTCGACTGTGGGTACAGCCCGATGTGAAGAGGGTTACTGATGAGGGCAAGGGGAGTGGCAATATTAAGGGATGGTTGTGCAAGGGCAGAGCGTGAAAGGGCGAGAGGGCGCGATGGTCGGCAGAGGTGCAAGGAGATGGTGAGGACATTGGAAGGCAAAGGAAAGACCGAGGGGAGGGAAGCTGGAGCCTGACAAGACTGCATGAATCGTTCAGAAACAAGGGGGCAAAGGGATAGAAACATAGAAACATAGAAGATAGGAGCAGGAGGAGGCCATTTGGCCCTACGAGCCTGCTCCGCCATTCATTACGATCATGGCTGATATCCAACTCAATAGCCTAATCCTGCTTTCTCTCCATAACCTTTGATCCCATTCGCCCCAAGTGCTATATCTAACCACCTCTTGAATACATTCAATGTTTTTGATGGCATATTGTTTACTGGAAGGGGACACACAAAGTCTCCAGAGACAGTGGGTAGAGGTCCAGGTGTGGCACAGGCACCTCGCCGGTGATGGGATAGGGGGCAGGTTGAATTGAGGAACACACTTCTTCTTGAGGCTGCGAGCCCTTTTCCCTCTGGGTTCCGGTCATCCTGCACAGTCTGGTGACGACAGCTGGGCTGGAGAGAGTGATATGTGCGTGCTGGACTGGTGTTTAAATATGGCGCCGGGACCTTTGAACCTGCCAGCTGCCGCTCCAATCAGCTTCGGAGGGGAACTCGACTGTGCATAATTAATGAGTTTCCAATTGCAGAATCTGGTGCAGGATCCTGCCATTCTGCCCAGTGGGTCAGGCATCGCTGGAGCCCCCCACCACTGGAACTCCAAAAACAAGATGGAGCACCCTTCAGCTCCATCCCCTTGCTGTCTCGATCCAGGCTCGCTCTCCAGCTAAACGTGTCCTTTGCTGTCTTTTCCCCCACTCTCTGCTGGTGATCATTTGTGATGTGAACCCTCCAATCTGGCAGCTCAAACTCCAAATTGACTGCCGGTTCCACCCACCGTGCGGTGAGCAGGTGATGCTGTTGGCTGGTGAGGCTGGTTTGGCTCACTTCCATCTCCAGCAGAGGCCGGCTCTGCAGACGAAGTCACAAACAGAAGAAAGGAACAATGGTTAGCAGCGACTGGGCAGGTTAGAATCATAGAATCACAGAATCTCTACAGTGCAGAAAGAGGCCATTCAGCTTATCGAGCCTGCACCAATAACAGTCCCACCCAGCCCCTATCCCCGTAATCCCATGTATTTATTTACCCTGTTAATCATCCTAGCCTACATATCTTGGGGCACTAAGATATGACTGAGGGGCAATTTAACATGGTCGATCCACCTAACCTGCACATTTTTGCACTGTGGGAGGAAACCGGAGCACCCAGAGGAAACCCACACAGACACGGGGAGAAAGTGTAAACTCCACACAGACAGTCATCCAAGGCTGAATCGAACCCGGATCCCTGGCACTGTGAGGCACCAGTGCTAACCACTGTGCCACCGTGTCGCTTAAGGAACTTCCAACAGGCATCAATCACCGAGTTGTCCATCTCCCTGTCCACCAAGGAGAGTCAGCAGAATGGAGAAAAAGGAAGAGACTCAGCTGCTCCCATCCTCCTGGCTTGAGGGGCCAAATGGCCTACTCCTGCCCCTCATTCATACGTTTGTATGTCCGCTTCTTGTTCCATGGAACTGAGAATTTCAATGGAGACTGTCCATCCTCCTGCATGTGTTATGACTAACAGGGAGAAGGGACGTTAATAATGTGTAGCTCCATCTTTGTAGCTCATGAGTTCCTATGGGGCTTGCTGATGCGTCCGTGACAAGTAGTGCACAGGATGAAGAGGTGTTCCCAAGTAGGAAAGAGTGACAATTGCTGGCAAATGCCAGGATAAATCAGTGCTTTCTTTGTGTAACCAAGTGACAGCAATGTGTATTTGTGAGGGCAACAACAACGAGTGAATGTGTAGCTGAAACATGAAAGAGGGTATGCTTAACTCGCTCATTGAAGTAGAAGCAGATGGAGAGGAGGATGGAATTGCTCTTGGGGGGGTCACGTTGCAAGGTGTTCTTCTTACCTTGACTGAACAGGTCAGGTTATTGAAATTCTTCCAACGTTGCCAGCATGTCCTGTGGAAGAGTCTCACTTGCTCTCTTGCTCTGAGATTATCTTCCAATCTGCTGCTATCCTGATCTTTGGACTTGAGTCATATAGGAGGGGAAGGTGATAACTCTGTAGGCTGACACTTTGCTCTTTCAGCACCTTCTCATCTGACAATCATAGTGCCTTTTAGCTGCACCATATTGGACCTTCAGTTTCACCTTCCATCAAGCAAAGAAAAAATAAAAACAACATCTTTATTTTTGGAGGCTATGGGCGGAATTTCACCGGTTCGCACTGCCCATCGATCTTACTTGAACCCGATTTATTTCAATTTATTTCAATGGCTATTTCTATGGCAGTAGTGAGCCCGGCGCTCAATCGTCCGGGCTCGCTTGCCTTTATGGTCTAACCAGGAGAGGTTCTCTCCAGCGAGGAAAACACCAGCTCCCCATGAAAGGGTACAGTCATGTCAGCCTCGCTGGTAGAACTGGAGGCCATTGAGGCCCCCTGGGGAGGCTGAGGGCAAGGGAGTTGCCTGCCTGACAGTGCCAGCTTGGCACCTTGGCAATGCCCACTGGGCACTTTGGCAATGCCCACCGGGCCTATGGAGGCGGGGTCTGATGAGGGTGTATGGAGCAAGACCTGAAGAGGGTATAGGGACCTGAAAGGGGGCAGGGCCTATGGGGATGGGGCCTGGAGCATCGGGGCCTTGTGGGGCGGGGCCTGGGGCGTGGCCTGGATGGGTGGGGGGCCAGGCCGGGGTGGCCCAAACAGGGAAGGGGGGGGCCGCTGCAAACTCTGCAGTTGCAGTTGGCAGGGGGAGGGTGAGGTGCGGCCTGCTGCCACTCAGCATCCGATCGGGTGTGGGGGTGGGGAAACGCGATCAGTCTGGTGGGGCGGGGGGGGGTGGCTGGGGCTACATTTTTGGATGGTATGGGGCTCGTGACCAGCTGCGAGCCCCCACGATTGCAGGGACCGGAGATTTGATTCAGGCTCGTTTCAGCAGCAGAGGCCTGACAGATCTGTCAGGCCTCTGCTGTTGGAACTGCCCATGTGCAGACACAGAGGTCTGAAAATGCACTATAGCTCCCTCTGCTGCTGGCTGGTGAATTAAGGCATGTCCACTGCCTGTAGTAGCTGGAAACAGTCTAGCCCATTTTTTGTGCAGTATGTGCGCAAGATTGGGCATAAAAACTCACCCAAAAAAATGGATCAGCAACTCTCTAATTTTTACGCGAGCTGGATACTTAGAATCATCCTCGTAAAATTCCCCCCCCCCCCCCCCCACATTTCTCACTTTGAAAACAGTGCTGACTCTCTTCTTGGTGATGCTGGGAACCCCCATTACCACCCCACTGCTCTCCCCCCTTGACCTACCCACCAAAACCATTGCTAACGAGGTGTCCATCCATGTTTGAGAACTCATGGGCCACTTACCCATCCGGGACTAATGAGACTACGAATACCCAAAAGTAAAAGCTACTCACATCATGTAATCAAACATGAGGAATCCACCCTTCCCTTTTTTAAGCTTGTGTATGCATCCCATCACCGCAAAAACAGAACTTTGATTAAAACCAGTGCTTCCTGAAAAAAATAGGTACTGAAATTTTTTTTAACCATCTGCTTTGGGGACTCTATAGGAAGAGGTGGCTGCACTAGAGAGGGTGCAGAGGAGATTCACCAACACGTTAACTGGGCTGGAGTATTTCAGCTATGAAGATACTCTGGCTGGACTGGGGTTGTTTTCCTTAGAGCAGAGAAGGCTAAGGGGGGACCTGATTGTAAAAATTATGAGGGCCATAGGTAGGATAGATAGGAAGGAACTTTTCCCCTTAGTCGAGGGATCAATAACCACGGGGCATAGATTTAAGGTAAGGGGCAGGAGTTTAGAGGGGATTTGAGGTAGACACTTTTCACCCAGAGAGTGGTGGGAATCTGGAACTCACTGCCTGAAAGGGAGGTAGAGGCGGGAAGTCTCACAACATTTAAGAAGCATTTAGATTAAATGTTGTAGCATACAAAGCTACAGACCCAGTGCTGTAAAATGGGATTAGAATAGATAGGTGCTTGATGGCCAGTGCAGACACAGTCAGCTGAAGGGCCTCTTTCCGTGCTGTAAAGCTCTATGACTTTGACAGTTCACTTATCCAGCTTATCAGCAGAAGTTTCCTCAAGGTAGATTTTCACAGTGCCCTGTGAATGTAAAACTGGTTCGATGCTCCGTATACAAACTGCCAGGTTTTCACTTCCATTGACATCAAGTGATTTCCACAATTACTGTCTGATCTGTAACCTGACGTTCCAGGCAACAAGTTGAAAATCTACCCCACTTTTCTCACAGATTCACAAAGCGGCACGGTGACACAGTGGTTAGTACTGTTGTCTCACAGCGCCAGAGATCCGGGTTCAATTCCAGCCTCCAGTAACTGTCTGTGTGGAGTTTGCACGTTCTCCCCGTGTCTGCGTGGGTTTCCTCCGGGTGCTCCGGTTTCCTCCCACACTCCAAAGATGTGCAGGTTAGGTGGATTTGCCATGCTAAATTGCCCCTTAGTGTCCAAAGATGTACAGGTTAGGTGGATTGGCCACACTAAATTGCCCCTTCGTGTCCAAAGATGTGTAGGATTGGGGGATTAGCATGGTAAATACTCCGAGTTTTTGGTGATTGGTTCTGGGTAAGATGATCTGTCAGACAGTCAGTACAGATTTGGTGGGCTGAATGGCCTCCTTCTGCACTGTAGGGATTCTATGATTCTTCATTCTCCACCCGTGCTTATGACACCGGTAGGGAAGGAGTGATCAGTTTGAGAGAGGTTGAAAATCAGAGACAGAAATGTGGATTGAAGTCACAATTCACCATGATCTTAGCTTTTGGACTGAAAGCATAGTTTAATAGCCCGTGATTTCTCATTTGTGACCTGTGCTAATTTTACTCTTGAGAGGAAACAAGGATATTTCTGCAACTTAAATTTGCAGTTACTGTCAAATATCACTTAGAGGTCTGTTGCAAAATATACTTTTTTGAGTATTAATTTAAACATTGCATGTAGTGTATAAAAATAAATCAAAATGGGGTTAGAATTATGGGTGGCACAGTGGCTAGCACTGCTAACCTCACAGTGCCAGGGACCTGGGTTCGATTCCGACCTCAGGTCACTGTCTGTGTGGAGTTTGCACATTCTCCTTGTGTCTGCGTGGGTTTCCACCGGGTGCTCCGATTTCCTCCCACACTCCAAAGATGTGTGGATAAGATGGATTGGCCATGCTAAATTGCCCCTTAGTGTCAGGGGAACCAGCAGGGTAACTACATGGGGAACGTGGATAAGGTGGGATTGTTGTTGATGCAGGCTCAATGGGCCGAATGGCTTCCTTCTGCACTGTAGGGATTCTATGAGAATAGATAGGTGCCTGATGGCCAGCACAGGCACAATGGGCTGAAGGGCCTCTTTCAGTGCTGTATCATAGAAACCCAGTAAGAAGTTTAACAACATCAGGTTAAAGTCCAACAGGTTTACTTGGTAGCAAAAGCCACACAAGCTTTCGGAGCCTTAAGCCCCTTCTTCAGGTGAGTGGGAATTCTGTTCACAAACAGGGCATATAAAGACACAAACACAGTTTACATGAACAATGGTTGGAATGCGAATACTTACAGCTAATCAAGTCTTTAAGATACAAACAATGTGAGTGGAGAGCATCAAGACAGGCTAGAGATGTGTATTGTCTCCAGACAGGACAGCCATGAGACTCTGCAGGTCCAGGCAAGCTGTGGGGATTACAAATAGTGTGACATGAACCCAATATCCCGGTTGAGGCCATCCTCATGTGTGCGGAACTTGGCTATCAGTTTCTGCTCAGCGACTCTGCGCCGTCGTGTGTCGTGAAGGCCGCCTTGGAGACCGCTTACCCGGAGATCAGAGGCCGAATGCCCGTGACCGCTGAAGTGTTCCCCAACAGGGAGAGAACACTCTTGCCTGGTGATTGTCGTTAAAGAAGCCATCCCCTACGGACAAGCCCTCCGTATACACAGGATCTGCTCGGATGAGGAGGATCGCAACAGACACCTCCAGACGCTGAAAGATGCCCTCATAAGAACAGGATATGGCGCTCAACTCATCGATCGACAGTTCCGACGCGCCACAGCGGAAAACCGCACCGACCTCCTCAGAAGACAAACACGGGACACGGTGGACAGAGTACCCTTCGTCGTCCAGTACTTCCCCGGAGCGGAGAAGCTACGGCATCTCCTCCGGAGCCTTCAACATGTCATTGATGAAGACGAACATCTCGCCAAGGCCATCCCCACACCCCCACTTCTTGCCTTCAAACAACCCCACAACCTCAAACAGACCATTGTCCACAGCAAACTACTCAGCCTGCAGGAGAACAGTGACCACAACACCACACAACCCTGCCACAGCAACCTCTGCAAGACGTGCCGGATCATCGACACGGATGCCATCATCTCACGTGAGAACACCATCCACCAGGTACATGGTACATACTCTTGCAACTCAGCTAACGTTGTCTACCTGATACGTTGCAGGAAAGGATGTCCCGAGGCATGGTACATTGGGGAAACCATGCAGACGCTGTGACAACGGGTGAATGAACACCGCTCGACAATCACCAGGCAAGACTGTTCTCTTCCTGTTGGGGAGCACTTCAGCGGTCACGGGCATTCGGCCTCTGATATTCGGGTAAGCGTTCTCCAAGGCGGCCTTCACGACACACGACGGCGCAGAGTCGCTGAGCAGAAACTGATAGCCAAGTTCCGCACACATGAGGATGGCCTCAACCGGGATATTGGGTTCATGTCACACTATTTGTAATCCCCACAGCTTGCCTGGACCTGCAGAGTCTCACTGGCTGTCCTGTCTGGAGACAATACACATCTCTTTAGCCTGTCTTGATGCTCTCTCCACTCACATTGTTTGTATCTTAAAGACTTGATTAGTTGTAAGTATTCACATTCCAACCATTATTCCTGTAAATTGAGTTTGTGCCTTTATATGCCCTGTTTGTGAACAGAATCCCCACTCACCTGAAGAAGGGGCTTAAGGCTCCGAAAGCTTGTGTGGTTTTTGCTACCAAATAAACCTGTTGAGACTTTAACCTGGTGTCGTTAAACTTCTTACTGTGTTTACCCCAGTCCAACGCCGGCATCTCCACATCATAGAAACCCTACAGTGCAGAAGGAGGCCATTTGGCCCATTGGGTCTGCATTGATAACAATCCCACTTAGGTCCTATCCTTGTAACACCACATATTTAGCCCACTAATCCCTCTGATCTATTCATCCCGGGACACTAAGGGGCAATTTAGCATGGCCAATGCTCTTAACCTGAACGTCTTTGGACTGTGGGAGGAAACCGGAGCACCCGGAGGAAACCCACGCAGACACGGGGAGAAGGTGCAAACTCCACACAGACAGTGACCCAAGGCCGGGAATCGAACCCAGGTCCCTGGAGCTGTGAGGCAGCAGTGCTAACCATTGTGCCACCATGCCACCCATAATTATGATGTGGAGATGCTGGCTTTGGACTGGGGTGAACACAGTAAGAAGTCTCACAACACCAGGTTAAAGTCCAACAGGTTTATTTGGTAGCAAAAGCCACACAAGGTTTTGGAGCTCCAAGCCCCTTGAATAATTATTCATGTAAATTGAGCCTGTGTCTTTATATGCCCTGTTTGTGAACAGAATTCCCACTCACCTGAAGAAGGGGCTTGGAGCTCCGAAAGCTTGTGTGGCTTTTGCTACCAAATAAACCTGTTGGACTTTAACCCGGTGTTGTTAAACTTCTTACTGTGTTTACCCATAATTATAACAGTGGGCATTCATTTAATGATTTTAAAATGGGCAGTGATGAAAGGGCTGCACTGTGATCGATTCTTTGGAGAGAAGAAATTTTGAACGGATTCTTCTATCTTTCTCCAAGCTACTACGGTTTAAGAAGGGAGAAAGGGAAGTCCAATTGCAGCATTTGAGGAATTTCGTTTTCTGCTAGCCCTGGAAACATACTGCCTCAAGCTGATTATGTAAAGAGTATCAGATTCCATCACACATCATACCATCGACTCGGGGCAGTTTTGTTTTGAAGTAAACCTCAGATTGCTACTGTCCATCACCTCCTCCCTGCTCACTGTCATTTTGCAGCCAATCGTTTTGTCTTGTTAACATATTTTGCAAACCTTCTGTCTCTAATCGCGGAAACTTTTGTTTGGGTCCCTTCTAGTGAAAGTTGCTGATGCAGCCCCTTTGCAGTGAGTCAAATTAAACCAGTTTCCAAACCCTTTAACAGACTTCCCAGTACCCAGATTTAATTGGTACATGCTGGAGGTTTGGAGACAGTCTGGTTTTATTTAGGGAAAAAGATTGTGTGGAGGGTGGGTGGGGAAAGGGGGGGAGGGGAAGGCTCAACTCACCCTAAAGGACTTTCTCGAGTGTGTGTAATGTCACCAGATTTGTTTGAGCAATGCAGCCATATCTGCAAAAGATACAACACATTTGCTTAGTGTTAACTTGGAGTGCTTTTTTATTTGCTAGATTTGGCACTGAATGTTGCCAGATGAAGTCAGTGCTCCTCCCACTTTCTGTGAACAATTCGGAGTTAGTAATACTGAAAGCTTGACCACTTAGAGCTGCCTCTTCCTGAGATCCCCCGTTAGTTCACAGAACACAGGAAGTCAGAGAGAGAGAACCCACAGCGCACGCCTTCCTGTACACTTCTGTGGCTATTACTGCTTTAAAGACTTAAAAAGTTCAACGCAACGCCATCTTTCTGGCAGAGGGGCAAAGTGCGTTATTCTTTTTCATGAAATGTGGAGTCCTTCTGTGGTCTGGGGACGAGAGTGCTTAAGTCAGCGTGCTTCTTAAATGGGTCTGCACAGCGGAGATGATCTATGATGAAGAGAGCATCTGGACAAGAAGTGGAAACTGGAGACATGCCAGGGTATGTAGTTTAACATATAACAGACCAATTCCTGCTCCGCTTTTTTAAAATAAACTTGCTATCCCGAGAGCTTTCTGCTAATGCATTCCCCATATTCTTGCACAAACTGCAGCTTCGACTTTGCAACTTCACTCTCAAATGATCTCACTGTCAACGCTGTTAGTGTGCCGATGTGGCCAATGCCACAGCCACATTAACTCTGCTTCCTCCACAGAATGCAGCAAACTTACATCCTCTGTCCATTCAGCCCACTCCTAGGTGCCAAAGATGAAAGCGGGCAGCCTGCCCCAGCCGCTGCCCCTTTGCTGCCGTTACCACTGCCAGGGATCAGCATCCTGGATAAACTCATCAGGACTTGCCCAGTGTGGCTTCAGCTCAACATCAAGAAGGAAAAAGTCACGGAAATACTCTGCCGCGAGCCACTAGGGGTAAGTCCATGCCATAAGCTGTTATTTCTGGTCGAATCTGTGGATTGGCAGAGGTAGAGTTTTTGCAATGATTAGGTGCCAGGATTGCAATGACGCAGGGGGAGCCCTGCTGCTAAAACCAAAACATTTCTTTTTCCTCCGATCAGCACAGAAGGTACGAAAGGAAACTGCTCAGATTTCAGCAGCTAACGTTTTAGAGGCATTATAAACTCCTTGCAGATTTAGCAGTGTGCACCTAGTATGGTGGCACAGTGGTTAGCACTGCTGCCTCACAGCGCCAGGGATCAGGGTTCACTGTCTGTGCGGAGTCTGCATGTTCTCCCCGTGTCTGCGTCGGTTTCCGCCGGGTGCTCCGGTTTCCTCCTACAGTCCAAAGATGTGCCGGTTAGGTGCATCGGCCATGCTAAATTCTCCCTTGGTGTACCTGAGCAGGCGCCAGAGTGTGTTGACTAGGGGATTTCCACAGTAACTTCATTGCAAGGGCAGTACGGTTGCACAGTGGTTAGCACTGCTGCCTCACAGCACCAGGGAACCGGGTTCAATTCCGGCCTCAAGTGACTTTCTGTGTGGAGTTTGTACATTCTCCCCGTGTCTGCGTGGGTTTCCTTCGGGTGCTCTGGTTTCCTCCACACTCCAAAAATGTGCAGGTTACGTGGATTGGCCATGGTAAATTGCTCCTTTGTGTCAGGGGGACTAGCTAGGGTAAATGCATGGGGCTATGGGATAGGGTCTGGGTGGGATTGTGGTCGGTGCAGACTTGATGGGCTGAATGGCCTCCTTCTGCACTGTAGAGATTCTATGGTAATGTAAACCTACTTGTGACAATAATAAATAAACCTTAAAAATGTCAGTTTTGAAATCTGACCTCTGTAGATTGGATACGGATGAGGTAGTACAGTGGCCCAGACTGAGTTCTGTCCAAACGATTTAAAAATAATCGTTCTTTGGGAGACTCCTTTTATTTCTTAGACATTTTCTTGTGACATTTGATCCAATTCGGATGTTAATGATAAATGATTCTCTGAAGAGCCTCAATGAGACCTGTGAGTAGGGGTAAAGATCACCATTCATTGCTCTAGTGCTGCAGGGTTAGCCCAGGGGTCGATAGGGATGATCTCAAGAGTTAGTAATTTGCCTTTTGAAAAACTTCCATTCTCTTTTCTCTGTAAGGAATCCATTGCAGACTGCAAAACAGTAAGAATGACCAAATTACATGCACAGTAGGAAAAACGAGTAAAACTTGGGAAATGACTGATGTTGCTAGTTCAAATTGTGTACATTAAGATGGAACTCCAATTTGGATAGAGGCCGTTTTCATGCTTTACTAATGTATTTGCCCCTTGTGCTTATGGTGAACCTTTTTGTGTCAGCTGTGCATGTGTTTTAGCTGAATAAGTAGCACTAGTGGGCAGCTGCATTAATAGCTGATGCGTTGTAAATGGGTGGTACAGTGGCGCAGTGGTTAGCAATGCTGCCTCATAGAACCAGTAACCGGGTTCAATTCTGGCCTCGGGTGACTGTGTGGAGTTTGCACATTCTCCCCATGTCTGCGTGGGTTTCCTCCGGGTTCTCCAGTTCCCTCTCACGCTCCAAAGATGAGCAGGTTAGGTGGATTGGCCACGCTAAATTGCAGCTTCGTGTCCCAGGATGTATAGGTGGGATTAGCCATGGTAAATGTTTGGGGTTACAGGGTTTGTGTCTGGGTGGGGTGCTCTGTTGGAGAGTCTGTGCAGACCTGATGGGCTGAATAGCCTGCTTCTGCTCTGTAGGGATTCTTTATAAAAGGCCCACCATCAGCACTTGTGTCTAACACTGGTGCAACATCAGCGTCAGCACCATTGTCAGTAGTCTTCTTCCCTGAAATCTCTGGCTTTCAGAAGTATCTTCAATGCATGATTTAAGTTAATGGCCTGACAATGGTGCTGCTGTTGCACCCGTGTTAGACACAGGTGCTAATGACATGAGTACCACTCACACTATTCCACTCATGCCATGCTTTGAAAGCATCTACTGACTGTACCCACTCATCTGTGTGAGCATGGGCAGCGTAGGCACCTCTGGCTTCTCTCAGTTCATGCCTTATGTTTCCTGGTCACCATTCTCTAAGTGAGATTAGTCTTAGCACAATGACAGATGGCAATGAAAACTGTAGCTCCATTGATTTGGGAGATGGCTGAGAGTTGAGTGGCAGAACACTTTCAATTTTGGTCCACAATGGTCTATATCTCCATACAATTCAGGAGAGGCAATCACCTCCCTATCATGGCTACCCTTCTGGGGAGTCGGTTAACTCAGTTGTCTGAATGGCTGGTTCGTGATGCAGAGCGAACAGCGTGGCTTCAATTCACGTACTGGCTGAGGTTATTCATGAAGGCTCTGCCTTCTCAACCTTGCCCATCGCCTGAGGTGTAGTGAGCCTCAGGTTTATGCAGCGCCAGTCAATCTATGGTCATCTGGGACTATGGTGACTTTACTTTATTGCTACCTTTTGTCCACCAGTGCTTGGTCTCTCGTCCTCTGATTCCTCGTCTACTTTTATGACAAATGTGTATCTGTGGTAATGATCACTTCAAGCATAGCTTTGCACCTTGAGATAGAGAGTGAACATGTTCTCTTTGCTCTCTGGTGGAGCACTATGAGTAAATAAGCATATTTGCCCATATGGCATTGTATTCTCATTATGAACATAACATGTTCAAGCGTAAGCACCCTGTGTGTCAACACAGTCGTATAACGGGTTGTACAAATCAGAGAATATTGGAAGATGACAACATATACAAGTTCAATATAATCCTCCAGTTTCTATCTGTCTCCCAAACTCTCCCTCCAAGACATATTGGCAGCAGTTTGTTCAGATGGGATCAATGTATCCACATTGAATTGGATTGAATTGATGAAATTGACTTATTATTGTCACATGCATTGATATACAGTGAAAAGTTTCTTGTGAGCTATACTGTTCATAGAGTATATAGGGAAGAAGGAAAGGGGAGGGTGCAGAATATAGTATTACAGTCATAGCTAGGGTGTAGAGAAAGATCAACTTAATATGTGATAGGAGCATTCAAAGGTCTGCCGACTGTTCTTGAGTCAGTTGGCATGTGTCTTCAGACTTTTGTATCTTTTTCCCAACTGAAGAAAGTGGCAGAGAGAATGACCGGGGTGCGTGGGGTCCTTGATTATGCTGGCTGCTTTTCCGAGGCAGCGGGAAGTGTCGACAGAGTCAATGGATGGGAGGCTGGTTTGCATGATGGACAGAGTCCTCCAACTGTATCCTATAATCATTTTTTACTTTTGTCTTTCGGCATAAGAACAGGTGATCTGATCCAGGAGACTTGTTTTCTTTCCTACATTTATTATTCTTCAATGCGATATATGATAATTTGCATAAGCATGTTGTTTTCACTGAAATGTGACATTTGTGTTAAAGTGTTCAGTGCCTGTAAAGCTGTAGTTTTTTTTAAACACCACTATCCGGCACACACATATATATCCAGAGCTTCCTGCTCTAATGCAAGGGTCTAGCACACCTATGTGCTCTTCTCTTAAGTTGCTTTATTTCTTTCATGCTTCCGTTGAGGTCCTTCCGTGGTTGACTCAGTGTTTACCGTCTGCACCATGAACTCCCGTACTCAGCCTGTCCTTTGCAGAATTGAGGGGGAACGCATTCTCCCCTATCCCCCAAATAAATTGGTACACGTTCTTTCAGAAATCGGCCAAATCTACAGAGCCTGGTCAGTAAATTGTGAGTTGGTGACTTCCCATTGGGTCACTTTCTACTTTAAAATGTATACTCCGCAGTTGGATTAATAAGATGCCAGCTGGCTGCCAGAGCATCCTGGAAGCAATATTACTGCAAAAGGATCATGACTGGCTGCCATTCTTAAATCACCTCCCTTCCTGTAATGCACATGCCAGCTGGATTCAGTCGCGGAACTCCTGCCCTCTGAGTCACAGGATCCTGGGTTCAGGTCCAATTCACCCACACACATAACTAAGGCAGGCAGGAAAGTGCAGCACTGAGGGAGTGCTGCACACTCAAAGCTACTGTCTTGGAGGTGAGCCTCACCGGGAATACTGCGTACATTTTTTGGGCCCCCTACCTAAAAAAGGTTATAGTAACATTGGAGGCAGTCCAAAGGAGATTCACCAGGCTAATTCCTGGGACGAGAGGGTTGTCCTATCGAGAGAGACTGAATAGTCTGGGTCTATATTCATTGGAGTTTAGAAGAGTGAGGGGTGACCTTATTGCAACATATAAGATCCCGAGTGGGTTTGACAGGCTATATGGTGAGATGTTTTCACTATTAGGAGAGTCTCGAACAAGGGGACATAGCTCCAAGATAAAGGCCCGGTCATTTAAAACCGAGATGTGTAGAAATTTCTTCTCGCAGAGGGTGGTGAATCTCTGGAATTCTCTGCCCCAAAGGGTGGTGGAGGCTGGAGCATTCGAAGTATTTAAAGTGGAGGTGGCTAAATATTTGATAGATCGAGGAACAGAGGGCTATGGGAAATGACACAGAAAAGGATTTGAGGCTGGCATAGATCAGCCATGATTGCATTGATGGAGGAGCAGGCTTGAAGGGCCTGGTGGTCAACTCTACTTCTATTTCTTGTGTTCGTTTCCACCTGTTCAAGTGAAGGTAAATTGTCTCTCAACACTTTTTAAGAAGTCGAACAAGGAGTTCTCCCATTAACCCCTCATCACCAAAACCCACAAATGAGGTAATATTGGCTGTTCATCTCATTGTTGCACATGGGGGCTTGCTTGTAGCATCACTTAGCTGCTTTATTAGTCAGTAAAAACAACTGACATCCCTCCAAAAGTAATTGATGAATTATAAAGCAATGTAGGATGGGCAAATAATGTGAGAGAGATTATATGAAGAGAGGGGGTGGTGCTGTAGTGGTATTGTCACTGGACAAGTAATCCAGGGTAATACTCCGGGGACCTGGGTTAAAATCCCACCGTGGCAGATGGTGGAACTCGAATTCAACATAAATTTGGAAATCAAAATAGTCTAATGATGTCCGTGAAACCATTCTCAATTTTCATGAAACCCCATCTATTTCACTAATATCCTTTCGTGAAGGAAATCTGCTGTCCTACACGTGACTCCAGACCCACAGGATTATGGTTCACTCAGTTGTATCAAGTTGCTACAATGTCAATAATAAGGAATGAAACCTGATGGACCATTGGCATCAACCTAGGCAGCGGAAACCACAATGGCAAACTCAGCCCTGCCGACCCTGCAAAGTCCTCCTTACGAAGATGTGGGCGCTAAAATAGTGAGAGATGTCTCACAGACTAGTTGGGGTCATATTCAATGGGCGGGGTTTTATGGTCTCGCTTGACGAGATCGGAAATTCCCTCCAAGGTCAATGGACTTTCCCATTGCCCGCCCCTTGCCCGCTCCGATTCCCGTGGTGGGCAGGGTGCTAGAATTCTGGGAAATGTCCCAGACGTAACCAGCACTATTCCTAGGTATGTCCTGTCCGACCGATAGGGAAGGAGTTACCCTGGGAATCCTCAGCATCGACTCCAGACCTGATGGGTGGGATTTTACAGCCTTGCTCGTGCCGAAATCGTAAAACCCTGCCCGAGGTCAACGGACCTCCCCATTGTCCACCCCTCACCCACTCCGATTCCCGTGGAGGGCGGGACGGCAAATTTCCGACCCATAAGTCTTGTGGCATCAGGTCAAACAGGGAAAGGGAACCTCCTGCTGATTACTACGCACCTTCCCTCCACGGCTGATGAATCCTCAATGTTGAACACCACTTTGAGGAAGAACTCACGGTGGCAAGGATGCAGAATGTACTCTTGATGGGGACTTCAGTCACCAGGAATGTCTCAGTAGCCCCAGCACAGACCAAGCTGGCCAGGTCCTAAAGGACATAACTGATAAACTGGGACTGCAGCAGGTGGTGAGGGAACCAATAAGAGGGAGAAACATACTTGATCTTATCCTCGCCAGTGCGCCTGCCGCAGATGCATCCGTTCATAACAGTATCAATAGGAGTGACCACCACACAGTTCTTGTGGAGACAAAGTCCCGTCTTCACATTGAGGATACTTTCCAGTGTGTTGTGGGGCATCACCACCATGCTTAAATGGGATAGATTTCGTACAAATCTAGCATCTCAAAACTGGGCATCCATGAGGCATTGTGGGCCATTAGCAGCAGCAGAATTGTATTCAACAACAACCTGAAAACCCATGGCCCTGCATATCTCCCATTACCAACAAGCCAGGGGATCAACCCTGGTTCAATGAAGCGTGCAGGAGGGCATGCCAGGCGCAACATCAGGCAAAACTAAAAATGAGGTATTAACCTGGTGAAAACTCTCCATTGCTTAGAGTCATACCTAGCACAAAGGAAGATGGTTGTGATTGTTGGAGTTCAATTATTTCAATTCCAGGACATCATTGTAAGAATCCCTCAGGATAGTGTCCTAGGCCCAGCCATCTTCAGCTACTTTATCGATGACCTTCCTTCCATCATAAGGTCAGAAGTGGGGATGTTCACTGATGATTGCACAATGACCATCTCCAACAAGAGGGAATCTAACCATTGCCTCTTGACACTCAATGACATTACCATCACTGAACCCCCACTCTCAACATCCTGGGGGTTACCAATGACCAAACACTGAACTGGACTAGCCATTTAAACACTGTGGCTACAAGAGCACATCAGAGGCTAGGGATCCTGCAGTGTAACTCACCTCCTGACTCCCCAAAGCCTATCCACCATCTACAAGGCACAAGTCAGGAGTGTGGTAGAATACTCTCCCCATTTGCCTGGATGGGCGCAGCACCAACAACACTCAAGAAACTTGACACCATCCAAAAACAAAGCAGCCCACTCCATTGCCACCCCTTCAACAAACATTCACTCTCACCACCAACGACGAACAATGACAGTCGTGTATACC
The DNA here is from genome assembly GCF_964213995.1 of Mustelus asterias. Taxonomy (NCBI): domain Eukaryota; kingdom Metazoa; phylum Chordata; class Chondrichthyes; order Carcharhiniformes; family Triakidae; genus Mustelus; species Mustelus asterias. Next base: position 68,753,643 of record NC_135818.1, read on the forward strand.
TTCTACAAGATGCACTGCAGGAACTCACCAAGGCTCCTTATATAGCACCTTCCAAACCTACAACTGCTACCACCTAAAAGGACAAGGGCAGCAGATACCTGGGAACACCACCACTTGGAAGATCCCCTCCAAGTCACTCACCATTCTGACTTGGAAATATATCACCATTCCTTCGCTGTCACTGGGTCGAAATCCTGGAACTCCCTCCCTAACAGCACCGTGGGTGCACCGATACCACAGGAACTGCAGTGGTGCAAGAAGGTAGCTCATCATCACCTGCTCAAGGGCAATTAGGGATTGATCAGCAAGGGGATCAAGAGTTACAGGGAAAGGGTAGGAAAGTGGACGTGAGGAATGTCGGATCAGCCATGATCCTATTGAATGGCGGAGCAAGCTCGAGGGACCGAATGGCCTGCTCCTGTTCCGATTTCTTATGGTCTTATGGCAATAAGTGCCGACCGAGCCAGCAACGTCTGCATCCTGTAAATGAATTTTAAAAAGTGAGTGACAAACCTCTTTTTGCCTCAAATGAAATCGCATGTTCAAGAGTCGCACATTTCCAAAACAAAAGCATTTTTTTTTCCTCATTTGCTCGTGGCTCAATATTGACAAGAAAACTAATGCTTTACTTTTTAAAAAATGTTTTATTTTTTTTTAAGTGGAATGACAGCCCACTTCTTCCTACTGCCTGTAGTGTGATGTGACAACTTAAAAATGTAGTACGACCCAGCAGTACAAATGCAGCAAATTATATTTTTAACTAAATTAGGCAGTTACTACAAAACATAATTGGTGAAATAGATTTTGGGGAACTGCTGGATGAGATCCAAAGGTACAGACTTAGTGCACCATTACCTGCGGGGCCTCATGGAGGAAGAAAGCCATTACGGGTAAGCAAGCTGCTACGTTCACATTATAAGTCTTGTAACTAAGTGTTGTCTTCATTAACATGTTAACTAGCACAATACTCACACCCCTTGTGACTGTACAAAGAACATAGCACAAAGCTGCAAAATTCTCAGAAGAACCAGCAATGCCAGTTTGGGATGAATAACGATCTGAAACAGATCACTTTTTTTGTACCACAGATAATGTAATGACATTGCGATGAGTAAGAAGTTTAACAACACCAGGTTAAAGTCTTACTGTGTTTACCCCAGTCCAACGCCGGCATCTCCACATCATGATTGCGATGAGCGCCATTGTTAATTAGGGAACATTCCTCACTCATGTCATGTATATTAAAGTGATGATTTTCACTGAATCACACATTGCACCAAATGAACACAAAAGTGGGACTTTGTGACTGGAAATCTAATTAAAGATAAAGGACTGAAGTGTATAGTTTGTGGTCCCCTTACCTGAAAAAGGATATAGCAACATTGGAGGCAGCCCAAAGGAGATTCACCAGGCTAATTCCTGGGATGAGAGGGTTGTCCTATCGAGAGAGAGACTAAATAGTCTGGGTCTGCATTTCTTGGAGTTTGGAAGAGTGAGGGGTGACCTTATTCAAACATATAAGATATTGAGGGGATTTGATAGGGTAGATGGTGAGATGTTTCACTATTGGGAGAGTCTCGAACAAGGGGACAAAACTACAAGATAAAGGCCCGGTCATTTAAAACTGAGATGTATAGAAATTTCTTCTCGCAGAGGGTGGTGAATCTCTGGAATTCTCTGCCCCAAAGGGTGGTGGAGGCTGGAGCATTCAAAGTATTTAAAATGGAGGTGGATAAATATTTGATAGATTGAGGAATAGAGGGCTTTGGAGAAATGGCACAGGAAAGGAATTGGGGCCGCATAGCCATGCACTTATTGAATGGCAGAGCAGGCTTGAAGGGCCTGGAGGCCTGCTCCTGCTCCTATTTGAGGATTAGATAGGGTGGATAGTGAGAGCCTTTTTCCTCGGATGGTGTTGGTTAGCATGTGGGGACATAGCTTTAAATTGAGGGGTGAGAGATATAGGACAGATGTTAGAGGTAGGTTCTTTACTCAGAGAGTAGTAAGGGCGTGGAATGCCCTGCCTGCAGCAGTGGTGGACTCGTCAACGTTGAGAGCGTTCAAGTGGTTATTGGATAAACATATGGATGATATTGGAATAGTGTAGATTAGAGGGGCTTTAGATTGGTACCACTGGTCGGCGCAACATCGAGGGCCAAAGGGCCTGTACTGCGCTGTAATGTTCTATGTTCTATTTCTTATGTTTTTGTATAAAGCAAATAAAAGGTGCTAGTTTTAGCCCCAGTGACGATTGCTCACATTTATCTACAACTTTTTTTTCATAGAATTCACAGAAACCCTACAGTGCAGAAAGAGGCCATCTGGCCCATCGAGTCTGCACCGACCACAATCCCACCCAGGCCCTACCCCCTTATCCCCACACATTTACCCGCTAATCCCTCTAACCTACGCATCTCAGGACACTAAGGGGCAATTTTAGCATGGCCAATCAACCTATCCCGCACATCTTTGGACTTGCCTGTTCTGGTTGAGATGAGAACAGAAAATGCTGGAAAATCTCAGCAGGTCTGACAGCATCTGAGGGGAGAGAATAGAGCCAACGTTTCAAGTCTGGATGACCCTTCGTCAGAGCTAAGAGCAAAGAGATTCAGCGGAGACTAATACTATTGAGGGAGGGGGGGGTGGTGAAGGGTGTGTAGAATTGGACAAAGGGAATGTAAATGAGGATACAGAAGGCTGAGAAGGTGCTAAGGGATTCCATTAAATGATCTGAATGCGAGAATGGCAGAACAGAGGTACAGATTGTTAAAGGACTGCCTGAGGAATGTGGCAGTTGCACTGAAGGGGGTGGGGGAGGGGGGGGGTGGAGGGGGTGGAAAGAAGGAGAGCTGGAATGGAAAAGTGGAAAAATAGAAGGGAAAAAGAGGGATGATAAAATGGATGAATGAGATGAAATGAAATAAAATAAATGGAAATGGGGTGAAGGTGGAGGGGAGAGTTCATCCTCTGAAGTTGTTGAACTCAATGTTCAGTCCGGAAAGCTGTAAAGTGCCCAATCGGAAGATGAGGTGCTGCGCCTCCAGTTTGCGTTGGGGTTCGCTCGAACATTGCAAAAGGCCAAGGATGGACACATGGACAGGAGAGCAGAGTGGTGAGTTGAAGTGGCAAGCGACAGGAAGGTCTGGGTCCTGCTTGCAGACGGACCGAAGGTGTTCAGCAAAGCGGTCACCCAGGCTGCATTTGGTCTCTCCGATGTAGAGTAGACCGCATTGGGAGCAGCGAATGCAATAGACCAGATTGGAGGAGGTGCACGTGAAGCGCTGCTTCACCTGAAAGGGGTGTTTAGGACCTGGGACAGTCAGCAAGGAGGAGGTAAAGAAGGAGGTGTTACACCTTCTACGATTGCATGGGAAGGTGCCGGGAGAAGGGGGTGAGGTGTTGGGTGTGATGGAGGAGTGGGGCAGGGTGTCCTGGAGAGAGCAGTCCCTGCGGAATGCTGACGACGGGGTGAGGGGAAGATGTGTCGGGTCGTGGCATCATGCAGGAGTTGGCGGAAATGGTGGAGGATGACCCTTTGAATGTGAGGCTGGTGGGGTGAAAAGTAAGGACAAGGGGGACCCTATTCTGGTTCTGAGAGGGAGGGGAAGGGGTGCGAGCAGTAGCCCGGGGAGATGAGTTGGATGCAGTTGAGAGCCCTGTCAACCACAGTGGGTGGAAAACTACGATTGAGGAAGATGGAAGACATATCGGCAGCCCTATTTTGGAAAGTGGCATCATCAAAACATGTGGCGGAGGTGAAGGAAATGAGACTCCATCCTGACTGACTGACTCCATGACTCACTCCATCTCATTCTCTCAGTTCATTCGCTTCCACTGTACAATCTGTACCTCTGTTCTGCCATTCTCGCATTCTGATCACTTAATGGACACTCCTCGCACTTTCTCAGCCTTTTGTATCCTCATTTACATTCCCTTTGTCCAATTCCACACCCCCTCCCCCACCCCAATAATATTGGTCTCTGCTGAATCTCTTTGCTCTTAGCTTTGACGAAGAGTCATCCAGACTCGAAACGTTGGCTCTATTCTCTCTCCACGCGGATGATGTCAGACCTGCTGCGATTTTCCAGCATTTTCTGTTTTTTGTTTCAGATTCCAGCATCCGCAGTATTTTACTTTTATCTGGTTGAGATGAGGTTTGTGATTCCTTAGTTGGGAAGTTTGTTGGTTGAAGTGTCTCAAGCAGGCTGGCTTCGCATTCCCATTCAAATGAGAGGATGATTTGAGGAATGAATCGAGGGCAGTGCAGCAAGAAATCACTGTTCTCCTTCGAATAGTACTATCAGATTCTTTATAATCATCTGAACATGGCTTCAACCTAACCTCGCATGCAAAATCCACAAGGCAATTTTTGGTGTCCTTTATCTATACACATTATGACCCTGTTGATTAATAAATTGTCCTGATAACTGAATGAGGAAGGCAATAAACTATGTGAAGGAGAGGAGTAAGTTTGAAAAGATGCTTAATCACTCATACAGAGAGGTTGCCTATTTATCTGGTCAATGTTGGTTTTTTTATGGCCAACCCCATAGGTAAGCGGAGTCTGCACGTTCTCCCCATGTCTGTGTGGATTTCCTCTGGGTGTTCTGGTTTCCTCCCACAGTCCAAAAGACGTGCAAGTTAGGTGCATTGGCCATGCTAAATTCTCCCTCAGTGTACGTGAACAGGTGCCGAAGTGTGGTGACTAGGGGATTTTTCACAGTATCTTCATTGCAGTGTAAGCCTACTTGCGACACTAATAAATAAAATAAATAGCCAGTGGGAAAGTGCATCAGACCAACATTGGTACTGAACTTTTGTAGAGCACAGGATTGATCCCACATGAGTGCTGTGTATCATTCTGATCTCTGTTCAGCAGTGTGGGCAGTTTGGTACAGGGTAAGGTAACGAATGGAACATTACCAAACCGAAGCCTCGGAGTTGCAATAAGATACTGAGTAAACTGGAAATGCAATTGCTGAAAAAAGCTCAGGTTTCAGCCATCACAGTGTTCAAGACTCTAAGGAGTATAGATAAACTGAACCATAATAAAGTGTAACAAGTGGGAAGGTGGCACCTGTGAGTTTATCCTGTTGTGTTTCATTTGGGATTTAAAAGATTTTTTCATGTCCGATATATTCCAATGTTCATCGAACACTGCGAGTAATGAATGAGAGCTTACAGCGTATTCCCTATGTCAACAAATACCTCAAGCAGCACCTCACGGAAAGCTTAGGCATAGTATAAAGACCCTTTTCAGTGCAATGCAGAAGGCTAAAGGGAAAGTCAATAGAAGGATTCAAAAGTGCAAAAGGTTTTGAGAAAGTAAAGCGAGCCTTTATTTGTGTGAAAAACAGGAAGTACTGGGAATATTCAGCACTCTTTGGACCTGGGAGGAGCACCTTGGCAGCAACATTCACCCCCACAGCACAGCCACCCCTACAGCAGCAGCACCACAGGAACTCAGAAATCCTCTGCCACCACCCCCTTCCCCTTGCCAGTGTCTGCCTGCCCGACCCTGACGCCCCCCAGCCCTCTCATCAATGTACTCTCATCCCGCAGGTACAGTCCTAGAAGTGGGCACCACAGCTAAGGTGCCAGCCATTTGATGTGGGGGATGATTTGGTATGGGCAGCTCTTGGGGCAGACTATTGCCCTTAGTGGTACAGCAGTGTTGGTGGCAGCAAAATGTGGTCTGAGTCCTACCACCCACCGAAGCAGTGTTGCCCTCCCACCCCCACCCCCAGTTTTCAAGCCTAGCAGTGGTTTTTGCAGACAGACTCTCAGTCTGCTGCCTCTGCAGAATTCCAGCCAAAGTTCGGTGACCTTTCATCATTTATTTACACCACAAGTGGGTTGGACCAGATTTCGGATTGGTCCTCCTGGAGAGCAAGGCACAGCCAACGGTTTGTCTGGAATGTGTAATGTGACCCTGCCTGCTGTAGAGTCATTCAGTGTTTGTAATGTGTAATTTGATCCAGTCATTGTCAGACAGTCCAAGAGTATTCAGGGCTCCTAGTGCTGCAGCATTGAACAGTGTGACTGAGGAAGGTGCAAACCAAGTGAGAACAGTGAGATGGCACTTTGTACAAAGTGAGGCAGTAACTAACACGAGTGTCCTGCTCTTTATGGTTGGCCGCAGCTGGTGAAATACCCTAACTAGTGGGTTACTTACTTCTTTGGAGATTTATGTGATTTTTCCCCCTTCTGGAAGTGATAAACCTCTATTCAGAAGGGAAGGACTTTTCATAGAATCCCTGCAGTGCAGAAGGAGGCCATTTGCCCATCAAGTCTGCACTGATTCTGGTGTTGTGAACCTGGTGTTGTTAAAACTCTGATTCCCTCTGACAGAGTATCTTACCCAGGCCTTCTCCCCCACCCTATCCCCACACATTTTTGGACTGTGGGAGCACCCACAAACCGGAACACCCGGAGGAAACCCACGCCATCATTAGGAGAATGTGTCGACTCCACACAGACTGTGACCCGAGGCTGGAATTGAACCCAGATCCCTGGCGCTGTGAGGCAGCAGTGCTAACCACCATGTCGCCCGGAACAATGAGTCAAAGCTACAACTTTGAAACATTTGTTAGAATAGGAAATGGAAAACAAGAAGTGTAAATACTCAATGGGCCCTGGATCTCAGTGTTGCTAATGTAACAGGAACCTTGCAAAGATGTGCAATGAGGCCCCACTTCAGGATTCAGGCTATGGGCTCGCAGCAAAATAACAGGCTTAATTGGGAATGGCAATAAAGTGCTTCATTAGGCTGGCCTTATCTCTTATTCCTGGATCCAGAAGCCTGAATGCTACCTTGACTCACCTGGAACCTCCTGCCTGAGGCCTGTCAAAAATGTTATTCCCAAGCCTGTTAGGCGGCCGCTAATTATCAGGTCACTTGTGGCTCTTGGTTCTTTCTATTTACCGAGCAACGCCTCAGATCCATAATCTGCTTCAGGTTCCAGGCTTGAGAGAATAATGTAACAGAAAGCTGGGCGGGGGCAGGGGGGGGGGGGGGAGGGGGGGTTGGTGGTTATTGAAAAGTGGACGAGGGTTTTGCCAAGTCTCTTTGAACTGTGAGCGGAATATGGGTTTTGTTGCTGGAATAAAACTTGAGGTGGCAGAAAGGTGGGGTGATCCAAGGAAATGAATCTGGTCCATTACTTGTACTGGTTGGGGAATCTGGAATGAAGAGGTATAAATTTAGGTTTAGCAGTAGAAACATAAAGCAGACATTAGAAGAACATCTTTCAATTCAAACAATCTTCGGGTACAACTCTCTAATAACAAGTAACTTTAAGTTGAATCAACCAAAGCGTTAATTTCAATAGATAATTCCAACTGGAGAACTAGCACTGGCACAGATTGGTTGAATAGTCTTGATTAATGTGGAAGTCTCCATGGTTTCATTGGTAGATGCGAAAGGATAGGGTAGATTTTATGGGGAGGGGGTATATTCCTTGCACCATCTCACCCCATCCCCCAGCCGAAAGGTCAGTGTTCAAACCACCTACCAGAAACCCAATTCTATGCGGTGAAATTATGCCGGGTGTAGCCTAAACACTTTGTCAGAATGGGACTTCTAAGGGAAGGAATCCCCACCCAGAGAGTTTGGTCAGCAGACTGCAGCGCCAAGATTGGATAGTAGCCACTGCTGGGACTACAAGCAATCCCATGAAGAAGACTACTGGATCCTTAACTTCAGCTAAATCCAGGGGTTTTGGATGGGCCTGCCTGGCAGACCCAGTGAGGAGAGAAGGGAAAGGGGAGCACTGTTTTAGAGGCCCAGTGGGGAGGACGGGGGCTTAAAGGGAGGGTGAGGGTATAATCTTGGAAGGAGAGGTGGTTGCCTCTTATGGGCAGAGGGGAACCTCAAAGAAGGTATCTGCCTACTCACCCCCCGCTAGAAAACTGCCCACGCAGTGAAGGTTGCCAAGCTGCCTGCCTTGCAGCTTTCATTCTTGCAGCCTTCCCCTGCTGGATATGTTATAGCTGCGGAGGCAGAATGAAGCCCTTAAATGGCCACCTAAGGGCTTCATTAGGCCCAAGAGGAGATGGGATGCCTGACCCCTCACCTGCCCACTGCAATTGAAGAGGGTGGTTGGGAATAAGTGAGAAGATGTTGGCCAGGCCACCCATTTTATTTTACAGGCCTCCCGGCCTTTAAATATGTCATGGGGAGGTGGGCCCATATAACTGGAAATCTTAATCAAATTTTCTGGAGATGAAATTCAGTGGGATAATTGGATGCGGTCACACTCCAGTGTCACCCAACATTTAACATATGAAGGCCTGACATTGTGGTTACAGCCTCTTCCTCTCTGGATATTTGCATGCTGGTGTGCATAGAATGATAAATAAGTACAGAATCATTGAATCCCTCCAGTGCAGAAGGAGAAGCACTCACCTGATGAAGGGGCAGCGCTCCGAAAGCTCGTGCTACCAAATAAACCTGTTGGACTTTAACCTGGTGTTGTGAGACTTCTTACTGTGCAGAAGGAAGCCATTCGACCCATCAAGCCTGCACCGACTACAATCCCACCCAGGCTCTATCCCCATAATCCCACATATTTACCTCGCTAATCCCCCTGACACTGAGGGGTAACTCAGCATGACCAATCCACCTAACCCGCACATCTTTGAACTGTGGGAGGAAACCGGAGCAAACCCACGCAGACATGGGGAGAATGTGCAAATTCCACACAGACAGTGAAACCAAGCCAGGAATTGAACTCGGGTCCCTGGTGCCATGAGGCAGCAGTGCTAACCAACTGTGCCACTGTGCCGCCCAAGTATGTGAATGTGCAAACCATTCTAAGGGATCTGGGTAGGTATCAAAACATGGAAGTAAATATGAAGTGATTCTGCAATCACACTCTTCCAGCAAGGAGTTGAGATCCCAGGGGGCATGATCTGGAAATCAGGGCTAGTTTAGAAGTTTTTGTCTCCAACACATACGCTCTCTGAATACAGCTTCCTTCTGAGAGTGTGGAACTCACCCTATCTCCATTGCATTAGGAGGTAGTATGGGTAAGTGAGATCACAGTGAGACCTTATAGTTTGTAGAGCATGTTAGTATGTGAGCTTTCCATCTGGAGTGGTTTCATTCTCCTGTTGTCTCTGTAGTAGCAGGACTGAATACATTAATTGTGGCCTTCCCATATATCATAACGCACGAAAGCCAAAAGAATGGACTGTGGTAAGAAATATGGAAGGATATTTCTTCTGAAATCGGAACAAGTGAATCAAGAATGACGTATTTTAAGTTTGGTGACTTTTGGAACGGATGAATAACGAGGAAATGGGGGGGGGGGGGAAGTGTAGTAGAACAGAAGTTCCTTTAAGTCTAAATTTAACATTTTTGCATCAGTTTTAATAATAACCAAGTTAAGCACTGCAGAAACCCATGGTGAGCTGCATGGGAATTCAGATCACTGCAAAATTGGTCAAAAACCTTTCTTTAAATGGCACTGGCAACTGACAAAATGTGCACAAGTCTCATTTTAATATTGAAATAAGACTTGCACTCATGTCAGACGTAAACTCTTCAATTTATTTGGCCTGTAGTTTGCACGGCACAAACTCTGATTCGCATTTCGACAACCCCAACGAGCATATAAACAAATTAATTGAGTAGGCCATTCTTTGAGCCTGCTCCGCCATTCAATAAGTTCATGGCTGATCTGATTGTAACCTCAACCCCACATTCTCGCCTACCTCAGATAATCTTTGCTCCCTTGTTAATCAAGAATCTATCTCGCTCTGCCTTAAAAATATTCAAAGGTCCCTGCCTTCCACTTCCTTCCGAGGAACAGAGTTCCCGAGACTCACGACGTCTGGGAGGAGAAAATTCTCTTCATCTCCGTCTTAAATGAACAATCCTTTATTTTTAAACAGTGACCCCCGAGTTCTAGATTCTCCGACAAGAGAAGACATTCCACATCTTCCCTGCCAATACCTCAGAAGATCTTAAAGGTTTCGATCAAGTTGCCTCTTATTCTTCTAAACTCTAGTAGACACAAATCTAACCTCCCCAACCTTTTCTCATAAGACAACCCATTCATTCCTGATGTTAATCTAGTAAACCTCCTCTGAACTGTTTCTAACACATCTTTCCTCAGATAAGGAGACCAGTACTGTACACAATACTCCGGACGCGGTTTCACCAATGCACTGTACAATTGAAGCATAACCTCCCTACTTTTGTAATCAATCCCCTCACAACAAACAATATGATTTATGCACTAGGACACCCAGATCCCTCTGCATCTCACAGCTCTGCAATCTCTCACTATTTTTTAATTCCCCCTGCCAAAATGGACAATTTCAGATTTGCCGACATTATACTCCATTTGCCACATTTTTGCTCACTCACTAAACCTATTTCTGTCCCTTTCTAGCCGCCTTATATCCTCTTCACAATTTTCTTTCCTACCTATATTTATGTTGTCAGCAAATTTATCATCCATTCATCCAAGTCATTTATATAAATTGTAAACATTTGAGGGCCCAGCACTGAATCCTATGGCGCACTACTCAATAGATCCTGCCAACTGGAAAAACACCCATTTATGCCAATTCTCTGTTCCTTGTTCACTAGCCAATCTTCAATCCATGCAAACATGTTACCCTCCACACCATGAACTTTCATTTGCCGCAATAACCTTTGATGTGGCACCTTATCAAATGTCTTCTGGTAATAATCCAAAAATTATTACCATCGCGGTTCTGATTCTTACTTTAGTGCCTAGCTCCTCATGTGGACTATGTAGAACCTCCTTCCATGTCCTGCCTATGGCCTTGGTGTCTACATGGAGCACAACCACTGGATCCCACTGCAAGTTCCTCTCCAGCCCAGAGCAGATGTCCTGAACCCTGGCACCGGGCAGGCAACACAGACACCAGGACTCCCACTCCTTGCTATGGAGAACAGTGTCAATCCCCCAGTGCTACCCATACTACCACAGTGTTCCTTTTTGCTCACCCTCGTGAATGGCTTCCTGTAATGTGGTGCTGTGGTTAGTTTGCTCATCCACCCTGCAGCCCCCACACTCATCCTTTAAGGACCTAAAAGCTTTGAAAATCTGTTGTACTTTGTGGAATCAGAAGGGTACTTCTTCTGGCTTTCACACGATACAATGCGGTCACCTCCTTGCCCCGCCCAACCCCTCCCTGATTTGCCTTTGGGCCTCAATGAAGGCCGAAGTTCCAATGGCCCCCACAGGCAAGCTGCATCAATGTGTCCGATGGGCACCCATTGCTCACCTGATTTATTCTGATGATTTTATTTGATTTATTATTGTCACATGTATTAGTATACAGTGAAAAGTATTGTTCCTTGTGCACTATACAGACAAAGCATACCGTACATAGAGAAGGAAAGGAGAGAGTGGAGAATGTAGTGTTACAGTCATAGCTAGGGTGTAGAGAAAGATCAACTTAGTGCAAGATAGGTTCATTCAAAAGTCTGATGGCAGCAGGGAAGAAGCTGTTCTTGAGTCGGTTGGTATGTGACCTCAGACTTTTGTATTTAACCTTGGAGGATGAATTTAATTTACTCTTTTTGCATTTCAACGTGCCATCATTGCTGGAATTTCACTAGAGTTGGAGATGCTAAGACAGTTATGCCCTTAAATTATGCCAGATGATTGGAATGTGGGAAACCTAACGCACTCCGAGAGAACAGACCTAGGGATAAGTCAAGGTATACTATGCTAAGACTAATACGTTAGAAAACTCTTGGAGAAGCAGCAGTTAATCATGGACTGTCAAGAAGGATTTCTCAAAAGCATGTCGGCAGGATTTTCCAGTCCCGCTGGCAGTGCTCCCCCACCTGCGGGCTTCCCACTGGCGTGGGATTGATGTGAATGGGAATTCCCATTGACAGCGGCAGGACCTAGCAAACAACGCGCCACCTCTGGCTGGCGGGAATCACGCGGCTGGAGAATCTCGGCTGTCATGTTTGACTCACCAGAAATCATTTTTTGAAGGAATGACACAAAGAGTTGATAAAGGAAATATTGAAGAAAATTAATTTGTGGCCCAAGCAGGCTTGCGGCGATGGGGGAACGGGTTTGGGGGAGGGGGGAGTGAATGTGTTTAGGGGGTTAGGGGGTACAGGGTGTTGTGCAGGCTCAGGGAGCAATCACTAAGTGGATATAGGCCCACGGTGTACAAATTATTGGGCCTCTTTATCATCAAACCCGATAGCTCCAAATACCTACAGGGTGCTCCTGGGATGCTTGGCAGAGAAGAGGTCTTGAAGAATCTGCTGCTACATTTTTGTAAGCTCCAGGGGTGCAGTATAAAACATAGTTAAAAGAAAGCAGCTGTTTAGACATATAAATCCTATTGAATAATCTTTTTTTCTCTTTAGGAGCTGTAACGGTGATTCTTTATGTGAAAATAATATGTTGTCCATCACATTGACAGAGAGAGAACCATTCAGGCTACAGCTTTAGCTAATTGGAATTCCTGCTGAAATATCCCAGTATTTAAAAGCGCACGGCATACCCAGAGGTGTGGGTAAAGGTTACCAAATAAAAAAGAACTAGTGGGAATTTTTAAACAGTTAATTTAAAGGATGTGGGCGTCGCTGGCTAGACCAGCATTTATTGCCCACCCGAGTTGGCCTTTTAGAAGGTGGTGGTGAGCTGCTTTCTTGTACCGCTGCAGTTCCTGAGGTGTTGGGACACCCACCGTGCTGTCAGGGAGAGAGTTCCAGGATATTGACCCAGCGACAGTGAAGGGATGGCAATATATTTCCAAGTCAGGATGGCGAGTGACATGGAGGGGAACCTCCAGGTGGGGGTGTTCCAATGCGTCTGTTGCTCATGTCCTTCCAGATGGTAGCGATTGAGGATTTGGAAGGTGCTACCTATGGAACCTTGGTGAGTTCCTGCTCTGCATCTTGTAAGTGGTACACACTGCTGGCACTGTGTGTCAATGGTGGAGGGATTGAATGTTTGTGGAAGGGGTAGCAATCCTGCTTTATCCAGGAAAGTGTCAAGCTTATTGAGTATTGTTGGAGTTGTACTCATTCAGGCAAGTGGAGAGTATTCCATTACACTCCTGAATTCTGCCTTGTAGATGGTGGACGGGATTTGGGGAGTCAGGTGGTGTATTATTTGCTGCAGGATTCCTAGTCTTTGACCTATTCTAGTAGCCACAGTATTTGGGGGGGCTTCTTCACGCAGAGAGTGGTGGGAGTGTGGAATGAGCTGCCGGATAAAGTGGTTTAACATTTAAGAAAAACTTGGACGGGTTCATGGATGAGAGGGGTGTGGAGGGATATGGTCCAAGTGCAGGTCAGTGGGACTAGGCATAAAATGGTTCGGCACAGACAAGAAGGGCCAAAAGGCCTGTTTCTGAGCTGTAATTTTCTATGGTTCTGTGGTTCTATGGTATGGCTGTTCAAGTTAAGCTTCTGGTCAATGGTAACCCCCAGGATTTTGATAGTGGGGGATTGAGCAATGGTAATACCATTGAATATCAAGAGATGATGGTTAGGTCCTCCCTTGTTGGAGATGGTCATTGCCTGGCACTTGTGTGGTGTGAATGTTACAATATGTTAAAGCTAAAAATAATGATACTTGCAACTTTAACCAATGCAATAAAGATTAATGAGGAACAAATTCATCCATCACAAATTATATCTTTGTCCAGCAGTTCCAAAGGGTTACCAAACTCAGATGCATCATCCTTAATTTATCTGCCATTCTTATACCATTACCAACTCAGAAAATGTTAATAGGGAAAAAAGGACATAACGTTCTAAAGAGTTATTTGATTAAACTAATGTCCTTTCACAATAAATAGAGGTGAATAGTTTCTTGAATGGAAAATGGGGCTGAGTCATGATCTCGTTCAAAGCAATTCTCATATAAATAGATTGTTGGTAGAACATAGAACAGTACAGCACAGAACAGGCCCTTCGGCCCACGATGTTGTGCCGAGCTTTATCTGAAACCAAGATCAAGCTATCCCACTCCCTATAGTACAGAACTTGAGCATCGCTGACAAATAAGAGACACGGGGCTAAATTCTCTGGCTTCCCCACGGCGTGTGTTTCGCGGTGGTGGGAGGCAGCTCACTGTTGGCCAATGGCAGGATCTTCTGGTCTTGCCGCTGTCAATGGGATTTCCCATTGAATCCACCCCACACCGCCAGGGATGCCCGCTGTGGTGGTGTGCTGTCAGCAAGACCGGAAACGTTCCCCCCCCCCCGCCGCCGGCATGAACAGCTGAAAGATCTCACCCAAAGATGTTGAAACTTTTTGCCTTGCACGTATCAGGATGTCTTGCAAGAAAACCAATAGTAAAGGGAACAACAATTTCTACCGCATGAAAAGAGAGTGCTGCTTGGTTGGCAAGTGAATTGTGATTGGCAGAGGCATTACACCAGAGGAAAAATTAACTGCCAGGCTCTTGTTCAAAGTCAAACCAGGATGAGAGCAAGGCTTCGCTTGATTCTAATATATTCATCAAGTTGTTTATTATTCCATGTTCTTCAGCAATTTACTCTTGCTCACACACTACTTCCACTACTTCCTGGTTTCTCCACCTAACTCAGTGCTCATGTCACAAACCAAAGATAAACACAACCAGCCAGTTTAATGTAAAACACTGACATGAACTTCAGCATTGAGAATGCTAAATTAGAATATTATCTGAACAGTTACATGTCTGCCCATTATTAAATAAATCCTTATATAACAGCTCTAATTTCCATTTTACCTGACGGGTGAGCTTCTTCTTTTCAAACAATAACTGCCACAAAACTATGAACACCTACCAAATCCAAAGGGGGCAATCACACTGGCTAGGCACGCCAGTCGATCAACGTGGCGAGCCAATAAGATTGTGAGAGAGACGGAATTTCAGGTTCGTACCTTGTTTCTCGCCTCTCGCGATCTTACCGGCCTCGATCTGCCAGCGTAACTGGGTGCGAGGCTGATTATAATAGTCATCACCTCAGTTAAATGTGATTAGTGAGCCTGGGACACGATCGTCTAAGGGAGGGGGCGTGGCCTGTGGGGAGGGGGAGAGGCCTGAAGGGGAGGCAGCATGTGGGGGTTGCGCATCTGTATCGGGGATTGCCAGGACAGCGAGCGACTGGGGGAAGGCTGAATGTGGGCGGCAATCAGCTGGCGGGTGGTAAATGGGGGTGACAATCAGCCAGGGGGGCACGATCGGGGGGAGGGGGATGTGATCAAGGGGCCGCGACTGGTGGGGGGTGCTGTGATCAGGCAGTGGGAGTGCAGTGTCGAGGGGAGTGACAAACTCCCAGTGCATTGTATACTCTTGACACCGTGTACTTGGGTGGGAGATCAGGGTGCATGTGCAATAGCACACTCTAGTAGTCAGCAGCCGGCTTCCAGGCGTGAATAGTCTCCGTCTACTCCCCCTACTGGCGAGAATCACACTTTGCCTCATTTCTCTCTCTGAGTGTCAAAAGATTTGATTTTTTTCTCTCGCCAAAAAAACAGGTCTGAAACTCTCCGTTTTTCAGGCTAGCTTGGCACTTAGAATTTTTTTGGTAATATTCCCCCCAACAGTATCATTTTTGGGGAATCTCTCACAATGCAGAGAATTACCATTGATTATTTTGCCTTTTCTTTTCACTGTAGAACATTGAACTTAAGAAATTAGGCTGCATCTACTCAAAGCACATATTCAAACTATGTTGTGCCATTTTACAGAAAGATCTGTTAAGATATATTGAGTCAGCAAGATAATGTTTCGTCTGACATACTGAAATAGACATGCACAAGGAGATAAGCTGACACTTGCAGACAAACGCAGGATCAAAGAGACACACACAAGCAACATTCTTAGCCGATAAACATGAAGAAAGCAGATAGAACACAAACTCTGGATCAGACATCCACAAGTAGACACGGCCAAGATGTTACAGATTTTAATATGACCGTGAAAAGCTAAGATTTAAAATCTTTAAACAATTTGCATTACATGTCATCTAATAAGTCAAACACAGTACAATTATGTGTCCTGTGCTGGGGTGGTTAATATCTGGCAATGGTCAGATATGGTCAGATATGGTCAGATATGGTCATCTTAAACTGAAAAACATTTCAACCTTAACTTGACTAAACACACACAGAAATATATACAGTAAAAAACAAAAAGCAATGACTAGTGCTTCATCAATTATCCAATTAATGCTTTATAAATGCTATAATAAACATCATTTTACTCCTATTACTGGGATTTACAAGTTTATATTCATGAGGTTTAAAATAGTGAAGGATAGGGAACAATCAAGAACAAAATGATTAACTTTAGAAAGACTAGTTTCAGTGGGAGCAAATTTCGGCCCCATAGCGCTGGTAGTTTTTACAGTCAGGTGGCTCAGATGGGAAACCTGTCAAGGCTGCAATTCAGGCTTTTAAGTGACCACTTAATGGCAACTTAAGGGCCTTTTCTTGTCCAGCCTCGGATGGGAATGGGGGCAGTGCGGGGGAACATTTCAAATGGAAGGCTCTTTCAGACTGCGGTCACCCAATCATCAAGGACCAGCAAGCTCCGACCCCTCCCCCCTGGTCAAAGGTAACCCCCAGGAAGTTGATAGTGAGAGGATTCAGCGATGGTAATGCCATTCATATTGATTGAGGGATAAGTATTGGCCAGGACAAAGGGATAACTCCCCTGCTCTTTTTCCAAATCTTTTACATCCACCTGAGTAGGCAGATGGGGGTCTCAGTTTCATGTCACATCCAAAAGACAGCACCTCTGACAGTGCAGCCCTCCCTCAGTACCACACTGGAATGTCAGTCTTGAATTTTTTGCTCGAGTCCTGGAGTGGAACTCAAACCCTCAACCTTTAGACTCAGAGACAAGATGACAACTGATCCACTGCAGACACACAATGACTCATCAGACTTTGTATCAGAATTGGGTCCACAAACATTCTCATGGCATCGAAGGCCACTCCCACCTTGGAAAGTACAGACTCCGAGCTCTGCACAAAACCCTGCTCCAGATTGGTGCCAGGCTTCTTGACACTGGCTTTCTACAATGCCCTAAGCATTGCATTGTGCATGCCCCTCAGTCTTTTGTTGTACACTGCCCCATCAAAATACTCATCTGAACCCTCTGCGGCAGAAGGCGCCCGTGATCTTGTCCTCTGGGGAGCTGATACCTGCTCGATCCCTGACCATGACTGGTGACTCTAACTGGTGATTCCAGCTCTGCTACCCTCTAAAGAACACAAAGTAAATTAATTGGCAAAAGAAGCAAAAGTGACAGGTGTAAAAGATTTGTTATCAGCGAGTGGTTAGGGTCTGGATTGCACTGCCTGAGAGTATGGTGGAGTCAGCTTCAATTGAAGCATTCGAAAGGGAATTAAGTTATTACCTTAAAAGGAAGAATGTGCAGGGTTACGGGCAGAAGGCAGGGCAATGGTGCTGGGTGAATTGCTCATTCAGAGAGCCGTTGCAGGCACGATGAGTCAAATGATGTCTTCTGTACCATAACAATTCTGTGATTCTGAGTGTCGGTGTCTCATCATTCTGTTTCCTTTTTGGACTTTGCACTCCCACTGTCTGGCCAGGTTGCTGTTCTTGGGTATCTGAAAGGAAGGCACAAGGGTAGGGCCGTGGTGAGGACGGTAGGACAAAGCAAGAGATGCATAATTTCACCATCTGTATCTTGTAAATCAGAAGAGATTGTGGGCCGAGGGGGAATGGGATGTGGGAAGGTGTATTAATTAGGGACACTCCACCATTTTGATATTTTCAGCTCCTACACTGGCCATGGCCTGAGTCATGATTGTTACTATCAGATGTTAATACACAACGGAGGAATAATATGGCAGCTTGCCTATTACCTTCAGCAAGTTTATTCTGGATCCAGCTCGGGAGAGACACAAACTCCTTATGGTTTCCCCATCACAACTGTTCCAATTGTGTCCATTTGACATCACCTGTCTTTAATAATGAAATTAGTTACAATGTAATTGCCAGACTGTGCACTTGCTGATACATTACCACACTAACAATTGATCGCATCAATGACTTCCATCACAGTTTTCTCCACTGGGATAGAAACATGTAGTCGTGTCCGTGCCCCACTCTACATTAGGTGTTACTGCCTCCAATTGTGGGTCACTTTGCCCTGCAAGAGTGAGGGAAGTGTGTCGGTGAGATTCGCGTCACAGACCTGCCTGGCACCATTGAATTTTTTTTAAATTCGTGAGACATGGGTGTCGATGGCTGGCCAGCATTTATTGCCCATCCCTAGTTACCCGAGAGCAGTTGAAAGTCAACCACATTGCTGTGGCTCTGGAGCCACATGTAGGCCAGACCGGGTAAGGACGGCAGATTTCCTTCCCTGAAGGACATTAGTGAACCAGATGGGTTTTCCCAACAATTGGCAATGGTTTCATGGTCATCAGTAGATTCTCAATTCCAGATTTTAAAAAAAATTCAAATTCAACCATCTGCCATGGTGGGATTCGAACCCGGGGTCCCCAGAACATTAGCTGAGTTTCTGAAATAATTGTCCAGCGATAATACCACTCGGCCATCGCCTCCTTGTAGTGTATGTAAGGCATGCGAGGTCCGTGTCCAAGCTTGTCGCAGTGTGCAGGGACGAGGTAAGAGAATGACTGAGGGGTGTGAGTTGTGTTTGATGGAGATTGCTGGTGGGTGGGTGAATGTGGTATGGGGAATGGAGCAATGTGTGAGACTAATGATGTAGTTGGTAGACTATGGCTTGAGATGGTGCATTCACTGACCTTGACCACACATGTAAACATGTATGACACTTTATCAAGGTCCTCTGGAGTAGATTGTCAGCATTAACTATGATGGTTACCTGCTCCAGCTGTTCTTCCTGTAGGCCTTGAGGGCATCCTGGCCCCCTGAGGAAGGGGAAACTCTCTCTCCTCTGTCTCTCCTGCATCAAAATCCACAACACTGGATTGGAAAGCCAAAATGCAGACATAATTGGGCAGGATTTTGCGGCCTCACTCGTCCCGAAACCGTAAAATCCTGCCCCAGGTCAACGGACCTTTCCAGAGTCCACTCCTCGCCCGCTCCGATTCCCGTCGTGGGCAGGACGGTATAATTCCAGCCAATGGCTTGTTGATTTCTGAGTTTAAAGGTGATCTAACCAGGTGGATTGGAATCACATATTAGTAGATAAACAGCAATTGAACAATGGGGCACCTTCAGAGAGGGGATAGTGCAGTTATAGGGATTAGTCTCCTACAAGGGGGCGGGGGAGAGAAGGAAAGATACCCAAAGTTAAAGCTCCCTGGATTGAGTTGCAGAGATTAAACTGAGACAGAAAAAGGAGGCATATGATAACATAAGTGAGAAGCAAGTGGAATACAGTAAGTACAGAGGAGATCTAAAAAAAGGGCAAAGAGATTACAAATATAGATTAATGGTAATTTGAAAGGAAACTCAAAAATCTTCTATAAATATAAATAGTAGATGAGAAGTCAAGGGAAGGGTGGGGCTAATAAGGGAGTATAAAGAAGATATTCTTATGCAATCATGGCTGAGTTAAATGAATAGTTTAGTATTTGACTTCATAAGAGTAAAGGATACTGCCAATGTAGCAGTAAATAAGGAGCAGTGGTGATATCAGGCAGGATAAAAATAGCTAGAGACCTGCTACCTGAAAGGTTGACGGTACTCCCCAAGTTGAAAGGTCACCCAGTCAAGATGGGTTGGGATCTTAGCTTATCGAAGGAAATAGGGGTGGAAACAAAGGAGTCACTGACCACAATCTTTTGATCCTCCTTGGGCATGTGGCTTGGTGGCATTGCAATTAGAGGTTATACCCTGTTTACAAAAGGGAGAGGATAAACCCAGTGATTATAGGCCAGTCAACCTAATGTAGTTCATGGGAAAACACAGTAATCTCAGAAAAAAATAATTGGCACTTGGAAATGTATGGGTTCATAAATGAAAGACAGCACGGATTTGCTAAAGCCAAATTATGTTTGATTAATGATTGAGTTATGGAATATCTACAGTGCAGGAGGACGCCATTCGGCCCATCCAGTCTGCACCGACCACAATCCCACCCAGGCCCTAGCCTTGTGACTCCACATAATCCCCCTGACACTAAGGGGCAATTCCACCCAGACCTGTTTCCCATAACCCCAAGTATTTACCCCACTAACCCCCTAACCTATACAGCTTGGGACACTAAGGGGCAATTTAGCGTGGCCAATCCATCGAACCTGCACATCTCTGGACTGTGGGAGGAAACCAGAGCACCCAGTGGAAACCCACGCAGACAGGGGGAGAACTCCACACAGTCACCTGAGGCCAGAACTGAACCCGGGTCCGTGGCGCTGTGAGGCAGCAGTGCTAACCACTGTGCCACCGTGCCGTTTTTTGATAAAGTAATGGAAATGGTTGATGTGTATATGGACTTTTAAGCAGTACTTGACAAAGTATCTCATAATAGCAAAGTTAAAGTCCAGGGTATTAAAGGAACCACGTGGATCTGAAATTGAATAAGGAAAGCAGACCGACGGCACGGACTGTTGTTTTTCAGACTAATAATGTTTCCTAGGTATTGGGATTACAACCTCTGCCCTTTGATATATTCAAGACTTGAACTTGCGTATATGGGGCATAATTTCAAAATGTGCACACGACAGAAAACTTGGAGCTGTAGCATAATTAAAGAGAATAGTAACAGACTTCGGAAAAAGATAGAGTGACTGGCGAAATGGACGGGTGAAGTTTAACAGAGCCAAGTGCGACGGAATACATTTTGCTGGAAGAATGTGGAGAGGTGATGTGAACTAAATGGTGCAGTTTCAAAAGGAATGCAGCAACAGAGTGGCGTGGGAGTGAACTTAAGCAATTCATTGAAGGTGGTAACACAGCTGAAAAGGCTGTTAAAAAAAAGCTTAAGCCATTCTTGGCTTTCTTAAGATAGTAAGAAGTCTCACAACACCAGGTTAAAGTCCAACAGGTCTATTTGGCAGCACAAGCTTTGGGAGTCTCGCTCCTTCATCGGGTGATTTCTTAAGATAGACATGATGTACATAAGGATTGAAGTTACGTTAAACTTTTATCGAGCTAAAGCCTCAGCTAGAGTATTATGTTCAATTCTGGGCACCACACTTTAGGAAGATGTTAAGGCCTTTGAGATGGTGCCATAGAGATTTACTAGAATCTTAGCAAGGATAAGAGACTTCAGTTATGTAGAATAGAGAATTTAGGAGCGTGTCCTCCTTAGATTGGAGAAGGTTAAGGGGGAAAAGCGTTCAACACCATGAATGTCTTAATAAAGAGAAACTGTTTCCAGGGGCAGAAGGGTCCAGAGGATACATTTTTAAGGTGATTGGCACTGAAAACAGAGGTGACATGAGGAACCATTTTCTTAACACAGGAAGTTGTTACGTTCTGGATTACACTGCCTGAAAGGGTAGTGGGAGGAGATGCAATAATAACTTTCAAAAGGAAATTGTATAAATGTTTGAAGAGATAACAATATACGGGGCTGCAGAGAAAGAGCAGGAGAATGGAACCCATTGGATAATGCTCTATATAACAGGCTGCACGGAAACAAAGGGCTGAATGGGCTTTTTTTATTCTGTATCATTCCACGATTCCATATTTAAACTTGAGACAGTGAGAGCATGAACCCACATTAATATCATTTTAATTAAAATACACTTGTGGGGTGAATTGTATTGGACACCAGATAGCTGAGGTAGCTAGTAAATTAACATTAAACATCAGCCAGAAGAGTTTAAAGTTTGTTAAAAGTTTACTTATTAGTGTTACAAGTAGGCTTACATTATAACCCTGCAATGAAGTCACTGTGAAAATCCCCTAGTTGCCACACTGCTGGAACTTTTCTTCAGGGACTAAGCACTAAGCTGACTTTCTCAGCTAACACAGAGACTCACGGAGACAGTATTCTGGTTAAAGATGTTCCGTTATTTCTCAGGTCTGGTTCAACGCAGCGAGGGACGGTGATTTTGGTGGCGATCCAAAATCACTCTAAAAATACATCGCTCTCAGTATTACAATGAGACAATTTTCAGAAGTCATTTGCCCACCTCTCTGCTCACCCTAGCCCGGTGTGAGCCAATCATTATTAGTATGGATTGTTTACCTTGGCTAATAACATTTACTCCTGGACAGCAAGGGACTGCGCAATTAGTTCATGAACTTTAAGAGTTTCTCGCAGCCTCCTGATACTCTAGACTTTCCCTTATCCTGTATAAAGTATGGTCTATTCATTTGGCCTGTCTGAGAACTCCAGCAGTCCTTAGAAGACCACCGAGAGACGCTGATAAGAATTGATTTTTTCCTTGCACTCAGTAGCTGTATTGTTCCAAAGAATGTGGTTCTTTTTACGTGACTGAGTCCCATCATGCCTTAGAGCATTGTGCTATTGACCAAGGTATATGCTTTTAATACAGAATATTTAGAAATACATGTCTAACTTCTCTAACAGTGGTTATATGTGTCTCTATGCCAATAGTACCTTTGTAAGATATTCTAGGCACTTTGTGACTTCACTCTAAATTAATCTATTCTGATTTGTTAGTTTTTTAGTCCCAAGTTATTCTAAACCCCCTCTTACACACACTCCGGCGCCTGGTCAGGTACACTGAAGGAAAATTTAGCATGGCCAATGCACCTAATTAACACGTCTTTCAGATTGTGGGAGGAAACCAGAGCACCCGGAGGAAACCCACGCAGACACGGGGAAAACGTGCAGACTCCACACAGACAGTGACCCAAGCCGGGAATCGAACCCGGGTCCCTGGCGCTGTGAGGCAGCAGTGCTAACCACTGTGCCACTGTGCTGCCCCAAGTATGAAGTATGGCGAGTAGGCAGATCATTATGTCACTTAGGGTGTAACACTGATTCAACACCAACAGTGCCCTGTTGGAACTCAGAGGTGCACCGTCTTGTATAGATCCTGCCTTAGTGCTATCTTCTAAGTTAAGTGGTGTCAGTGTCTGAGCTCATGGCTGCAAGTGTGAAATCAAATGATGGTATATCCTCATCATCCCCATCTACTTGTCATTCCTCCCCAGCTGGGCCATACCATATTTCCTTGATTATCTTCAAGGAGAAGGATGCAAGGAGAAGGTTCTGGTAGGGGGAGGGGGGAGAAACAGAGGCACATGCTTATACCACCTGCAGCTTGGAAATGAGAAGAGAGTGTGGGATAAAGGGAGTGGAATGTGAGAAGGAGGATGAGGTTTGAGGATATTATCATCTTTGATAGTTCCAGCATTCCCTCTGGCCTTGGCAGCAGCAATGGCCACCCAATAATGGCCAGCATCATCTCTCCAAGATTAGGCTATGGAGGCACATGTATCTCCCTCCAATTACCTTCTGGTTGTATGCCACTTTACCCTGCAAGGAAGAAAGAAGTGTGCCAGTGAATGCCATAATTGTTTGTTGTGGCTAGTAGTTCAGTTGGGTAGAAAATTACATTTGAAGATGCATTCACTGACCTTGACCACTCGTGTGGGGCCATCGAACTTCTTATGGCACTGCATCCAGGTTCTCAGGTTGGACTCCTAGTATTAATACCCATGATCATCTGCTTCCAACCTCTTCTGAGCTGATTTGTGGAGGGTCTCCCACTCCCAACTCTCCCTTTCCACCTCCTCCAGTATGCGAAAGGCTTGAAATCCACATTTCTCTTGTGTTGCGGCGATCTTCAACATTTTCCAGCTCAGATTAACTTCCTGTACAACTGCCAGTGCCTTCTCCAGTCACAATACATCTCCACTTTAGGAGGTGCATCGAGCTCTAAATAGTGCAGACTAACTTTAAATGGTGATCATAATTTTTGGCCCCCATATACCTGCCCAGCCAATCGACAGCAGTTACCAGTGGGTGGATACTGGCATAATTCAACGCAGAATCGCTGAGCAGCAACTGATAGCCAAGTTCCGCACACATGAGGACGGCCTCAACTGGGATCTTGGGTTCATGTCACACTATCTGTAACCCCTACGACTTGCCTGGGCTTGCAAAATGTCACTAACTGTCCTGGCTGGAAACAATACACATCCCTTTAACCTGTGCTTACCCCTCTCTCCACTCACATTGTCTGTACCTTTAAGACTTGATTACCTGTAAAGACTCGCATTCCAACCATTATCTTGTAAATTGAGTTTGTGTCTATATATGCCCTGTTTGTGGACACAACTCTTCACTCACCTGAAGAAGGAGCGAGACTCCGAAAGCTTGTGCTACCAAATAAACCTGTTGGACTTTAACCTGGTGTTGTGAGACTTTTTACTGTGCTTACCCCAGTCCAACGCCAGCATCTCCACATCATAATTCAAATCAGCAACTGCATGGAGTTTGTGAGCTGCTGGCAGTGCTCAGTGGAGACAAAATAGTCGGACAATGAGATCCCTGCTTCCTTTGTGGACCCTATTCAGCTTAGCTCTCTGCTCACTTTTCACGGACCATTTTGCTCTCCCCACTTTGACATAGCTGCGAGGCTCATATCAACAATTGAAGTTGAACGCCCTGTTTCAGTTTGCAGCAAGATAGGTGTTAACTGTGATGGTCACGCTCCAGTTTTAGACCAGAGCTCTTTCAGATGGAACCCATTCATGCACAGCCAACCCACCACTTAACAGATGGAAATTGTTTATTCCTGATTATACCGTACGTCTGACCTTTTTGATGTCAAGATGGCTGCCACCTTGAATCAAGATCTTAGACTTAAATATTGAATGATCAATGACTTGGCCAGGTACTCAAATGGTTACTTTTATGGGGATTCGTTAACCTGTGCAGCCTGATGCATCTCTTTCCTATTTGAGTGCTAAAGAGTCTATTATATCTTAGCCATCTTATTTCCTACAAATTTAATAATACAACTTAGCATACTTAATTCTTATTTACAGAGGTTCATGGTGAGAAAGGATTGTACCCTCCCAAGTATGGTGCTTTCTGTGAATTTCCCCGGGTTGGATGAAGCTCCTCACATCCAGAACTACTCTATAAAGGAGGACAAGTCGAGTGAGTACTTTTTTTTTCTATCTATTCAAGTTGCTTGCTGTGATCATTGCAGACAAGTAGATCTTTCCTTTTATCAAATTTAAAGATCTTGGTCAGTACAGCAGCTAAATAACCACAAACACTTTACACTTCAGCACAGTCAGTGCACTAATTATAGTACACACAAGTAATAGTATTCTGTTATCATCATGAGCTGCATCACCTTTAACTTTGTAACGATAATTTTGCTCTAATCAGAACAAAAATAACTTTATCTTAACCTGCAAAGCCAAACGTCAAACAAAATGACCATGTTTTGTACAGACCGGTGGACTTTCTGTCGCAATACTCACAGTTAGCCAAATGATAGGCTGTTTTATAATGATCAAATTGTAGCACAGGATGCATTTTTCAGGAGATTGGCTCTCAGTCTGGTAATGACAGGTGAACACAGTAAGGAGTCTAACAACACCAGGTTAAAGTCCAACAGGTTTATTTGGTAGCAAACGCCACTAGCTTGACGAAGGAGCAGCGCTCCTAAAGCTAGTGGCGTTTGCTACTAAATAAACCTGTTGGAATTTAACCTGGTGTTGTTAGACTCCTTACTGTGTTTACCCCAGTCCCACGCCGGCATCTCCACATAATGACAGGTGAGCCATTCTGTGGAAAACAAGGAGAGAAATTGTTGGAAAATACAAAAGCTAATGCCTGAGAAAACTGAGTGATGCTGTAGGTCACCATTGGCAATGCGGAAAGCCTATATAGTGCAAGTCATCATGAACACACTGTTCATTTCAACTGATTGTATCGCTGTGGAACCTCCAAATTGTCGCTAGCTGTTCTGTGGAGAATGTCAACTGATCAAATGCACTGTAATGCTGGTGGTCACTGCACATGTTCTATGTTTTGTTTTAAGTTTTATTTATTAGTGTCACAAGTAGGCTTACATCAACACTGCAATGAATTTACTGTGAAAATCCCCTAGTCGCCACTCTCAGGAACCTGTTCAGGTACACTGAGGGAGAATTTAGCACGGCCAATGCACCTAACCAGCACCGTCTTCGGACTGTGGGAGGAAACCAGAGCACCCGGAGGAAACCGACACAGGCATGGGGAGAACGTGCAGACTCTGCACTGACAGTGACCCAAGCCAGGAACTAGGAATCGAACCCGGGTCCCTGGCGCTGTGAGGCCGCAGTGCTAACCACTGCCGTAACTAGTATAAGGGTCTCTGACATAGCATGGGTTAATATGGGACTGAGAAACAGTGCCACCTACAGTTTGATGTCAAGAGACACATGCAGAGACCTGTATCGAAGCAAGCGTGGCGTTATCTCATATCTTGTGCTGTATTCTTCAGATATGTACCTACTTATCTGTTATCATAAAGAATACTTCGTGTTCAACCAATCTCAGGTGCTCTTTGTGAGACCAACTGAACATGTAATATACAACAGTAACAAAAGCGGGTTGCTGCTATCACACTCGTCATGTCCCCCTTTCAGCCTTCTTTCAAGAGGCGGGTGACAAAATTATCCCAGAGGTGCAGTCAATGCAGAGGGAGAGGCAGTATGGACGGGGAACCCAGAAAAACAGATTCTCTGATCACCCCATTGTTTTTAACATCAGGACATCTTTTACATTTTTTTCTCAGAGGTTCCTGCCTGACGCTAGTCTGATTTGAAAGGCCGGCTGCCTGTTTGATGGGAACATTGCGGAGCAGCTGGGAAAGATAGATTGCTACCCTGGTGCTAGTGTTTATTTTCATCTGATCATGAGATGTGGCATCACTGATTATTGCCATTCCTAATTGCCCCTGAGAAAGTGGTGGTGAGCTTGTGTATCTCTGTAGTTACGCCCACAGTGCTGTCAAGTAGGGAATTTCGGGATTTTGACCGAGTAAAGGAACAGTAATATATTTCAAAATCAGGATGGTATGTGACTTGGAGGAGAACTTGCTGGTGGTCATCTTCTTCTGCACCTATTGGCCTTGCCCTTCTCGGTGATATAGGCCACAGACTTAAAGGTTGCTGTTGAAGGAGTTTTTGCGAGTTTCTGGCACACATCTTGTAGATGGTGCATACGACATACATGATACGCCACTGGTGGAAAAATGAATGTTTAAATACTAATCAAACAGGGTGCTTTGTCCTGGAGGATGTTGAGCTTCTTGTGTATTGTTAGGGCTGCACTAATTCTGGAGATAATTTAATGATACACTTAACTAGTGCCTTGTCGATGGTGGGCAGAATCTGGGGAGTCAGGAGATGAGTTGCTCACCATAGAATACCCAATCTCTTGTAGCCACAGCATTTATGTGGCTGGCCCAGTTCAGTTTCGGGTCAATGGTAACCTCCAGCATAATGATAGTGGAGGACTCAGTGTCAATAGTCTGGATAAATGTCAATGGGAAATGTTTATATTCTTTGTCTTGGAGATGTCTTGATCATTGTCTGGCATTTGTGTTACTTGCCACTTATCCATAATGGATTAGTCTGAGACATTCGCCAGGATTTTACCGCCCCGCCAATCACAGGAATCGGAGCAGGCGAGGGATGTACAATGGGTAAGGCCATTGACCTCAGGCGGGATTTTACGGCTTCGGGACGAGCGACGCTGTAAAATCCCACCCATTGATTGTTAAGTAGGATTTAGTGTGTACAGCAGTGGTGGGCAATCTTCAGTCTGGAGGCAACATACAATAAGAAGTCTCACAACACCAGGTTAAAGTCCAACAGGTTTATTTGGTAGCACAAGCTAGCTTTCGGAGCGCTGCCCCTTCATCAGGTGAGTGAGATTTCAGTTCACAAACGGGGCATATAAAGACACAAACTCAATTTACAAAATAATGGTTGGAATGCGAGTCTTATGTGAGTTTGTGTCTTTATATGCCCTGTTTGTGAACTGAAATCCCACTCACCTGATGAAGTAGCAGCGCTCCAAAAGCTAGTGGCTTGTGCTACCAAATAAACCTGTTGGACTTTAACCTGGTGTTGTGAGACTTCTTACAGTGTTTACCCCAGTCCAACGCCAGCATCTCCACATCATGGCAACATACAACCATCTGAGTTCTAAGTGCAGCATTTTGTTGACCGTTGCCCACATGTAGTGTGACCACATTCTGCTGATTTCCATCCACGTATTTTTTTTCCTACCAGTATGACTGAAGTGATACACACATAATGCAAGGGCAAGTGAAGTGAGGTGTGTGCTGCTTGCTCACAACATTGACTATGAGAGCCGCACACTCCCTCTGTGTCCAAAGGGTAAATGTTTATTTTGTTTTTCCCATTTGAAGTTGACGATCGTTCTATTGATGTAGAAATGATTGAGCGCCTTTTTAAATATTCAACGTGTATTAAATGTATTTAATCTTATTCATGGAGTCGTGATTGGTGAACAAGCCCGATTTCAACCTTATGGCCCACTGAGACGAAGGAGGGCCACTCATGCGACCCACTCACTAGCCTAGGTTACCCATCGCTGAAGCACAACAATATTCGGAGGTTGCTTGACTAGTCTATGGGATAACTCTCCCAATGTTGGCACAAGTGTCCAGGTGCCATTGAGGAAGACTTTGCAGTGTCGACTGGGTAGAGTGTGCTTTGGTCTAGGCTGATGCCAGGTGATCCAATTGGTTTTATTCTTATGCTGTTTTTCTACCATGTTTGATACAAATAACTTAGGCCATTTCAGAGGATAGTAAAGAGTCAATCACTTGGTGGGTTAGGAGTCACATGGAGGCCAGACTGGTAAGAATGGCAGATTTTCTTCGAGAAAGGTCATTAGAGAACCAGGCGGGTTTTTACAAAAAAAGTTTCACAGTCGCCATTTATTTAATTATTTTACCCAATTTATTTAATTAATTGAACTTAATTTCTTCAGCTACCCCATTGGGGCTTGACCTCATGGCCAGAGTTTTTCTCAGCAATGGTAGTTCCGCTCGTCAGCTGAAAATTTAGGGATGAACCCACTTACAACAGACTGGGGAGCTACCATCAGATTTTATTGTCATAAGGCAATTAATTGGTTTTTGCCCTCTTTTGTAAAGACGTCCCACCTCCAATGGCTAATGGGCAATCAGGTGGCCGGCAGCTCTGCAGTCTCAGCAGTGCCACTGGGAGCTGTGGCCACTGTTGGAATTGCAGTGGTCCCCAGGGAACAGCAATGGAGGCCAGCAAAGCAGGATAATGGCATGGCTTTGCTGGGGCCAGTCAGGCAGGCCTTGGCAAGGGTGGGAGAGCCGCAGTCAGGAAGCTGGATGAGGTATGAACCTCTGTCTAAATCCTGGCTCGTTCTGGTGACCTGCATAACTCTTAAAATAGTTTACTCCCATGTGTGGCATTCCTGCTGTGGCAATTTCTGTCAGTGGGGTTCTACATTGGGCATGAGGGTCCACCACCACCCCCGAGCCACAGCCAGCCCAACTGGGGTTAAGGGCCTCAATAGTCCCATGGATAAAATCCCAGTGGAAGCAAGTGGGCAAAGGGCACAGTGTCCCCTCCTTTTGCCATCCAACCCGGTTTAACCTCACCCCTCTCAGGGCAGCAAGGTGGCACAGTGGTTAGCACTGCTGCCTCACAGCGCCAGGGTCCCAGGTTTGATTCCCGACTTGGGTCACTGTCTGGAGTTTGCACTTTCTCCCCATGTCTGCACGGGTCTCCTCCGGGTGCTCCGGTTTCCTCCCACAGTCCAAAGATGTGTGGGTTAAGTTGATTGGCCATGATAAATTGCCCCTTAGTGCCAGGAGGACTAGCTAGGGCAAGTGCATGGGGTTATGGGGATAGGGCCTGGGTGGGTTTGTGGTCAGTGCAGACTTGATGGGCTGACTGGCCTCCTTCTGCACTGTAGGATTCTATGATTCTAAGATTGCGATGATGAATCAACTCCATTAACGTTGCAGCATGTTACTGCCCAGATAGTAGGAGGCAAACTAGCTGGAGCTTGATCATTTTCCGTTCAGCAATTTTGAGGTCCCTTTGAAAGAAATCAAAGTCACGGTGAAAATATAATGATGGTGAACGCAGACAGCTTGACTCTGAGTTTTGTTGGCCAAAGCACCAGTTTTTAAATTGGAACCCCCTGGTTCCAGAGGTTTTGTGAAGTCGCCAGATTTATGTCTCTGCAGATCTCTGTGTTTTGGCTGGGCTGGGAGGTTATTTTAACTGCAGTGGAGTCTCTGACAGAGTAGAAGCAGTATTGGCCTCGGAGGGGCTGGAAGCAGGAATGCCACACATGGGAGTAAACTATTCTGAGAGTTATGTAGCCAGGATTTAGACAGAGGTGATGAAACTTAGGGCGGTGCTAAACTTAAGGGAAATTGTATGCTGTAGTTGGCTACAGGTTTCCTTACAGCAAATGACAGCATTCTGCAATTAGCTGCCTGTTATAAACGCCTTCTTTTTTCATTTTTCTGACTTGAACTTTATATCAACATTTCTTCTCATACATTGCGAGGTAGATGTGCCAAGGTACGCATGTGTTACAGAGGAGTGTGTGTGAATCTCAGCACTGAGGCATCATATTCTCCCTGGCGTGTCCTCTTTCATGTTGTCTCTTTATAATCATAAAACCTTATATCTGAGGTGCTTAAAAAGCGACATACATTACCAGGTTTGGCATGACTTATTGACTGTCATAAGAGTGAAGGGGAAGGTAATTTTGATTTTAAAATTTCTCAGCGAGATATCTTCACTGCTTTCTTCCCTCTGCAATGAATGACTTCTCATAAATATCATAGAATAAAATGCATAGAATCACTGCAGTGCAGAAAGAGGCCATTCACCCATCGAGCCTGCATCAACTCTCCAACAGAGCATCTTACTCAGGCTCTCCCCCCACCCTTTCCCCGTAAACGCACACATTTACGCCACTAATCCCCCTAACCTACACATCTTGGGATATTAAGGGGCAATTTAGCATGGCCAATCCTCCTAACCTACACATCTTGGGACACTAACAAGCAATTTAGTGTGGCCAGTCTACCTAATCTGCACATCTTTGGACTGTTGGAGGAAATCAGAGCACCTGGAGGAAACCCAGGGAGAATGTACCAACTCCATACAGACAGTCACCCAAGGCTGGAATCGAACCCGGGTCCCTGGAATTGTGAGGCAGCAGTGCTAACCACTGTGCCATCGTGCTGTGCCTACGTGATCAGCCTACATCTCAATTCATCAAGCTCCCCCTCCTCTGAGTTCACTGCCTCTTATACTGCCTATAAATGAGATCTTGCTAGCCCTGTCGTATCAATCACAGATAAGGCCATCACTGCTCATTTCCTTTTAACATGGGTCACTCATTGGTCACTTCCTTTTAACATTGGTCAACATTGCTTCCTCATCTCAAGCCTTACTTTCTGGGACCAGCCGAAATGAGAAGTTCCCATTCACTTACAACACTTCTGAATTCTCAACTGTCAATCCTGTGGCCCGTCATTCACATCGCTCCTGCAGCTACTGATTTACAGGGCATTGGTGAGGCCACACCTGGAGTACTGTGTGCAGTGTTGGTGTCCTTCTCTGAATGCAGTGAAGGTTTACTAAGATGAATCCTGGGATGGCAGGTCTGTCATATGAGAAGAGACTAAGTCGGTTAGGATTGTGTTCACTGGAGTTTAGGAAAGTGAGAAGGCATCTCATAGGAACTTATAAAATTCTAACAGGGTTAGACAGGGTAGATTCAGAAAGAATGTTCCTGATGGTGGGAGAGTCCAGAACTAGGGGTCATAGTTTGAGGATAAGGGGTAAACCTTTTAGGACTGAGGTGAGGAGAAATTTCTTCACCCAAAGGGTGGTGAATGTGTGGAATTCACTACCACAGAAAGTAGTTGAGGCCAAAACGTTGTGTGATTTGAAGAAGGAATTAGATATAGCTCTTGGGGCTAAAGGGATCCAGGGATATGGGGGAAAGGTGAGATCAGGATATTGAATTTGATGATCAGCCATGATCAAAATGAATGGCAGCGCAGGCTCGAAGGGCCGAATGGTCTACTCCTGCTCCTATTTTCTATGTTTCCATATAGCTGCACCTTCACCTTTGATGCCCTACTCCACAATAAAACCATGACGCTTTTTCACTCTGGCCATTCTCTCAGGTACGGCCCTTATCTCTCCTGCCCTAACTCCAAGGGATGCAGCTTTGAAAGGATATGGTGGGCAACTGGTTAAACCAACCCCCACCAGATCTGACTGAACCACATGAGGCACCATTAGAGTACACTGTGATCTCAACTGCTTCAATGTTTAATTAAGGAGTGGAAACAAAGATCAAAAGAATAGTATAAAATGTCAGAAGCTCTGATTCTCAACTGAGAGAAGTTAGGGAATATTCCTACACCTAGCCTACATGAAAGAGAGCCATGTGCCAAGTTTCATAACACTTCTGTATATGGCTTGGTGTTGTTACTGGAGTTGTGGCTATATGATCAATGGCCCTTTGGATTCATGCCTGTTCTTCGTCACAGTTAAAGGAATAGAAACACATCGAAAGGGGCCTGCGTTATGTAACCTGTGTTTCGTATTTATTATCTGGTCACAGTTGCAGTTGGTTTAACAACTTATCCGAAGTTCAGCACTTTTGACAGTGCAGTGCCATGCTGGGCTGTCAACTAGATTGTTATAGATGTCCAAATCCTGGAGAGGGAACTTGAACCAACAAACAAATGGAGAGACAAGAGTGGTATTGAGTCAAGTTAACAACTTGCTTTGCAGGTAAAATAGTCTTTTATTTTCAACTACAGGCCTGCTCTGTGCCAGCCATTTCTGCAAAGCTTTCTTCGGCAATGATTTTTACCTTTCTTTGACACAAGGTACGTTACAGGGTCACCCTGCTATTGATGGATCACTAGTTTTCTGTCTTTCTGCCCTCGTCGACCACAAGGACAATGTTACCACAGCAAGGGACCAGTCGTCACTGCCAAGTTAACTGCATGCGTTCAACAATCAAACTAAGTAGCTGCGGCATTTCCCGTTTGATTAACAACTAGCAATGCGGACTTAATTCAGCTTCTGTAAACAGGAATTATCTGCTAATTGGTCTTGTTTCTATTATCGCCAAAGGAAAAACAAAAAAGCTACTGTACAAAAAAAAATTGCAAGTCACGAAAGCAAACAGAACAAGATTACAAAAGATTAACTCAGTTTGTTCCTGAAAAATCAAACTTATGCTTATAGTTCAGCTCTCAGTGACCACTGCTGAGTTACCATGACAACAGATACGAATGTTCTGACAGTGTGGAAACCACAGCGCAACCCAGTAAGTAATGAGGGTTCAGGTTATACGGAAGAGAATTGTTCCAAAAGCTGCGTTTTATTGAAAGAAGATTAAGCGCATTAAAAGTTTCTTATTTTTTGTGCTGCACCCTCCACTGATACCGCCAATAGTTTTATTTCTCCTTTCTATTTATCCTTCATCACTTCAATGGGAAATGGCCTTGCGTGAGATGTGTCATTCACCGGGCTGTGTCAGTGTATAGTCTGCAAATTAGCGGCTGAAGGGTGACGTCCAGAAACCACATATCAACACACATCGCTGACGACCGGTTTCGCAGAGACTGAGCTTTATCACCAATTCAGCAAGAACTGACGGTCGAGCGGGTTCTCCTTCTACAATCCCATAGGCCAAATCGTCCACTTAACATTGAGACTGGGAAGACACCAAAGTAGACAGACATTGTCATCAAGTCATGATGGCATTTGCCCTGATTCTCTAGCGGAATGACGCGTGACCTACTGGAGGGGGGGGGGGAACAGTTTGGCATGAAGTGTAGGTCGAGTGCAACATCGGATCTGATTCACGGATCATTCCGGTATTTTGGAGAGTTGGAGACTTTGGGCACTTTTCAAACCTACTTTACCTCAACTGAAATGTATTGTCTAAGATTTTGGCTGGGCTTCACCCATGTTAGGCTGCATGTTGGCTTCCCTAAGCTTTAATTATAGCCATCTGTTTTAAGTTCATTGAAGTTTAAGTTTATTTATTACAAGTAGGCTGATATTAACACTGCAATGAAGTTACTGTGAAAACACATTCTGATTTCTAGCTGGGACTTCCACCATTTTGAGTTGAGCTTTTTCACTGACATCACGAGAGCGTGGAAACGATATTGAAAAACTAATTGGGTGAGATAGAAACATAGACATAGAAACATAGAAGCTAGAAGCAGGAGGAGGCCATTCGGCCCTTCGAGCCTGCTCCACCATTCATTTTGATCATGGCTGATCATCGAATTCAATAACCTGATCCTGTCTTCCCCCATCCCCCTTGATCCCTTCAGCCCCAAACCCTCTAACTTCTTCTGAAAGGGTTACTTAATTGTTGAGAAAGAGGATGCCTCTCATTCTGGGCAATGCCCGGACCAGCGTCCCTAAGGTAGCATGGGTGAAGCTGCAGGCATAATCTAGCAGTTCTAGCAGCCGTTTCTCTCCTTCCAAGTTTGCCCATTCTTCTGTTGCCAGGTTGCACATCCCCTTTAAGAGGCTGCGGTGGGTTGGTCGCCTTCAACGGGCATCAGAGAGGCTCAATATCCTCCCCACCAGCCCCCAGGGTCCACCCACTCCACTCTGAACAGGATTGCAGCCACTGCATAATTAAGATAGTCTGCCTGACAATAATCAGCCGCAGCCAGGCAGGGGCCAAGGAGGGTTCAACCTGGCTGCAATTCAAACTGCAGCAACCAACCTCAAACCAGCATTAGAGCTGCTGTCAAGATCAACTCCACCAATAAATCACTCAGTATATCAAATCCCCATCTCTTAAAGTTTAATTTTGTTGCTTCACAATCATTGTATGTAACTGTTTGGTGCATCTGAGTTATTCCAGTAGCAATGTCTATAAGTAGCGAAAAGTATTATTTGTCAATGTGAAAAATGAAAGCCTTGTTGCTTTTTGTTGCATGATTTCAGCTGAATGACTTTTATTTGCATTCCCAAAATACTGCCGGCATGGTGGCCCAGTGGTTAGCACTGCTGCCTCACAGCACCGGGGACCCAGGTTCGTATTCCTGGCTTTGGTCACTGTCTGTGCAGAGTCTGCACATTCTTCCCGTGTCTGCGTGTGTTTCCCCTGGGCGCTCCGGTTTCCTCCCACAGTCCAAAAAGACATGCTTGTTCGGTGCATTGGCCGTGCTACATTCTCACTCCGTGTACCCGAACAAGCGCTGGAGTGTGGCGACTAGGGGATTTTCTCAGTAACTTCAATGTAAGCCTATTTGTGACACTAATAAATAAACTTTCACATTTTAATTTGATGTTTTAAGTTTCCTTTCCGCTTTGTCATTTGTTTTGGGCGGTTCCCCTCCTTTCAGGAAGCTGCCCCTCTTGAGTTGTCCCTAAGTTCGTTTGATTTTGTTTATTTGATTGGACAACAAAAGATATCCCTGATTAAGGATCCAATTGATGGGCCAATCAGGGAGTCTTTGCCTTGTACTTAACCGGCAGTGTCAGTTCCTCTGACGCCCCCAGAGGTGGACTGCTAACTGCGAGCACTCTGTGTACCGCTGTTAGAGTTTGTAAATAAAGGGATTTTAATGAAGGGACTTCTGCCTCCGAAGACTTATTACAGTTGTTCTCTCAGAGATTAGTCAGTCAACTACTATGGCAGAGTGGGATTTCATGTAACCTCGGGGGGAAGCTTTGTACCATCATCCAGGAGAATTCAGACATGAGTTTGTCACTCTCTTTACACACGGCCAGGTTCACAAGTTTTGGAATTTTTTTTACTCCATCCTTAAAGTTACAAAGCCAATGCTCAGAGTGGATTAGACAGATCCGAATCCATTCCTTGCTTGCTCCAAAAACCAAATTCCATTTGAATCCAATTCGAAGTGCCCACAAGAGAGAGACAAACAAGATCCAAGCTGACGAGATAAGGCATTGCACCCCATCTTGGGCTTGACCTGATGCTTGATCTTAGCCAAAAGGTCGAGAAGCGAGTTCATAAGTTTTGGAATTACACCAAGGCAGCTGAGTGATAGAGCTATGGAGTTGCTGGTTTCCCTGAGGTCGAGTTTGTTGTTGCGCTCTGGACAAGGTACATGGAGTAGATTGAGGTGGAGCAGCTGCATCATTGGCATCCTTGTTACATTGAGGGTACCCGCAGAACGTTACCCTGTATTCAGACTGTGTGATGGACAGATATGCAGCAATGGTCAGAATTATGCAAGTAGTCACAATGATGCCTCCTTCATCCTCTGTCATTGGGCTCTGACTGCTTGAGAGCAGAGAAGCATTCAAATCATTTCCTTGCTCCCTTAGTTAATGAGCCATAGCATAGAGCCTGAACTCAGAGTGGAAGAGGAGAACACTGAAAGCACATTGATGTTGCCTGAACTGTTCAGATAAGAGCTTAGCAGATTCGCTGAACAGTGATAGCTTTCATTGCCTCTCTGAACTTCAGAGTTCGGGAAGGACCGTACCTTAATATGATTGATGAAGATGACCTTACACCAGTGACTCCAGAACATTGAAAGCAGACCACCAGGATGACATACCCTTAGAGGAATCTTCACTAACTGTTGCAAAATCATAGAATCATAGAATCCCAGTGCAGAAGGAGGCTATTTGGCCCATTGAGTCTGCACCAACAACAAGCCCACCCAGGCCCTATCCCTGTAACCCCACATTTTACCCCACTAATCCCTCTACTATACGCATCCTGGGACACCAAGGGGCAAGAGGACAGATCATCTCAGAAGTCTTCTATTTTGTATAACTCAATCTATCTTTGACACTATGGCTTAATCTCCCTCTCCCCAATTTGCAATATAGACATTTACTCAATCCGCTACCTATCCGACAACACTGACAACACAGCAACACTCGTGCTCTCAACATGACCTTGCCAGTCCCATTGAGGTCAATGAACTATTTTTCTACACTGGTCTGGCACCCAAATTGGACTCTAACTCGAATTCCCTCTCCACAGATTCCACTAGACCTGCTGAGTATTTCCAGCACTCTCTGCTCTTATTTTCAGATTTCCAGCATCTGCAGCATTTTGCTTTTGCGGAAAAGTTTCTGTTCCTAGGCAAACAAAATGGGAGGTTTTAAAAATTCATTTACGGGATGTGAGCATTGTTGGCAGGGCCAGCATTTATTGCCCATCCCTAACTGCCCTCCATTTCAGAGGGAATTTGAGAGTTAACCACATTGCTGTGGATCTGGAATCACACACAGGCCAGACTGGGTACGGACAGCAGATTTCCTTCCCTAAAGGGCACTAGTGAACCAAACGGGTTTTTGCAACAACCAACAATGGTTTCATGGCCATCAGTAAACATTATATTTCATGCTTTAGTCAGAATCCACTTGTCCAGAAAGAGAGTCTCTGGAGAAAGTAGTTCTAAAGTTAACTCAACAAAAAGTGCACAGCGCATTGTGCTCAGAGAGTTTTACTCTGGGGCTAACAATGGTGTATGTTTTGGGTATTACAATTCTCAACCTTGTGCACCTGCTCAGTAATTCTTCAGTGACAGGAGCAACATATGATTTTTTGATTTATTAATGTCACATGTATTAGTATACAGGGAAAAGTATTGTTTATTGCGCACTATACAGACAAAGCATACCGTTCATAGAGAAGGAAAGGAGACAGTGCAGAATGTAGTGTTACAATCATAGCTAGGGTGTAGAGAAAGATCAACTTAGTGCGAGGTAGGTTGCTGGATGCTTGAGATCTGCCTGGGACTGGGCTACCCCAGTACCTCCTGTTATTGTTATGCAATGCTGTGGTAGTGACAGACTTTGCCAACTTTCTGGTATCTGGGCCTGTTCCAGCCATGTCCCGGCAGTCCAGAAGCTCCATGGCAGACTACGATTACACTTGGAGCCAGTGGACACAGCATTGAGTGTTGTTTTCATACAGACTTCTCTCCGGTGTGACCAATTGTCAAATGGGCCCCCTCATCAGTGTCGCATTTCCGTCACACATACATATGTCTTTACCATCATATCAGGAAGCCATGGTGCTCTGATATATACTGCTGCTCCATCCTTACACTGCGCAGCTCTGAACAAATGTTAGGAATGCTTTTAGACTTTAGATGCCAGATTTCCCCCTCAATAATAACAAAGTCCTGGCGAATTATGTCGGCAACCCGATCTGAATGAGTCTTTGGTCCAGAAGATTCATTGGGTTGGCTGTGTGTTACTGAGGCAGACAGAAAGTCTACACCCACCTCGTGCCCCCTCCATACCCTATATTCTCATTATCTCCATGTTTACATTGGAAAATCTGCTTTGTAGGCCAGACATATGTCACTTCCTGCCCTGTACTAATCTCAAACCATTTCCCTCCCCTGGTAACTTTTAAAGGAAGTGACACGAGGTTAAACGCCACATCCAAGAAATAATTTAGATAAACAAACTTTTGCATTTTTTTGACTTTTTTTGATTTGATTTATTATTGTCACATGTATTAACATGCAATGAAAAGTATTGTTTCTTGCGCGCTATACAGACAAAACATACCATTCATAGAGAAGGAAACGAGAGAGTGCAGAATGCAGTGTTGCAGTCATAGCTAGGGTGTAGAGAAAGATCAACTTAATGGAAGGTAAATCCATTCAAAAATCTGACAGCGGCAGGGAAGAAGCTGTTCTTGAGTCGGTTCGTACGTGACCTCAGACTTTTGTACCTTTTTCCTGAAGGAAGAAGGTGGAAGAGAGAATGTCCAGGGTGTGTGGGGTCCTTAATTGTGCTGGCTGCTTTGCTGAGGCTGCAGGAAGTGTAGACAGAGTCAATGGATGGGAGGCTGGTTTGCGTGATGGATTAGGCTGCATTCACGATCTTTTGTAGTTCCATGCGCTCTTGCGCAGAGCAGGAGCCATACCGAGCTGTGATACAACCAGAAAGAATGCTTTCTATGGTGCATCTGTAAAAGTTGGTGAGAGTCATAGCTGACATGCCAAATTTCCTTAGTCTTCTTTTTAAGTGTCCTGAAACGGTGAAAGAGCTGAGGAGCTAAAATAGCGATCTTTTAAACCCTGACGAGAGTCGAAGTTTGGTGATGAGCTCTGGACCGCAGTTCCAGTTTATGGGCGACAGACTCTCAAGGAGATTGGTGAATCGAAACTTACAGTCAACTCTGTAATGATTAGCAGAACTAGACCTAGTAAGAGGAAGCTGCTTTGTGTGATGATGAATTGGGAACTTGGTAACGTGGAGAAATGCGTATTCTTTCCAGCTGCCCCCCCCCCCGCAACAAACCTCTCCCTTTTCTTCACGTTTTACATAGGAGGTGCCTCGTGTTGAGTCATGCCCGCTCACAATCACATGAAGGGCACTTGTCCTTTGGTATCTTGCCCAACTGACCATCATTCATGCGTCAGTCTGCAAAGTGAATATCAGCAGATTGTTTGACCACGAGGAACTGCAGATCTGAGCTTGATCCTCTCCTCACCTAA
The DNA here is from genome assembly GCF_964213995.1 of Mustelus asterias. Classification (NCBI taxonomy): domain Eukaryota; kingdom Metazoa; phylum Chordata; class Chondrichthyes; order Carcharhiniformes; family Triakidae; genus Mustelus; species Mustelus asterias. The sequence continues at coordinate 68,793,033 of NC_135818.1, forward strand.
CAAAGCACTTCCAGGGTTCACTGTCAGATCAGGAGCAATCGACTTGCGCACCCTGCTCCCTGTGTACCTAGCCGCACAGACTACAGATTAAACCAGAGACATTTGTGACCGATACCATTGGTGACCATGAGGCGGAGATGCCAGCGTTGGACTGGGGTGGGCACAGTAGGAAGTCTCACAACACCAGGTTAAAGTCCAACAGGTTTATTTGGAATCACGAGCTTTCGGAGTGCTGCTCCCTCATCAACTGATACGTTGGATAAAGGTCCAGCGTTTGAGTTTAGAAGTATCTTTATTTCAAATTTCTGGTAATGGGGACCACAAGACATGTTGTTCCATTCTCACAGATTCGCTGTCTCTGTTGCATCTATTCTGACAATACCACGTTCCATACTAGTGCCTCACCTGATGAAGGAGCAGTGCTCTGAAAGCTCATGACTCCAAATAAACCCGTTGGACTTTAACCTGGTGGTGTGAGACTTCTTACTATACCATTGGTGACCATGCGTTTGGCTGCCTGGGCTCTCTGCTCTGGAATTCCCTCCCTAATCCTTTCCACCTCCCTTTGCTCCTTAGTGATACTTGTCAAGACCTACTATTTGACTAATTTTTCGGCCATCTGTCCTAATATTGCCTTATATAGCACGGTGTGAAACGTTGCTTTACAATGCTCCTGTGAATTAAGCACCTTGAAGTATTAAAGGCACTATCTAAATACAAGCTGTTGTTGTTGCATGCTAGCTGAATTTCCTTGCAGAGATCAGCGCCCTGACCCGCTCTACTAAGGCAGAAATGCCCCACCAATGCCCCTGAGGACTTTCACTGGCTAAAAATGATTTTTGTAAAATCAAGTTACTTAGTATTTTGATGATTGTCTCAATGAGGAATACAGGCCTTGAAGTTTTTGCTGCTCTTGCCCCAAATCAGAAAATGTCATCGACTTGGCTTCCAGTTTCCTTCGCTGTCGTATGGTCCATTTCTGACCCTTTCATTTTCATTTCTCAACTTCTGTGTCTCCATTTCTGGGGATAAACTATTGACTAATATCCACTAGAAGCCCTTTGACTCCCTCAGCCAGCTCGACACCACTTCCTTCCACCCTATTCCCTTGAAAAATGATTTGTTATATTATCCCCGTATGATCTAGGAACTAGTTGTACACACATATGTATAAATAAATATCCGGGTGCCACATCACTCACTACTGCACTACAGTCTGTATATCAAATTGGCAATGTATCAGTTTGCAGCACATGCTGTGATCTGGAAAATACATTGGATAAAGATCCAGCGTTTGAGTTTAGAGGTATCTTTATTTCAAATTTCTGGTAATGGGGACCACAAGACATGTTGTTCCATTCTCACAGATTCGCTGTCTCTGTTGCATCTATTCTGACAATGCCATACCAGTGCTTTTGATGTATCTTCCTTTTTCCAAGGGTGAGAATCTCCCTCCATTGTGGTTGACAGGGTCCTCAATGATGTCTGGCCCATGCCCTTCACACCTACCCTCGCCCTCCCCTCTCCCTCCCAGCCCTTTGCCATTCGGAATGGACCATTCCCTCCAGCATATCCTGATCCGCTCCTCAATTCCCCCCCCCCCCCCCCACCAGCCCATGCACTTCCCATGATACCGTCTCATGCAAGCACAGGAGATGCAACACTTGCCTTATTCTTAACTGCTTCTTCCCTCCTTCAGGGTCCCAAATAATCCCTTACAGTTAAACAGGAATTCACATGTACTACTTTCTGTTGGGGGAGAACAAATCAGCCCCCTTAGCTAGGGTACATAAGATGGCACTTAGCATCCATTTTGGGACAAAACAAGGTTAAAGATCTTACAGCTTAAAGGCTGACACCACAGAATGTCCTGTCTGTACATTATGGAGTTTGAGCCAGGGCACCAGCTTAAAGACATTAGCACATACACAAAGACGCATCAACAAGACAATCACAGAATGAGATCCTGATAATTACCAGAAATCAGACAGCAATCAGGATTAGTAAAGAACCAGGGCTCACCCCATCAAGGCACCCCACCGGTCTAGATGTATGCAAATGTATTTCAATGTCTCTCGCTGGTTTCGTGAATGAAGACGGTATTAGGTTATTATGCGGAAATGGGTTTCAAAGTCTTTGCAATTTAAGAAATAATAGTGATTATCTTCGTCTGGGTAACATCCAGCTAAATCAAACTGTGTGGTTGTACTATGTGAATGTATCTTCCAGCAAAGGTAAAAATGTTGAGATCTTTACACTGAGGATATAGATAGGCTGGAAATTTGGGCAAAGAAATGGCAGATGGAGTTCAATCCAGATAAATGCGAAGTGATGCATTTTGGTAGAACTAACGTAGGGGGGAGCTATACGATAAATGGCAGAACCATAAAGGGTGTAGATACGCAGAGGGACCTGGGTATGCAAGTCCACAGATCCTTGAAGGTGACGTCACAGGTGGAGAAGGTAGTAAATAAGGCATATGGCATGCTTGCCTTTATAGGACGGGGCATAGAGTATAAAAGTTGGGGTCTGATGTTGCAGTTGTATAGAACGTTGGTTCGGCCGCATTTGGAATACTGTGTCCAGTTCTGGTTGCCACACTACCAGAAGGACGTGGAGGCTTTAGAGAGAGTGCAGAGGAGGTTTACCAGGATATTGCCTGTTATGGAAGGGCTTAGTTATGAGGAGAGATTGGGTAAACCAGGGTTGTTCTCACTGGAAAGACGAAGGATGAGGGGTGACCTAATAGAGGTGTATAAAATTATGAAAGGCATAGATAGGGTGAACAGTGGGAAGCTTTTTCCCAGATCGGTGGTGACGTTCACGAGGGGTCATAGGTTCAAGGTGATGGGGGGGGGAGGTTTAACACGGATATCAGAAGGACGTATTTTACACAGAGGGTGGTGGGGGCCTGGAATGCGCTGCCGGGCAAGGTGGTGGAGGCGGACACACTGGGAACGTTTAAGACTTATCTAGATAGCCACATGAACGGAGTGGGAATGGAGGGATACAAAAGAATGGTCTAGTTGGGACCAGGGAGCGGTGCGGGCTTGGAGAGCTGTTCCTGTGCTGTATCGTTCTTTGTTCTTTGACTCTTCAGAGAAAGCGCTGGGATTAGGCCAGAAGCTTTCTCTCCACTGGTGTTAAATAAAGCGACTATGGAAGCCAGGTCAGGACTCTTGAGTGTGGAATGATTTCTGAATTCGTCCATGCTAACACTTTTCATTTCACAAACTGTGTTTGTTGTTCAGGATGCGCTCTCCTCTACAATAGGGAGACCAAACGCAGATTGGGAGCTGAATCTTTGATTTGATTTGATTTGATTTATTATTGTCACATGTATTAACATACAGTGAAAAGTATTGTTTCTTGCGCGCTATACAGACAAAACATACCGTTCATAGAGAAGGAAATGAGAGAGTGCAGAATGTAGTGTTCCAGTCATAGCTGGGGTGTAGAGAAAGATCAACTTAATGCGAGGTAGGTCCATTCAAAAGTCTGACAGCAGCAGGGAAGAAGCTGTTCTTGAGTCGGTTGGTATGTGACCTCAGACTTTTGTATCTTTTTCCTGACGGAAGAAGGTGCAAGAGAGAATGTCCGGGGTGCGTGGGGTCCTTAATTATGCTGGCTGCTTTGCTGAGGCAGCAGGAAGTGTAGACAGAGTCAATGGATGGGAGGCTGGTTTGCGTGATGGATTGGGCCATATTCGCGACTTTTTGTAGTTTCTTGCGATCTTGGGCAGAGCAGGAGCCATACCAAGCTGTGATACAACCATAAACAATGCTTTCTATGGTGCATCTATAAAAGTTGGCGAGAGTCATAGCTGACATGCCAAATTTCCTTCGTCTTCTGAGAAAGTAAAGGCGTGAGTGGGCTTTCTTAACTATAGTGTTGGCATGGGGGGACCAGGACAGGTTGTTGGTGATCTGGACACCTAAAAACTTGAAGCTCTACTTCGTCATGTTCTCCTTTACGCTCCCTGAAGTCGATGACAATCTCCTTCATTTTGCTGACATTGAGGGAGAGGTTATTGTTGGCGCACCAGTGAAATCTGTGGAACATCTCCGTTCAGTCTGCAAGTGTGACCCTGAGTTTCCATCACTTTCTCATCCACAAATGAGGCCCTTCTCAGCCTTTCAGATTCAACACCGAGCTCAACAGTGTCAGATATCTTTCTCTCCATGTTTTTAAAATATTGATGCTTGAGAAAGGTCCTGGCGATGAGGAACTGCAGCTACGTCGAAGGATTGGAGGAGTTGGGACTTCATCTTGGAGAAGAGGAGATATAACGGAGGTATTCAAAATCCTGAGGGTGGATAAGGGGAGACCGCTCCCATTAATGGAAGGATCAGGGACCAGAGGGCACGGATTTAACGTCACTGGTGACATGAGGAAAAACATTTTTTCACAGCAGGTGGCTAGGAGTTGGAATGCGCTGCCTGAGAACGTTGCTGAGACAGGGTCAAGTGAAACTTTCAGAAGGGAGCTGAATTACTATCCAAAAAGGAAATACTTGCCGGCTACAGGGAAAAGACAGGCGGGTGACACTCGGTGAATTGCTTCTTCATGGGGCCAGTACTGAGATGATGGGCCGACTGACCTCCTGGATGATCGTTTCACATATTATCATCTATTTGTTGTGTCTTCCGTCTCCCATAAGCTATAAATAATCACACCACGGAATACTGGCGCTCTCCTGAGTTTATTTGTGCTGCTCTCCGTATGACTAGTGAAGTGACAGAATGGTACATTGCTAATAAAGCAGGTGACTCCAGTGCAGTGATCAAGTGTGGCAGCCCCGGACATAAATTCACATAACAATTAGCTCCTAGCTCTTCACAAATAATATTACTAAATAACATCCGTTTATTTTTTTTAAAAAACCATATGTGATGTCCCTAACACAATATAACTGTTCCAAACTTTTTTTCTAAACTTAGAGAAAAAGTTTTATTTATTTATTAGTCACAAGTAAGGCTCACATTAACACTGCAATGAAGTTACTGTGAAAGTCCCCCAGTCGCCGCACTCCAGCGCCTGTTCGGGTCAGTGTACCTAACCAGCACGTCTTTCAGAATGTGGGAGGAAGTCAGAGCACCCGGAGGAAACCCACGCAGACACGGGGAGAACGTGCAAACTCCACAAAGACAGCGACCCAAGCCAGGAATCGAACCCGGGTTCCTGGCGCTGTGAAGCAGCAAGTGCTAACCACCGTGCCAACGTGCTGTGGATTAAAGAGGATTAACAATCAAATGTTATAAATTAACTGAAGGCCTTGAGGGTCTGTTATAGCTTGTTTACTTTTCTCAGAAAGACATTATTCACAATATCACTTAGCTGGTAAGATGCTGTGTCTTCATCTTGTGGATTTGACATTCATTTCTCTCAGTGATGACTTGGCATGCTGCTTGGGTGATGTTGTGTAAGTTGTTCCTGGCATTTCTGGTGTTCTAAGTGTTGCGCATGATGTTTCTGAGCTGTGTCACTTGCTGCTGGTGTTGCTGTTGCACTGCTTGTTAATAATGTTGATGTTGCCTTGCTAGTTAGCGATGTTCCTGGTGATGTCTGTGATCTTTGCTGCTCTTCCAGTTCAGGTATAGGTCGAATGTTAGCTCTGCTCCTGTTCACTCGCTCACCAATGTTGGTCTTGACTTTGGAGACTCAACTTTACCAACAACTTTTGCTGGGTTCCAGATTTTCATAATTGGATGCTGTACCTGTGCAGTTGCCTCTTCAAGGCTCAGGCATGAATTTAGCATGTTTACTTCAGTGACCTCCTTCTAGCACTGTGACAATGAATTGTTGCCTTACTTCCTCCTGGTTACTGGGAAGAACAAGAACAAAGAAAAGTACAGCACAGAAACAGGCCCTTCGCCCCTCCGAGCCTGTGCCAATCATGATGCCCAAACTAAACTAAAATCTTTCTGCCCTTACTCGGTCCATATCCCTCTATTCCCTCCCTATTCATGTACCCATCCAGATGCCTCTCAAATGTTGCTGATGTGCCTGCTTCCACCACCTCCTCTGGCAGCGCGTTCCAAGCACCCACCACTGGGAGGAGAATCGAACTTGGCAGAGTTGTCTCATACTTTCTTCCGTTCAATAGTTCTGCAGGTGATTTCATGTCAGCCTTGAGAGGTATAGATCAGAGTGACAAAAGTAAAAGTTTATTTATTACATTATTACATTAACACTGCAATGAAGTTACTGTGAAATTCCCCCAGTCGCCTGTTCGGGTCAGTGCACCTAACCAGCTCGTTTTTCAGACCGTGGGAGGAAACCGGAGCACCGGGAGGAAACCCGTGCAGGGAGAACGTGCAAACTCCACACAGACAGTGACCCAAGCCGGGAATCAGACCTGGGTCGCTGGCGCTGTGAGGCAGCAGTGCTAACCACTGTGCCAGCATACTGCCCCACAGTAAGGCAAGGTGTGGGTATTGGAAGTAAATTGACTTCCATTGTCACACATTATTCTTTCTCAGCGACCACAGCTCGTGCTGCTAAGATGATTGTTGTAACTCTCAAATCTTTAACCTTCCGATAAAGGGAACTGAGTAGTAGTCTGCAGTTGTGAGATAACATTCTTGATTATGAGTGAAGATATCAGCTTCCCCAGAATGCCACTGTCTGGCTAGTACTTTAGTGGCTATCAGCTCCTCTTTCTGCTGCTTATTTCTGTCCTCCGAACACATTTTTCATGTAAACGCCATTCTTTCAATGTCTTTGACATCTACATCCCTAATTGTGCTGCAGAGTATAGAAGAGCTGCCAGCCTTTGATTGGCCAGCAGCTCTTGGTGGGTGAGACTTCTTGCCTCCAGGGTCCTTGATCCTTGGGAAGACCTGTTATTGGCCTGAGTGACAACGAGATGCAGTCGGCCTTCCTGAAAAGAAGCAAGGTGGTGGCTCTTCAGCCAAGACCTTGGGGCGGCACGGTAGCACAGTGGTTAGCACTGCTGCTTCACAGCTCCAGGGTCCCGGGTTCGATTCCCGGCTCGGGTCACTGTCTGTGTGCAGTTTGCACATTCTCCTCGTGTCTGTGTGGGTTTCCTCTGGGTGCTCCGGTTTCCTCCCACAGTCCAAAGATGTGTGGGTTAGGTTGATTGGCCAGGTTAAAAATTGCCCCTTAGAGTCCTGAGATGCGTAGGTTAGAGGGATTTAGCGGGTAAAATATGTGGGAGTAGGGCCTGGGTGGGATTGTGGTCGGTGCAGACTCGATGGGCCGAATGGCCTCCTTCTGCACTGTAGGGATTCTATTCTATTCTATTCTATTCTACCCCTGTCGCACCCACTTGATTGGGCCTGTCACCTGTCAGGGTATGGATATTTTGGATCTTGTTACTTCTCATTCACCCTGTTGCTCTGTCTCTGATAACTCCTTTATCACCTTCTTTCTTTATTCTGCGCATCTTTTCCCAATGGTTCCACAAGCTTTGCAGTTTAATTCACGTGTGGGACATTTCCTTCTGCCTGTGAACTCATGGGCGGCACGGTGGCACCGTGGTTAGCACTGCTGCCTCACAGCACCAAGGGTTCAATTCCAACCTCGGGTGACTGTTTGTGTGGAATTTGCATATTCCCCCCGTGTCTGCGTGGGTTTTCCCCGGTTTCCTCCCATAGTCCAAAAGATGTGCAGGTTAGGTGGATTGGCCATGCTAAATTGCTCCTTAGTGTCAGGGAGACTAGCGGGGTAAATAAGTGGAGTCACGGGGATAGGGCCTGCGTGGGATTCATGTCGGTGCAGACTTGATGGGCCAAATGGCCTCCTTCTGCACTGTAGGGATTCTATGATTCTATGCAGTGTTCCGCAGCTCCTGCACATCTTCCGCTTTGTCTGCTGTCCATTCATTTGTTGCTGTTGCACTGCAACAACCCCCTGTCTTTCTATTGACTTAATTGTATGCCAATTATTTGGGTAATCAGCTTCTTTATCAGTCTACTCGTGGCGTCATGTGCTGTGGCAGTATTTACCGTCTGCGATGTTATGAGTTTGTCCTTTCCAATCAGCATGTGCAGAACCTCAAATGATCCAACAGCCTTTCATCTGCTCATTGACATTTTCTGGAATTTTTCAATCTTGTTATGAAATTGTCAATGGGCTCACCTGATTCCTGACTCAGGCTTTGAAATTCATATGGATAGATAAGATATAGGAGCAGAAGGAGGCCATTCAGCCCATCAAGCCCCTTCCACCATTCAATGAGATAATCTGATATGATAATCCTCAACTCCACTTCCCTCCCCATCACCTTTGATTCCCTTGCTGATTAAAAATGTCTATCTCAACCTTGAACATACTTAACGACCCAGTCTCTACAGCTCACTCTGGTATAGAATTCCACAGATTCACTACTCCCTGAGAGAAGAAATTCCTCCTCATATCTGCCTTAAATGGGCGACCCCTTACTCTGAGATTATACCCTCTGGTTTTAGACACTCGCAGAAAGGGAAATAGCCTCTCAGCATCTAATCCAAAGATTTGACTTTGGATGAAGATGTGTGGTGAATTTTTCGAAAGAAGTTGCCCTAGTTTCTGCTGTAATTTTCACTCAGTTCCCAGCTATTAAACAACTTGGATTCTTTCTCTCTTGAAAGGGTTAACAAATGATGAAGCTTACCCTTTCCCCTACATAGGTGTCTTTATAGAAAGCTACTCAATGTCAACTCGCACTTTAGTTTAAACTTCTCAGTGTGCCTCTGTGACATTGTCAGCGTCCTAGTTCATGTGTGTTTATTGTGGTGGTGGCCATTCCATCTTTCCCTCTGTTTTTTTTCTCAGTCTCCCTAAGTCAAGTTGATTTTCCAATCTCATTCAGTATTAAATTAATTGAAAATGTTTGGGTTTTTACTCACAGTCAACCATTGTCACTATGTTATGTCTTCTAGTTCCCCGAAGTTCAAAATAATCACAGTTTAAACTCAAAAGGCTGGAGCTGCATGGAGTATATTTCCTGCTGTTCCCCGTGTGCATGGTAGACTGATAGATTGATACACTGGAGCTTGGCACATGACTCCAGTGCAGGAGTGGAATGTGCCATAAAGGCAAAATACTGTGAATGCTGGAATCTGAAACAAAAACAGAAAATGCTGGAAAATCTCAGCAAGTCTGTTAAGATGTCTGAGTAAAATGTAGCATCCCGGCAGTTACCCTAACATAACGATTAGTTCCTAGTTCTTTACAAGCAATATAACACTGTTATAATGAAGCTCTCGATTCTTTTCTTCTTCCCTTTCAGTTATGTACTTGGATGGCTCCTTATTGGTGTTTGAGGACATCTTCAAGTTAGTGGCGTTCTATTGTGTGAGCAGGTAAGTCACTGCTTGACAGATCCACTCAGTTCATGTAACACTGCCCACAATACAGGTTTTTAAACATTTGTTCTGTAGAATCCCAGTACATTTATTGCTATAGTATAACAAAAACTATATGTAGCGTGTTTGATACTATTTTATCAATTGAAAAGAAATCTTCTTCATTTTGCCATCTATTTCTATCCTGCGTTTTTGCAGCTGGGTGGACCCAATTTTTACCCTTTCGTGAATACTCTGAGCCCAGTTCCAACTGAGTGCAAATCTACAGCAGACGCTTTAGTCATAGATGCCGTAGGGATTTTACGTCAATGCCAATGCACTGTTTGAGATTGATTGTAGAACATTTCTGCTATGATTAGTAGGAGCCCTACATCTATGGCAAAGATTCTACTAGAGTGAGGTATTTTATCTGGTTCATATATTGACAATGAATAACTTGTGTTACAGCAGAGACCATGATATATGAGTACGACTGTACCTTTATCACTGAGTTCACCTTTCCAAATGCAGCATAACCCAAACAGAACATAATATTCTCCCTTTGAGGCCACCAGCATTTCAGTGTTGGTATCACTTCTTTAGACGTAGAATCTCAAATTACTGGCATCTTAACCTAAGGAGGTGATTTTGTTAGAAAGGTGTTAACTTTTCCTTGGAATTTATTGTTGCCAATTCCTCTTAAATAGAGGAAGAGTAACGTTGTGGATAGGGATGTGCGATTCCTATAGACGAATTGGAAAAAAAGAAATTCCTTCTCCTCTTAGGTGGTCCATGGCTCACCTGGTGAATTTAAGGGAGGCCAGAGCCTCAAGATCACTGGAGCTTGTCCTCTGCTGGATTGACCGGTTGACTAATACTTGCTGCTGATCAGCTGCCCACTAGTGAAAATCGAGCCCACTGACTCTGTAGCGAATGATTCCTGTTTGCTTTCAAAAACTTTAGCATTGTTTAAACATTCCATTTTAAACTACACCTCGAAATAGTAATTAGCTGTTAAAATGGTTTGAGTGATATTCATAGAAATCATAGAAACACTACAATACAGAGAGAGGCCATTCGGCCCATCGAGTCTGCACCGACCACAATCCCACCCAGGCCCTACCCCCATATCCCTACATATTCTACCCACTAATCCCTCTAATCTACGCATCCCAGGACACTAAGGGGCAATTTTAGCATGGTCAATCAACCTAACCCGCACATCTTTGGACTGTGGGAGGAAACCGGAGCACCCAGAGGAAACCCACGCAGACACGAGGAGAATGGGCAAACTCCACACAGACAGTGACCCAAGCTGGGAATCGAACCCAGGTCCCTGGAGGTGTGAAGCGGCAGTGCTAACCACTGTGCTACCATGCCGATTCTGATGCAAAACTCTCAAAGGATCATTGTCACTCCAATTTAGATAACTAGACCATAAGACGTAGGAGCAGAATTAGGCCACTCAGCCCATCGAGTCTGCTCCGCCATTCAATCATGGCTGATATTTTTCTCATCCCCATTCTCCTGCCTTTTCCCCATAACCCCAATCCCTTATTAATCAAGAACCTATCTATATTCACTGACAATCTCACAATGTCGCTTCCGACTTCATAGGTTGATGAATTATGAACAGACAAAAGAATGGCAGACAAGAAAATTTAGCAGGTCCATCAAGCATGACCCGCGTATTGTCATAGTTAACACCATTGCCCCACTCATTCCCCGCGAACACCAGTGGCCATGTCATCTCCTGCGAGAAGTAAAAAATTACAGGAAAAAAACCCTTGGACTATTTCAGGGGATAATATCTGGAAAATATCTTTCTAATCCCGGGACTTATATAGATTCCAAGGGATCACTGTCACTGGAAGAGAAATCTCCGACACCTGAACTATTTTTTGAATGCTGTGTTCGCCTCAGTTGGGAACACAGGAACAAAAGTAGGTTATTCAGTCCCTTGAGCCTTCACTCACTGAATCATGGCTGATAAGTAACTCTGTCCACCTCTCTTAGCTCCATAACCCTTAATGCCCTTGGCTTACAAAAAGCTATCATTACAGGTTTAAAATGCTTCACTGTACTAGTGTCTGGTGTTTTTTGTTGAAGGGTGTTCCACATCTCTGCCACCTTTTGGATCTAGAAGTGTTTCCTCATTTCTCTTCTGAATGCTCTGGCTCTAATTTTAAGGTTCTGGCCCTTTGACTAACCAGAGTGTTGTATAGCTGCACTAATACTGCCTCCCCTTTACAATCTGGCTCCCGAGTTACAAAGGCTAACATCTCATTCGCCATTCTGATTATGTTTTATATCTGACATTTTAAAGATCTGGACTGCTAAGTCTCTTTGGGCCTCCAGTGTCCCTAACTTTTGACCACTTAAAGAAAGACCAGGTCCATTTTTTTCATCGAAAGTGGTTGAGCTCACATTTACCTGTATTAAATCTATCTGTCTGGATTTTGTCCACTCAGTAATCTACCAAGTCACTTTGTAAGTTTATGTTCGTGTTCACACTTACACAATACGAACAATGGGCCCGATTCTCCCATCGCGACGTGCTAATTTTTTGGCGCGTTGGGTTGGGAGATGCGCGTGTTGGCCATTTGACGGGATTCGCGCATGTGTTCCGGACACATACGCATCTCCCACAGCCGGAGAGCATGCGCGGTCGAAACCACACTGGAAACCGGCGGGGAAGACCAGGTAAGTGATTTTAAACTATTTTTCATGTAATTTAAGTGTCATTATTGGGCCCGGGACTGAATTCTCCGGGCCCGATAGCATCCCCCACCCCGCCAGGGGTATTTCGCTCCGGCGGGGTTTAGAGTAGCCCCCCCCCCACAGGCCTGATTCTCCCAAAAAAATTCTAAGTGCTGAATTTGGGGGAAAATTGGTGTAATTCAAGATTGTATTTTCAGCAGGAGTTCACACTCTAATCTCCCACACTCTGTGCAATACAGAGGTCACAATCGTGAATCTCATTAAAAGCTCGGGGGCGGGGCCTATTCACCCCAGAGTCTGACAGTTCCGGAACTCTGCGCATGGGCAGTAGCTCCGATCTGTTAGACTGCAGTTCGCTGGCCAGCCCGATCGTTGGGCAGTCCGGGACCCCCGAAGTGCTGCCACTCGCGACACCCCCACGGCCCGGTCACCGCACAAGCATTCCCGGGCCAGCCCCAATCCTCGTCCCATTCTGGAGCGCTGTAATCACCCGCCGCCCGACCCCCTGGAGGGCCCTGATTGCCCCCCTCTTCACTCCAGCGGGGTCTCCTGCCAGTTCCCCGAACGTCAGGAACTACCCTGAACTCCACCGGAGTGAAATACTCCTGGCGGGGTGGGAGATGCTATCAGCATGATATCACATTATTTAGTACGGAGTCTCAAGTTCAGAATAAACTAGCACATGAAAACCAATATAAAGGGCAGTCTATTAAGGCACTTAGTCAGTGCTCAGGCTGCAAGGAGAATGGTACTGAAGTCAAGCACTGCTCTCCCTATTAATGTGCGTGTGTACTGCTGGACTCCATTTGAGGGTCAGTACAAAGAAGCAGTGTTCCCTACATATTGAATTTCTGCTGTCAAAGATTTGGTTCCAGGCGCCAACTCTGGTACAGAGCCCCAATGTGAGCCAATTTTAAGTACTGTCGCTTGTATAAATGGGTTAGCAACAGCCTAACAATGAGGTTAGGACATTTATGACCCTGTTGGGTATTGATTCGAAATGGGCAGTCAGAAGCACTTCTCTTTCAAGCAGGTGACCACATCTAATGTACAAGTACAGGTCCTATGATGAATCTAGATATAAGATCCTGAGGGGTCTTGAAAGAGTGGATAAAGAAAGGATGTTTCCTCTTGTGGAAAAATATAGAACTGGAGGTCACTGTTTAATAATAAGAGGTGACCCATTTAAACTGGAGATGAGGTGAAATTTTTACCCTCAGAGGGTCGTGAGTCTTTGGAACTCTCTTCCTGAAAAAGCGATGGATGAAGTCTCACAACACCAGGTTAAAGTCCAACAGATTTATTTGGAATCATGAGCTTTCGGAGCGCTGCTCCTTCATCAGGTGAGTGGAGGTAGGTTCACAAAGATGGCACATATAGGCAAAGACACAATACAAGATAATTACAGATTGGAATGTGAAGAATGATTGGAATGCGAGTTTTTACAGGTACAAACAGTGTGAGTGGACAGAGGGATAATCACAGGTTAAAGAGCTGTGAATTGTCTCAAGCCAGGACAGTTAGTAGGATTTTGCAAACCCAGGCAGTATGGTGGGGGTTACATGTAGTGTGACATGAACCCAAGATCCCATTTGAGGCCGTCCTCATGTGTGCGGAACTTGGCTATCAGTTTCTATTTGGCGATTCTGCGCTGTCATGTTTCTTGAAGGCCGCCTTGGAGAACGCTTACCCGAAGATGGGAGGCTAAATGCCTTTGACTGCTGAAGTGTTCCCCGACTGGAAGGGAACACTCCTGCCTGGCGATTGTTGCATGGCATTTCCACATCATGAAAAGGCAATGGAAAAGCAGTGTCTTTGAATATTTTTAAGGCAGGGGTGAATAGAGTCTTGGTAAGCAAGGGGGGGATAGGTAGATGGGAATGTGGGGTTGAGGTTATTATCAGATCAGCCGTGATCTTATTAACTGGAGGAGCAGGCTCGAGGGGCTGAATGCCTCATTCCTGTTCCTTGTTTGTATGTTCTCGGGCCCTGATTGTAAGCCTGAGGTACAAATGAGTTCCTTGTGCGTGCCCTGCTAATTTTTACTTCCAACAACATAAACATGGGGAAGCAATGGCCTCATGGTATTATCGCTGGACTATTAATCCAGAAACTCAGCTAATGTTCTGGGGACCTGGGTTCGAATCCAGCCATGGCAGATGCTGGAATTTGAATTCAATAAAAAATATCTGGAATTTAGAATCTACTGATGACCATGAAACCCGATTGTCAGAAAAACCCATCTGGCTCACTAATGTCCTTTAGGGAAGGAAATCTGCTGTCATTACCTGGTCTGACCTACATGTGACTTCAGAGCCACAGTAATGTGGTTGACTCTTAACTGCCCTCTGAAATGGCCGTGCAAGCCACTCAGTTCAAAGTGATGGGCAATAAATGCTGGCCAGCCAGCGACACCCATGTCCTACGAATGAATTTTAAAAAATGACATTGAAGGGTTCTCAAAAGAGCAGTGCAAAAAACTTCATATTCTTGCGCCTCCTCTGTCACTTCCCCCACCCCTCCTCCAGTCTCCAGTTATCAATAGGCTCTGCATGGGAGCCAGATGCTTCCCCCACTCCCCTGACCAATTGATGAGTTGCCTCGGCTGCATGAGAGCGAGAGACAGACTTCACCCATGCTGACTGTCTGTTGTGGCCCTGACCAAAAATCAATTCAATGGAATCATGTATGGTTAGACATATAAATAGACCACTCGGTCCATCGAGTGTGTACTGGTGCATTCAACCACATCATCAGCGTGCTCTATCCTTGATCACTTGCTCGCTCCTCTTTTCTAATATTCCTTTTCTAATATTCTTCTTTTTTAATGCAACTATCTCTCCCTTAATTAATATAATTGACATAATCCGGGGAGACAATGGCCTAGTGGTCTTATTGCAAGACTATTAATCCAGAAACTCATCTGATGTTCTGGGGACCCGGGTTCGAATCCCGCCACAGCAGATAGTGGAATTTGAACTCAGTAAAGAATATCTGGAATTAAGAATCTACTGATGACCGTGAAGTCATTGTCGATTGTCAGTAAAACCCATCTGGTTCACTAATGTCCTTTAGGGGAAGGAAATCTGCCTTCCTTACCTGGCCTGGCCTATATGTGACTCCAGATCTACAGCAATGTGGTTGACTCTCAACTGCCCTCAGGCAACTGGGGATGGAATGCTGGCCAGCCAGCGACACCCATGTCCCGTGAACGAATTTAAAAAAAATAATTATGGATTCTGCAGTGAGATAAAAGACAAAAATATTGAGATTGTAAAATTATTTGTTTCACTGTATTTGTATTACAATGAGAACACCTGTTCATTTATTATTATGTCGTGCCATCTCAAGGAATTCAACTTCTGACTGGCAAATGTAAGACTTGATAGTGATAAGTTGTTTCACTTACTTGTTGAAACAATTGTTCTGTAACACAAGTCCAATAGACACCAAAGGGTTAAAAGCATTTTCACTTGTGAAAGGCCAGATGAATCAGCAGTGATAATGCAAAAGCGCCGATGTGTGTTGGAAAACAAGAAATAAGAAACAGCCCCAGCTCTTCATAACATCTCTCCCAAGATGAACTAACAATCATGTTCTGGCAATACACACTGAAACTCTTCTGTTCGAAAACATTTGGGATGCATGTGATAGAATTTGGTGTGAGCCTTCCCACAGTGGTTACCCTTCCCACTGCCTCTCCAGAGACTTGAGCGTATCGGGCAGGCTGATGCTGCAGTACAGTACTGAGGGGCAGCTGCACTGTCAGGGGTGCTGTCTTCAGGCTGAGATGTTAAGCCAATGCTTCATCTACTCTATCAGGTACTGTGAAGGATCCCAGTGGTATCATTCAAAGGAAGCCAGGAGTCCTCCAAGTCAATATTTATCCCTTGGCCACCATCATTAAAACCAAAATTATATTTTCTTATTATTTATTTCATTGTTTGTTCTTAGAACTTTGTGATGTACAAATTGACTGCCATGATTGCCAACAATGCAACAATGGCTACTCTTCATAAGAACTTCACTGACTGCAATACTCTGGATTCTCTTGTAACACATGAAAGGCTCTATGTAAAGAAATAATGTAAAACTCCAATGGCAAAAAGCTTTGGGGAGCGTAGGTACAAAGACACCTACTTTCCAACATGCTCAGGGCTTTGAGGTTTACCACCTGTAATCCGCTTCCCCGCTCCCTATCCCCTCCTCTGCTCCCTATCCCATCTCCCGCTCCCTGTCCCCTCTCCCGCTCCCTATCTCCTTCCCCACTCCCTATCCCCTCTCCCGCTCCCTGTCATCTCTCCCGCTCCCTGTCTCCTCTCCCGCTCCCTATCTCCTTCCCCACTCCCTATCTCCTCTCCCTGTCCCCTCCCCCGCTCCCTATCCCCTCTCCCACTCCCTGTCCCCGCTCCCTGTCCCCTCTCCTGCTCCCTGTCCCCTCCCCCGCTCCCTATCCCCTCTCCCGCTCCCTGTCCCCACCCCCGCTCCCTGTCCCCTCTCCTGCTCTCTTTCCCCTCTCCCACTCCCTGTCTCCTCTCCTGCTCCCTGACCCCTCCCCTGCTCACTGTTCCCTCTCCTGCTCCCTGTCCGCTTCCCCGCTCCCCATCCCCTCTCCCACTCCCCATCCCCTCTCTCGCTCCCTATACCCTCTCTTGCGCCCTGTCCCCTCCCCCACTCCCTGTTTCCTCTCCTGCTCCCTATCCCCACCCCCGCTCCCTATCCTCTCCCCCGCTCCCTATCCTCTCCCCCGCTCCCTATCCCCACTCCCGCTCCCTGTCCGCTTCCCCGCTCCCTATCCCCTCTCCTGCTCCCTCTCTCCTCCCCCGCTCCCTGTCCCCTCTCCCGCTCCCTGTCCCCTCCCCCGCTCCCTGTCCCCTCTCCTGCTCCCTGTCCCCTCTCCCGCTCCCTATCCCCTCCCCCGCTCCCTATCCTCTCCCCCGCTCCCTATCACCTCTCCTGCTCCCTGTTCGCTTCCCCGCTCCCTATCCCCTCTCCTGCTCCCTGTCCCCTCCCCTGCTCCCTGTCCCCTCTCCCGCTCCCTGTCCCCACCCCCGCTCCCTGTCCCCTCTCCCGCTCCCTATCCCCTCTCCCGCTCCCTATCCCCTCCCCCCGCTCCCTATCCTCTCCCCGTCCCCTTCCCTGCTCCCTATCCCTTTCCCCGTTCCCTGTCCCCTCTTCCGCTCCCTATCCCCTCCCCCACTCCCTGTCCCCTCCCTTGCTCCCTATCCCCTCCCCCGCTCCCTGTCCCCTTCCCCGCTCCCTGTACCCTCCCCCGCTCCCTGTCCCCTTCCCTGCTCCCTATCCCCTCCTCCGCTCCCTGTCCCCTTCCCCGCTCCCTTTCACCTTCCCCATTCCCTATCCCATTCTCCTCCTACTTCTCCACTCCCTATCCCCCCCCTCCTGCTCCCTATCCCCTTCTTTGCTCATAAAATAAAATCTTGCAACCGTTCATAGACTTGCCATTCAGCTTTACGATGTGCATTTTTAAGATCTTACTCTGTATCCTTCTCTTTGTGTTTGTAGAGATATTCTACCTTCGACACTGGTTTTGCCCCAAGCAATAACAGAAGCAGCAAACTGTGAAGAACTGGAAGTTGTTTCACAACTGGGAATAGGTATGGACTAAAGGAAAGTTTGGTGAATCCATGTTTGACATCTTGAATAACAATGCTCGCTGACAATTTAAATACAACACCACAATCCACTAACTACCTCATTGATTCCAGTAACACATTCAAGCCATTTCGTCCCCTGTGGCATCATTGGCTCACAGTATGAGCCAACATACTATTTTTCAGAACACGCAGTTAAAAGAAGTTAGAAAAAAATAATATTCAATTTAATTTCTAATCATAGAAAATTTACCATAAGATATAGGAGCAGAATTAGGCCATTCAGCCCATCAAGTCTGCTCCACCATTCAATCATTGCTGATAAGTTTCTAAAGCCCATTCTCCCGCCTTTTCCCCATAACCTTTTATCCCCTTACCAATCAAGAACCTATCCATTTCTCTCTTAAATACACTCAATGACCTGGCCTCCACAGCCTTCTGTGGCAATGAACTCCACAGATTCTCCACCCTCTGGCTGAAGAAATTCATAGAATCATAGAATCCCTACAGTGCAGAAGGAGGCCATTCGGCCCATCAAGTCTGCACCGACCACAATCCCACCCAGGCCCAATCCCATAACTCCATGCAATTACCCTAGCTAGTCCCCCTGATACTAAGGGGCAATTTAGCATGGCCAATCCACCTAACCAGCACATCTTTGGACTGTGGGAGGAAACCGGAGCACCCGGAGGAAACCCACGCAGACACGGAGAGAACATGCAAATTCCACACAGACAGTGACCCGAGCTGGGAATCGAACCCGGGTCCCTGGCGCTGTGAGGCAGCAGTGCTAACCACTGAGCCATCCTGCCGTCCCCCTCCTCATCTCTATTCTAAAGGGGCGTTCCTTTATTCTGAGGCTTTACGGTACACAAGGAGGCCACTTGGCCCATCGTGAATGTGCCTGTCAAAAAAGAAGACACCCAGCCTAATCCTATGTAAGTATTTGACATTAATGCTGAGACTCCTTCAGGTTCCATGAATGCTGCTTTCAAGAACTCCCAAAGACAGATGAGGAGTAAATTTGCGCAATAATTTTGTTATATTTTTATATTATTCCAGTGTGATTCAGCAACTTTGTCACGTGTAGTTATACATTCAAAATGTCACATTACTCACTACTGTGCTTTCGTCAAGTAATAAAACCAAAATACTGCAGATGCTGGAAATCTGAAATAAAAACAGCAGGTCTGGCAACATCTCTGGAGAGAGAAATAGAGTTAACGGGCACCATCATACCCATCGATTGGCATGGTGAGCTGGGAAAATAGTGTGAGAGGCGCAAAGCAAAATATGGGCAGCAGAATAGGGCCGGTAAGATTGGGGGAGGTGAGAAACCAAGTGTGAACTCAATTTTTTGGGCTCTTGTGCAATCTTACCGCTTTGCCTCGCCGAATGACAGGCAGGATGAGGTCGTAAAATCACACCTTTTTTGGGGGGAAAAATTCTGCCCAACGTTTCAGATGTGACCTGACTGGAAATTGCAATCCAACGTAGAGTCATATTGGACTCAAAGTGTTAACTCTGGCCCAGACTTTCACTCCTGGACCAGGAGCACAGAGAAACAGGAGAATTCCCGGCGCTGCTAACCTGACCTTTACAAATGGCCACTCACAATTGGGATTTTCATTCCTGGGGGCAGGCTGGATTAGAAGTCGGGCCTGCCGCCCTCCCACCCCCCGGAACAAATGCCGAGCTGCCAGGTGTGGAGGCAAGCTGATTGGAAGGCCTGTCCCTGTGCCCTGGCATTTCAGTAAGAAGTTTAACAACACCAGGTTAAAGTCC